>NW_005054306.1:5679598-5753037 GCF_000277835.1 Geospiza fortis
ATGCTTGGGCAGACATTTGGTACACCTTTAATCTGTGCTTCGTTGACCCAGGTTTCATTGAGAGTAAAAACAGTGTAATTTTAGATGCAGGTAGCTGAAGTGCTCTGTGTGAGTGTACTGGACCACTGCCTGACTATTCCCCAACACCACCCTGTGATAAACTGGGATGTGATCTACACTCAAAGGTAATTCTGTTTGGCAAAGGCCTGACATAAAATAGCAAGGACATATTTAATGAAGAGGTAAAATTAGACAGTGCAAACAATGAGCAGAACACCAGCTTTCTTGCACTTTTCTTCAAGGACCGAGAGAAGGAATAACAAGCATAAGCGTTTTCATGGGGTAAATTTGAATGGAATGATGCAGATATTGGACTGCTGATGATAGGTAAGTTGCAGTATCCTAAAAAAGGAAACAATTGGGAAGGGAACAATAGTTCCAACCATAAAAATAGAAAGAAAATTGTAGTGTATTTTTAAATAACACTTAAACCAATTTTCTTAAATAGTCTAAAGTTTACACTTTGGGATTTTCTTAAATAGTCTAAAGTTTACACAGGTAAGACGTTCCTTAATTTTCTGTAACAAAAGCCTGTAAAACCCAATTCAGCTACAAGGAAAAGTAATTGGGATTTTTTTTTTTTTCAGTTTTGGAAGGAGGACCTATCTGTCTTATACAGTTCCTAACACCATCATACTTCTCAAATGAAATATATATATATAAAGTAATTGACGCTGTCATTGGGTTGTAGCCATTAGATCAATATTAGCTTGAGAGGTCCCATAATTCTTGCAGTTTTAACATTTAAATGACATTTCTGAATATAAAGTGTATCAAACGTTGATGATTTGAGTATTAATCCCTCATTATTGTGGAAAGGATAATTAACTTCATTGAACCTTCACCTGAATTTCTTTGGCAGGGCATTAAAAATTGATCTCTATTTTTGTATTTTTCTTTAGAAGTTCAGGTACAGATAATGAGTATTCAAACCTTGATGGTTTTTACTTATTTGTAGAGACAAAGATGCCTATTTTGTGATAATGTGAAATAATAAGGAATTTTATGTTTTCTAATTTAAACTGCTGGTATCATTGCTGCTAATGAAGTCTCTTCAGTTCACAGAAGATGGTACACTATTTCAACAAGACCAGCAAAATATGTAAATCAGCATGTGTGAAACAAAAAGGGAAAAATAAATCCTGGTGGTGTCATATTTCCTTCTGAAGTTCTGCAACAAATTAGAAATAATTCCAAAGAAAGGGTTATCTTTTACTATATGACACTTTTATGAAATTGTTTTAGCTTTTCTCTTTAGTGCAGGAAAGAAATCATTACAAATAGGATACAAGTGACCTAGAGATGATAAATCTCCTCCTAGATATTTCTTTGTGTTTGGCTCATTGGGCATTATATATAATAAATACATTAATTTTAAATATGTTTACTTATATTTAATTTTGAAATAATTACTACAGCAATATGTAAGCCTTGATCTTATTGCCACAACCATTTCACATTCATAATTTATGAAACAGCTTATAAAGCATATTAAAGCTTTGATGATCAAAAGGCCTAGATGTAATCTGGCCTCTTTGTTGTTTTTGGCTGGTGATTGTCCACAGTAGTCTGTTTATGTTTGATACTATCACGATCCTCTAAGATACTAATGTACAGCAATATTAGACAACTACAATGAGTGTGGAATGGAAATTTCCATTTGCTCCAGAAAACATTCATCAACTCTGCAATGACAAAAACCATAATCACTGTAATTAGGTTGTTCAATATACAACAAATTTTGATTCATCATACTTAGCTGTATTTTCTCCAGTTCCCCCTACTCTAACTAAAATACACCTCTTTTTTGTTTCCTCCAGAAATTTTTGTTGTTTCAGTGATTCTGTGAGATGCTTTGGAACTGTGGTCATACAGAACCAGCTAGATATTTTAATACCAAAAGCTCTCTAATTCTTAGTATCATTACAATTACTTCACTTTTGTGACCTGAATATCCATATAGTTTCATGGGTTTGGTCACTTCAAAAATGATTATTCCGCTTGCCTTATATGCCATTCAGAGTTTTCTCTAGAAGAACCTTCCTTGGTGTTAATAATCTTTAGGTGAGGAATTTTGGACTGTTAATTGGTTGTCTTTATGAATAGCATGAGGATATCTGGACCTGTCTGTTGGTAATATCTACACTTGTGAAATCTACTTATGGGACAATGAAAGATAGAAATGGAGAATTTTTTGCTGAATTGATTTGAAAAAAAAAATAGTTCTCAAGTGCCACAGTCAGAAGGTTGTGGTAATGACAGTGGCACAAGGAGTCAGTCAGAACAGAAATTTTACTCTCAGGGAAGGAAAAAGTGCCCAGAGGAGGGCAGGAGGCATGTCCTGGGCAACAGGATCTCCTGGCTCTGCCATCATCACCTGCACTTGGGCTGGCTGGCATATTTTCAGGTGTGTAGAATTAAAGCCCAAACGAAATGAACAAAACAATCCACCCCAAACCCAAGGGGAAAACATCCTCCCTTGGATTAAATGACCCAAGAACCTCAGCATACATTTTAACTCTCTATTTCTTCTTTAGCACATTGAAATGCAGTTAACAGTAGCAAGTGTTCATATTAGATAAGGGGAATTGTTGCTACTCATATAATTATGCTGTTTCTGTAGCTGAGTCTGGCAGTGAGAGAGAGCAAGACATCACATCACATTGTCAGGACAGTTGGTGCCTTTGACTAGAATCCATTTTCTTGTGATCAGAGATGCAGTTTTTATAACTACTTCTGTGCAAACTCAAACACCAATGAAACAAACATCTTTCAGAAGACAAATTCCTTTTAAACCTTTTTTGCAATGCTGATGTTTTTAATGTGTTTTTTAAAAACTGCAACAAAGACAAGTCTGCAGATCAAAAAGTGCATACAAATAGAATCCTTAATCTGTATCTGTAGTAGGAACTGAGCTTTCTGAGAATTGCAGAGATATATTTTTTTAATGACTCAGACAAATCCTTTCCTAAGTATATTCATTAGTTTGGGGTCTTTTACTTTTTCCTTACCTAGCATAACCTCTTCAGAAATCTTGATACTTAGAATCATGTTCAAAGGCTGTTCACAGTAAGTCGTCTGGGGCACTCAAGGAAGTTCTGTTGTTTCAAAACTCTCTTCCCCCCTCCCCGCAAACCCCACTGCTGGGGACTCATGCATGCCATCTGCTGGCACTTTCTAGACCTCTTATAAGCACATTCATGTTTTCTGGCCTCTCCCTTGTTCCTCCAAGTGACCCAAAGCACTCCCAGTACTGCTCAGGTCAGGCACAAGTTACTGGTGTCCCTAAAAGGCAGCATCTCCCTGGTGGGATGCCCCAAATACTGAACAAATCACATTTACTGGGCACTTTGTCTGAACTTTTTTCTCTCTTTGAAGCATATTTTTCGATAATGCTGGAATAACCACTTCTCGTTTAACTAGGAAAAGCATTTTAATACTAATTAGCATTTATGACAAATATTTTATTTCCATGTGATTCACTGGGGTTTTGATATGAAAATGTTTAGGATTCATGCCAGTGTCCTATGCTCATGGCAGGGCCCTTGGAAGTAGTTGGTATTTAAGAGCTCCTTTAACTCAACCAAAACCATTCTATGATTTTATGATTTATAAAATCTCTTGACAGCAAAGAAATGTTGAAAAAAGCATGCCCACATAATGTAACACTGCATGTAATTCCTTTCAAGACTACATTTTAGGTCTTTTCAATCACTTTATTAATATGGCAGTTATTTGCAATTTTAACCATATGAACTTGCCATTACATTTTTTGTGAATATGTTAAAAAATACATGTCTGTGCATGAATATGGAAATGCATGTAATTATGTAAAGATAGATGTGGGTGTTTGCATGTCCATGTGTTTCTGTAAAGCAAGCAAACCAGCTATGACTGAAAAATTTTGAGCACCACTGGAATTTCCTTGTCTTTAAAGGGATGAGCATACATGCATGCATGCACATACACTCATATAACATCCCTTCTTGTGTGTCTTGTAGAAGAGCAGGTAAACTGAACTGCTTTCTTCATTTCACATTAACAAACCAGTATTCTTCAGGAAAAGACTGAAAACCCACCAGAGTTCTTGTTCTGTAATGACAGTAATCACTGGTAAGGAAATTGTTATGTGGCCTAGGTGGTAATTTAAAAGGATCACTGCATAGCAAACTTTCATTTGGCTGAGGAAAATGTAATGTGATAAGACAACAAAATAAACAGGGTCTTCCATCCTGTTTGCACAAAATGACTGCTAAGTCCCAGGGGTGGAGATGAGGACTCGTGCTCTCAGCTCCTACACACAAAAGTGCCAATCTTATATGAACCATTTATCACATATTAATTTCTGGCTCATCAGCAATGCTATCAAAACAGGGATGAAAAAAGGCCATGGCTAACTTGAGGTGAGTTAAAGCAGTAAAAGTCACTGAATATTCTTACTGACTTTATTGATCCAGCCCTCCTTTGTGTCTCTTTGAAGGAGAAAATATGCTTATTTGCTTTTTTTGCAAGGTGTTGATGAAGTAGCTAGTTCTAAGGAGAAAATAAAAAGGCAAACAAACATGTAAGACCAACTTTGTGTAAAGAAAACATTGCAACACTCAGACTGATGCAAGGATGCCTGAATCACATTTCCTGAAATACAAGACACAGCTCCCCTGAATCAGCCAGTCAATCTACCGCTAAGGATGCCAGTCTGTGGAAATTCAAAGCTTAAATGACAAGCATTCCAATCTAGAAAATGTAATAGAGGTTAAAAAGAGTTAAAAAAAATCTCTTAAAACACTAGCATATGAGAAATAAATGATAAATCCTATAACACACATGTTGAAAAAATACAGGAAAAGCATAAATCTTCTAATCTCTGCCCCTCAATCTTCCTCCCACACTATTGCAACAATGAAAGCCTTACTTTTGGATTTTCTTGTTTTATTTAGGTTATCTCTGCAATGGAAAAACAACACACATCGAACTTACATTGGTTTCTGTAAATGAATGTATTATATGTTTTTAGGAATTGGTCAGATAATCTTATGAAACATTAAAGTTAAGCCTCTTATTAAGATCATATTTGGAAAAATGTCACAGTGACATATTTTTGAGAATCTTAATTATGAGAAAAGACACTGAGAGAAGACATTATTCTTCACAGAGGAATAGAAGAAGTAAAATAAAATAATTTTTCTGTTACTTATATAAATCATTTGGTGCAATTACAACGGTGTTCAAGGATTAATATTGGAATGTTAGAATAATAACATTTAAAATAATTGCTTTTGTTCCTTTAATCTCCTAGTTTCATTGTTCTTTCATCTTCTGCTTAAATCCAAATGGCTGCATTTGAAAACTTTTAAAAACATTTCACCAGAAAAGCTCATAGAGATATATTATCTCACTTTCATTTCTGTCCTGAGGCTATCATGTTTGACAGTGACAGAAAATAGTTTCAAGGACAATATAATGACAGAGATTGAATAAATTAAAGGAAACTATAAACTACTTAGTTGCAGAAATAATTTGCTCTTGTTCTAAAACTGAAATCTGGAATAAATATTTTAGTCTGGAAAAAAAACTTTCAAACAGGAGCAACCTTTAAAAAAGCTGTTACTATTCAATTCATGATAGCAGTGTTTTGAAGAATTCCTAACATTACCCAATTGCCACTTTCTCTGCAAACTATAAAATTTGGGTGAAAAGTTGATTGCATATATATTCTGAAAGCATTTAATCATCAGCAATGTCTTGCTAATCAGGCATAAATCTGAGGGATTAGTTAAAATCTGATGGTTGTTTTCTCAGTGCTGAAATGCAGCCCATGATCCTCCAGTTCCTACTTCTACAGGGACCAAAGCTACTTTGGAGCTGGGAGCAGCAGACTTTTGCCTTGGTACCTGCAGGTCCTTTTCCTCTCACACCCTTTTCCTCTCCCCTTCATACCACACACTTTGGTGCCACTTTTGCTTGAGCAAAACAGAAGGAAACACCAAGCATATGGGGTAGGTGAAAAATCTCAGCCACAGCCCTGGATTAGGACTCTGGCTTATGGGAACCTCCATGACCCTGAGACTGAGAAACCAAAGCTAAGAAAATGATTCAGAGTTAATGAGGACCATACCAATAACCACTGTGTATCCATTAGGCCTGGTCTTACTCATAGGTTTGAAAGATACTGATTTATTTCAGATCTAAAGGTTGACTTTTCTAACTTTAATGTTTATAAGAGTCTGCTGACTGTATTGTGGCTACAGCAAAGTAATAGTAGTGTTTGGTGGTTCTCTCTGATTAGAGGAAATTTTTAAATTCCCTTAGGCCAAAATCCTTTGGTGCCTCTGCAGAAACATAAAAAATGGATAATGCATTTTAAAAACTGAAATAAACGACAAGTGATTAAAGGCTTTCAGCACCTCAGAAGTGGCAATATGAATGTGGACATCTGTTTTAAAAAAAATATTGATGTGGAAGTCCTCATGACTACTTTCTGAAACCCATTCAAAATCCTTTATTGTTTCTAGCTTTCACAACTAGGTTGATTTAACCCAAGGTGTCCATTTTGCTTTAGTTATTTTGAAAGTCTCTACCATAATTAATAGTTTGTAGAGCAACAGCAAATGTGGCTGTTTATTACTTTAAAAAGAAGTGTAAATATTTATGACCTAATATACCAAATTTGATTAATGATGTCAGGCAACTAAGTTTACACACTTAAAGAAATCTGATATTAAATGCTGATTTAATACTTTGTGTTTTCTTTCTATGCATATCAAATAGACCACTCAGTGTGAGTTACTGACTGCTTTCTAAAGTGTAAAGCTATATGTCTTTCAATTTTGATTAATATACATAAAGGTAGCAGTATGCAATTCTGTTCAGAGTGGCTATGCTTGCAATGCCTAGATTAAGTAATTTTGAAGATGTTATGAATTAAAAAAAAAAAGAAGAAATGACAACAAACCCAAGACATAACAAATCCAGAACAGTGTTACAGCACTTTAGAAATAGTTATTCATTTCTTTATATGGTTAGATTTATTGTGATTTCAATAAAAACACCAAGTAGAAAAGATAAAGACTTGCCTTCATGAAGAGAGCTTTATTTTGGGGAATTGTGGCAGAATTTTTAACTACTGTATGACTACAGTGTCTCTGTAATAATTACATAAATGAATCCTGCTTTATATCACACTGTATTCCCACAATGCCTTGCCTTTTCCTCAAGTGCCATACCCTTTCTAGTTTTCTTAATACTTTCCCAGTCACAGCTTCCTAAAAAGCTTTTAAATAACTTATGAAAACCTTTTTTCTTTTGTCCTTTTTTTTTAAATTAATCACCTATAGAACTGCATATTCTCTAGATACTATGAGATGAAGATTGCCCCCATTTTGCATAAATTGCTTTTTTGTTACTATTACAAGACTTATAGGCTAAGCTCCTTGTTAACATGGCTCACAATAAAACTGAGTTTGCTCAGGTCACACTAGAGACTAACACTTGCTCAAGGATATTTCTGTGCTTATTGCCTTTTTTCCCTGAGAAATCCTCCTCACTGAGCAATAATAACATTGTTAAATTTGCATCCAGTTCGCCTGGGTTTGCAGTCGTGGGCTTTTCTGATGTACTGCCTTCTCTTGGCTTCACATGGGCCGTAACTTTAATTTTCTAATTTGTTTTGGCTGATTGACAGCGCAGAAGTGGAGGAAAGAGAGGAAGCCTTTCTCCATTCACCCATCCATGAATTCACCTTTGCCTTCAAAGTTATTTCATTCTATGTCCTTCTGTAATTTTGGTTATGATTGTCCTTCCTGAGCAGTGAGAAAGGTTGAAAAGAAGTGTCTGGCAGGGGTAAGGCCAGATCAGACACTGCTCTGGTGGGTTGTTGGAAGGTGGCAGCAGGATCTAGGAGGCTGATATTTCCTTTCCGAAGCTCAAGTTATCTCTGTGGTATGCCCACCAACATCAGAAGCAAAGATACAGAATGTCATCTAAAATAAAGCAAAAATACTCATTCCTCCACATACGACCACATACAAAAGCACGTTTCCTAACTTGTTTCTATTCACACAAAAGGGGCTGCAATTCTTGTAGAAATCAGGCCTTTTGATTTTACTGACTTGTTACTCTGCTTTCTAATCACTATCCTGATGTTTCTAAGCAGCATCCTTCAATTCTGGAACAATTCTATTACAGTGAAAATTAAGTTGTGCTTAACATGGAGTATATGCTCTTCTCTAATTTCCCCCTTATTCGCAAAATGGATTATAGATAAAAAATATAAATTCCTAATTTTAATACACATAACACTGAAATTCCCACCTCTCACCCTCCTTGATACATGGGGTAAGTTTTAATCTTTTTCTGAACACAATATGTACCACAAGTAGAAAACACAGTCAAGTGAGAAAAAAATCTCATTGCTCAAATAAGCAAGATATGTATATTCATATATTCACAAAGAAATTCAGCAATGTTTTCAAAATGAGAGAGTTTTGGAGATTTTCCAGCTTTCTTCTGGCACTATCAGTAGGGGATATTTCAAACTGCTGTTTCTTCATCACAAATGCAGTGTCACTATTAAGCAGCACGCAAAAAGATGAGCTGGTGGATCTTGACTGGTTCATTGTTTGATGATGGCATCATAGGAATGCAAACAATTCTTGCATCCAGTGATGATGTAAGGCAAATTTCAAAAAAACAAATCAACCATGCATTTTATTACGCTAACAACTTTCTCTTGGTACTTAAATAGTACCAAGAATACTTGTCTTGTGGACTGAAATCAACACATTAGATACAGCTTGTTAGCAACCATATCAGCTTCCTAATCAACACTACTTTGAGCTGACAGAGTAAAGCTAACCGATGCAGACAACAGGGCACACGCAGAAAGGCTCTGCGTAATATTGGGAAAGGAGGCATTACACGCTCAAATGAAGAAAAAGAAAAGGAAAGAAAAGGCAGACAACTCTCTTCATACATCCTTTTGCTCACACATTGGAAGTGTGAAAAGGATATCCAAGAATCATTTGCCACATGCTCTGAAGAGCAACTTTAAAAAAAAAATTGTCAAATTTTTTTGTCACATTCAAGAGTTTTACAAGTATGAGAGAAAAAGCTGAAATCGGACAGCGGTACACAACAGATGGGCTGAATTTCACTTTCTACCTCTAATAGGAATGACAGCTTCCTTAAATGAAGATTTTTCTCTAGTGACATTCTTTTCAAAGCTCAAAAAATGTATCTTAACAATGCTTGTGCGAGATGAGAGTATTGCTAGAGTCCCACCACAAGACAGGGAACTGGCCACAGGTGTTCAAGATGAATTGTAAAATATAACAGTGAACTTGAAAGTCAGTCTGAGAAGCCTTTAACCTGACTCCTTTCCAATGTCATACCCGGGGGAGCCTACTCAGGGCCTTCAGCTGCAGTTGAGACTTGTTCACTATTTCTGCCAATAGGCCCCAAATATTTCCTTTTGCTTAGCCAAATGAAATGAATTGGGAGTAAGAAGGAATCATAGGGGACAACTGTGAAAAAATTTTAGTCACCTGCCCACCGCTACCAGGAAGCCTGTGGCAGAGGCCAACAGAGTGCTCTCTCTAGGTATGTCTTCGGGATAGAGTTGATGGAATCTAAGGAGTTGCCCTCCCTTGCTGTTACAACATCCACAGCCACCTAATGCCCTCACCAAGAGATTGAGTCAGCTTCAGCAAAAAGCCAGTGGGCTTGTTTTAAGCTGTTAACCATGAATACAACTCAGTTGTGAAGGCAGAAACCTTCAGCTAAAACACAGTAATGAACAGTTGGTGGGCAGTAACTGCTAAAATTACAGTATCCACTTTTGAAGTCTCAGGTGTTTTAATTTTTTTTTCTGCATTTTTCTGCCTTAACTGGCATAATATCCATTTTTACTACACAAGACAGGCATCTTACAGAGATTAGCATATTTCTTCTGTGTATTGCTGGTTGTTCTCAGTGCATAGTCCCTCCTCGTGCAGTGAACAAAGCAGAGGTCTGAAAAAAACCTATATGTAATCATTAACTAAATACTTTGAAATAACACATGCAAATAAGAGAAATGAATGCTTAAATAGGCTACACTAGTTCCTGGGTGCTTACCTTGGCTGCATTTTAGGGCAAAACCCTGCCATTTCTCTATGCACTCTTGCTTTTCATGGCAGAGAGCTCAGGATTTATGTAAAAAAGCCTGCTGTAGGGTTCTCCTCTGTGTGGGAGTGCTGAGAGGTGCATGGGAGCACACAGCATCATCTCTGGGCCACTGCAGGCCAGGACCAGGTTTCCATGTGGCCTCAGTCTTTTCTCCTTGCTCCATGCATGCAGCTGGAACCAGATTGTGCACCAGACCTTTGTAATGGTCCCACCAGGGAAGAAGAATCAAATATTTCTGTAGGTGGAATGAATGATTCAAGTACAGAGAAATACTGAAATTAAAAAAATGCCAGTTTTAGTTCTTGCTGATTGTCCTTCTGTTACTGACCCATACACCTGCCTCCAGCAAGCCCTCGCCTCACTCTGACAATTCTCATGAGCCTTACTAATTTTTCAATTTTTAAAATATACCCCTTTCATTTTCCTCAGCCCATCATGCCCCAGATTTTACTCCTTGTAAAAGCTTGTTTATGTGCTCTCCAAATATCCATCTTTGTTCAAAATGATTCTTCACCATCTGGAGTAAACAATAGGAAGAATGACCTGCAAGCAGATGCCCACTGTATTTTTTCATATAATTTAATCACAGTCAATTTGTTCCTTGAAAAATCCACATTAATAAAACATCCGTAGGGTCACAGAAGTACATTTGAAAGTGCCATTTCACTTTTATTTGCACACTATAGTGGAAAACCAAAAGGCTAGAGGTAATAGAATGAGAAATACTGAAATGTTGTTTGCAATGAAATGTTGTTGTTGTCTGTCCTTGTCTTTCCAAAAGACTAAAATTATTATTATTATTACTATTTTCTCAAACAGTAACTCCATGGATTTGCTTGTATCTTGAATTGTGAGCTTCCTATTTATGGCTTTTCCCAAGTTCTGTCATTTGCCTTGCTTGCAATGTTTGACTGTGGAAGGTGGAAAAAGCTTCCTCTGTGGAGCAATTGCAAGAGTTGCTAAATATTATGAACACCATCCCACAACACATCTGGCAGTGCATTTATTAGCATAAGCTTGTTACCCTTTTGTATGAGGTAAGGTCCTGAGGAGATCATGAAAATGCCTAAAGAATATCTACTGATGATGTCTGGAAACAAAATATCCTCTAATGAAACTGGGAGAACTGAAAAAGGCTGAGTGGAAGAATAGTTCTTCATGCACAAAGCGATTCCAGCAGCTGAGGTGTTGAGAAACCCACCAAGTATTATGGGACTGTAGATAAGGTTGTAGGGATGGCAGAAGTGAGCAATGAGTGAATGGGGATGACTTGTGTTTGCAAGCCTTGCTGCCTATTAGTGGTGTACTTACTCATACAGAGCTTGTCTTAGGTATTTGCTACCTTCATTCATTTTACCCTGCAGGCTGTAAACACATTTGTTATGAAAGGCATAAGCAAAACAAAAAAAGAATTCACACAAACCCCATGTGAAGCCTCTGAAATCTGATTACTGGACTATTCATCACCTTCCTATGCTCATCACAAAGGCACTGCACTATTTGATATTAGTAGAGAACATGAGGATGAGAGGAAACAAACAAAAAGAAAAAAAGAAAAAGACAACACAGAAAGGAGTTGGGAAAATGAACAAAGGCAGAAGAGAGATGCTGACGATGTTGGAGAGAAAAAAGAGGAGACATGGTCATGACAGAGAAATGAGACTCAATTCAATAAGACTCCTTTATGAAGGAATGCATTTATGTTTTCTCTTGCCTCAGTACTTTTTTTATTGTGATAAGGTGAGGCTTTTGAGTAAGTTTGAATGTAGTAGTGTCATAGCAGTGATTATCAGAACAGTCTCATGTGTACTTTTAGCCAAATAGTCTTCAGAAGTTCTTAAGTCCATTTTGTCAATTCAATGGGAATTTTAATTGACTATTAAAATACAACATTACACAATAAAGACATTACTGAACTGCTGCAGAAATACCAGAAAATGTGCTGTCAACAGAAAAGTGATTCTCTTCTGTAGGCTTATCAGAACTGCTACAACAGCAGAAATAGCCTGGAGCAGCAGTAATTGAGGATACAGAAGAGCTTTCCTCACATGCTTTTCCCCCAAACATAAGCAAAGCAAAGCGAAAGTCCAATCATTAAAACATTAATTTTGCATGATTCTCCCTTCTCATTACTTCATATGCAGTAGGTTATATTCCACTGTGTGATAGAGAATGATGGGAGGCCCATGTGTACAGCAAAGGGTAAAATCTTCATGACTAAGTGAAACAGCCTTGAAGATAATGCACAGAACCCAGATCTTTGTCCTCTTTGTCCAGTACACTTGTCCTCTTTTTGTTTGCCGGAGCAAACCTGTCAGTAACTGCTCCAATTTAAGACACGAGTATTTTTGTGTCCTTGGCTTCATGAGTTCATAGGGGAGGGCTGAACCCAAATTTCACCAGTGTCCTGTCCCAGCTGATGGTTCCATCCATAGCAAGTTCCTCTGAACAACACTACAGGTGGAAACGTGCCTCACCATTGCCCATGAGCTCTCCCACATGCAGGGCTCAGGTGATGTGACTGCACCAGGCATCAACGTCAGTGACAGTGGGCACCAAAGTCAGCTCATGGGCGAGGCCAGTGAAGCTTGTCACAGCTCTGCTGTCCTCACAGAGGGGTGAATGCCACAGTGTGAACCAGTGTAAGTTATAAACAGACAGCTTGTGCTCTGAAGAAATGATATGTTCGCAGGAATGGTAATATCACCACATCACAGCAATCATCTGAAATTGCATTTCTGGAAATCAAATAAATGAAACTGAGCTTGTACTGAATCTGTGTAAAGAAGTGGGTGACCTTCCATCTAATCCTGAGTTTCTCATTAAACAGCAAACAGTTGAGAAGAAAGTATGGTAGATTGACAATGAGCAGTATGAAGACCATACACAGACCAAAAGTAGTATGAATATTACACCACTGCTGGTCTCAAAGGGCTTTATTAAAAACAAAAGCATACAAAGTAGTTCCTGAACAGGATGATTTTTAATTGTGTTCTCCTGGGAAATCTGTATTGCTTGTTTCCCTTGTAATCTAGAGGGACCTGACAAGCTCTCAACAGCTTCCCTTTGGTCTAAAATGAGTTACTGCTGGGTTTCTGGACTCTGGTTAATCTCAGTGGTGAATAATGTTTACCTGCTTCCAAAACAGATGAAATTTTAGTGACATCTTCTTTGTAATAAAAGAAAAAGTAACCAAATACATAAAGGGTGCAATGTGACATCTTCCAGTTCCACTTTCTTATTAACACAAATCTCTGAGCATACACAAACCACAGTGTAAAAGCAGCCAATAGCAGCCATTAAGATGATACCTGCAACATGCCCAAGTACCATGGTATCAGTGACCAGCCTGCACTGCCTTACTCTTAGAAAGGCAGATTACCTGTTTTCTATGGCCTTTAGGCAGTGCAATGCTTCTTGAGCTGGATCTAGAGCAGACAGCTGCTGGGCATAGCTCTACAGTGCCACACTTAACACCTCTCCATCATCTACACACTGTGTTCTGTATGTAGCATAGGCAATGCATTAGGAAGGCTGGGAAGAGGAAAATCTGTAATAACTATGGTGGCTGAATAATGCGGGGGAAAAAACCCCACACCCTGAAAGAGAAACCTTCTGCACTTAACCATGCTAAATATTAGGAAGTACCAATGGAAAGGATGTGACTTTAATTTTGGTCGTGCTTCTGTGTCATTTTAGAACTTTTTCCTGGGCTGGCAGGGGTGCTTCCTTCCCAGTGGGATTTACAGGCTAACACCTCTAGCAAGATCACAAAAGATAACCAGAGGAGAAAGAGCAGAGCCCTATTCTACTACCCCTGGCTTATTTCACAGCTTTATAGCTAGTGCCAGACAAAAACCATGCACCAGACAGGCAGGACTCTTTCTCTGATGATGAGGCACCCACTTGGAAAGAGAGAAACCAGGCTCCAGTGTCTACTTGGCAGAAAAGGGAACAAAAAACTCCAGCAGGGAAGCCTGGCACTCTTCAGTTTATGTTACTGAAACCTCCATGACAAGAGGTCTCTGAATGATAGCCTGTAACTGGACAGCTTCTACCAAAATTGGGTCAGCTCCGTTTACAGGCACCAGCTGAGGATCTGCCCTCCCAATTATTTATGTTTGCTGTGATATGGTAACGATATGGTACATTCCCCAACCATTCCATTGCATTACATTGATCTCTCAGATGTTGTGAAAGGTGATGAAAGCAGCAAGATGAAAGAAAAAGGAAAAGCGCAAAACAAGCTCATATTAAATATTCATAACTGGTAGTAATTACAAACAGAAAGTAGGAAATAAAGCCGTAGTGATTATGCAGTGTCCAAATCATCTATCTACAACTCCCTCCGGGAAATTTTCTCCTTAGATTTCTGTTGCTGGAGTTGGAAAGTGACTCAATATTTTTGGCCTGCATCTTTGGTCAAACTTTGCTACCTTGTTTATCTGATACATAAACATAGGCCAGGGTTAGTTGAGAGTAAATTAAGGCTGTACACCTTATTTCTGCTCTCCAATTAAACCTATGATGAACCTCCGTCTTCAGTAAAAACAAAATGGTATTTCTACTGTGCAAAATTTTGGATTTCAACATCTAAACTGTTGTGTTGTCACTTCAGATGTTAAATACTGTGGCTTCATAAAAAGAACTGGCTTCTAATTAATAAAATTTCTTACTTTTTAAGTTTTTCTGATATGACTTCTGCCTTATTTTTAAAACTCAGGCAATTCTGATTGGCCATTATTAAGCCTGTTAACAAAAATATTTTTTAAAAACTACATGTACAAAAGGTTCCTTTTCAAATGTAAGATGAGACAAAACTAGGAGCTTTATCTGAAGACTTCTCTTTCATGTAAAAATTGATTAACATGCTGACTTTCTTGGAATGACCATTTCTTCCAACTACATAAAATCATAAGTTTATTCCATTCTGTCTATATTTCTATGGTCTAAAAGCTGGTGTTGCTTAATTGATGTTAAATACCAACACATATAGATGATAGTCTTAGGATGTTGCTATTGGTTAAGACATGTTTGATTTGAATTTCACATGCTAGACAACAAGGTGTTCTGTCAGATGAAGGGTGGAAAAGTTTGTTGAACTGCAGTATTAGTTTCCTGAGCCATACCAACCATCTCAAACCACAGAAGTCACAGGTAATTCAACCTGTTCCTACTTTGCTTAATTTCAATGTTCCCATGAGGTAGCCTTTCCCTGCGATATGGAACATCAGTTTATCAAAATAAGAAAGAATTCTACTTCTGTGGTGAACTTGTCATTTTCCATCTGAGCACTCTGCTCAGCTTTGGAGGCCACAGTAGCCTTGTTAGGTTTCTAAGGAACCCTAATTACACACATCTGAGATTGCAGAATGCTTCAATTTAAGCCAGCATACAATCAAGTGCTGTGCTTTCACAAATACTCAGAAACATCATCTGCCAGGATCAAGAGAAATTGAAGGATATCTACTGGGTTTTATCTGTGGCTTTGATGCATAATTTTTCATTTTCTTTAGACGGGTTTAATACAAAGAGAGAACATGCCTAGAGTCCCACAGAGGTGTTTTGACATTAGGCTTAATAAAGCATGAAGAAGTCATTAATAAATAATGTTTTGCTGGTTAACAAGTAAAACTGAATGCATTCACGAGACCCAGAAGTAGATCACATCATGCATGCAGCCAAATAACTTACTAAAATGACTGCAATGGTTCCTTTTTTTCCATTGTGTTTGGTATAGCCCAGCACAACATTGTACAAATAAACAAGCACTGCACCATATACACATGCACATTCAATTACAGTGTTACCTGTCAATTTTTATTTGCACTCAGTGGGATGGAGGGGTTTGTAAACAAGCATTCATGAAAGTGACAAAGAGCTATTTATATATTGTTAAGCTTTGCACAGATCGAGCATTGCTGTCTGGAGTTTCAAAGGAAAAGATCTCTTGTATTCATTGAGTTATGCATCATCCCATTCTTGTGTCAAAGCTACAAGCTTAATACATTTTACTGCAGACACGTTTGAGCTACAACTTTCAAGGCTGTGTCAATATTTCCATATGTCCTTATTTTCCAAGGTTAAACATTCTGGCAAGTTTTGACAGAGGGTCTGAGGAGTGTATCTATGTGCTTGGGGTCAAATACACAGCTCCTATCTCCTTTGGCTACAACCAGGTTTCATGTGGAATCTGGATTGGGAATGTGGAAGCATTAGGGTCTGGATTCACTCTCCATCATGATGACTTTCTCAGCAAAATGCCTAAGTTGGGAGCTGAAGTCACCTTAAACTCTCCCTGTGATCAGTGCCAAGAGACAAATGTTTCCAGAATGTGATTCAGATCTGGGCTTCTGATTACAAAATCAGCTTAAAATGAGCAAGTTCTCAATTTAGAGACTTCTGCTACATGCTTATGCTTGTAGGCAGGAAAACTCCTCGGTCCCTCCAATGAGGCCAAGGAACAGATTGTACAATTCAAGTTTGGGCCTGTGAGATCTATGCAGTTTGTGAGGGAAAAAAATAAGATGGGAAAATGTTTCCTTATTTTATTTTTAGTTTGAGATATAGTCATATTCTAAATAAAGAGTCATGATATTCAGAAACAGGGACAAAGATTCCAAATGCATGTCTTCAAGTCTCCAGCACAGTTTGTATAAGCACAAAAATGCTCCAGTCCTCTATGTTAGTTCACTGCCATTTATAGGTAGTGCAACTATCTTGGAATGGACGTTGATTAAAAAAAAAAAAAAGGATATTTGATGTCATCTGTTTACTGAAAACCCAACTTCCAACATATTTAGTGTGCTTATGAAAATTAGATTATTTTTCACACCTGATTGAGCTGCCAGGTTCCAAAAGTTACTGAGAATAAGAGGATTGGAGGAAGCTATAATAACTTCTGAAAATGACTTAAAATCTCTGATATATGTGAGGAAAGGAGTAGCTATTTAGGTTGGGCAATTTTTCCAGTTGTTTGGAGGGTTTTTTCAAGAGAAGATATGAAGAAAATAAGCTTCAGATCCATGCCATTTTTAGAACATGAAATTGAAAAGTACCAAATCTTTTAATCTGAATCACAAATGGGGTGATTTTCTTGTGACATTTTGAATTTTGCCAAAGTAGAAAAGCCTTTTTTCTAAACATCAACAGATTTAAGATGTTCAGGGAGCTGAAATATTAAATAAGCATTTTTGATATGGAACAGTAAGTAGGAGTGGATAAATTGCATGGCCCATTTATTTTCCATGTTTTTCTTCCATTTACCACTGAACATCATTTCTATCCATGATAACATAAGAATGCAAATGCATGAGCACAAGTCAGTGAAAACTGAAGTATTTTAGTGAATACACTTTCTATATATTATCCTATGGCTTCACAATCCCTGCTGACTTGGTGTTGGGAGGCAGACTTGGGTGTCGATTACCTCTAAAAATGAGACATAAATTTTACAATTCAGTCTCATTCAACTTTTTTCCGAATTAGAGCCTAAATACTCAAACCAAGAAAAACTTGCCTATTCTCTCAGGTGAGAATCACAAGATTACTAGGAAACTCTCACTATACAAACAATGCAGAACGCAAGTTTTTGGAGATACCTGTCTTGTGAAATCTGAACTGCCTGTGGAAGACAAGAATTAGCTGGATATACAACACAACCCATACAGCAATGCTTCTGGTTTGGGTGATGACAGAATTTGAAGTGACAAGCTTTCTTGCAAGCTAAGATGCTTGTGAATCTTCAAATGGTGTGTTTCTCTATTCAGATTCTGCTTGTATTATACTTAAGGTATTTGCTTACTTCTAGGACCATGCCAATAATCGTGAAGCATATATGAGAACATTGACTTTTGTTCTTAAGGAAATAATTTAGGAATAACTTAGTGTTACAAAACATTGGACAAAAAAAGTACATCAGAAAGGTCTATCCAGTGTATGAATTTGCATAGTTTTAGAATGCTACATCCACAAGATGTTAAAATAACAAATATCCAAACTTTGTTTATGGTAAGGCTTTTGACTTCATGAAGGTGTAGTTGACATTCTCAAAGTTCCAACAGATATCCACATAGAAATATGTATATATTATCATGTGATGGAATCACACAATTTAAACAGCTGTAAAAGCAAGTACTTTATGGAAAGAAAATGCCATTACTCCTTCATTTCAATGCACATTAACCTTCAAGGAGGAAAAATCAGAGACTAGAATTTGTGCTACAAAACATAAAAAGTTTTGTGCTACAAAACATAAAAGTTTTGCACCATGGTACTGCACTACTACCCAGGGCGTTTTTACTGTACTACAGTAAAAAGAATAGTAAATCAAAAACAATAAGGAAAGGGAAGCTATTTAGGGTTTTTTTCCCTTTCGCATTAGTAAGTTTAAAGAAACTTCTGACTAAATTTTTGTAAATATAGTTGTGGTATATTTGAAATATTAAGAGTTATTTGAAATAAAAGCTGTTAAAGTAGGAATCACTTTGTCAAGCCCATTAAAAGCCCAGTAGTTTTCTTGATCTTCATCAAGACACCAGCAAACTAATAAAGGAGAGAAAATGCCACCCTCTACCAGAACAATGAGAAAGGACACAGAAGGCAATTGGCAGGCTTTAGTATACATGTCTTGCAATTGGTAACTCTCTTTTATGGAAGGAAGAATGATTTAAGCTTCCAAGTAACAGTTCAAAATATAGAAAAAAGCACCAACCAAATCAACAAGCATAAAGTCTCCAGGGAACCCAGTATTTTTATGGCAGTATTTCCTGAGTCTCCTAGCAGATCAAAGCATGTCAGCTTTCATCATCCCCTCGAGAGCAAAATGTTCACACTGCAGCTTCTGATTTACAAAGGCTCCAGGAGACAGAGGCTGAACAAGAAAGTGTTTTGGAATGTTCACCGCCCTGTCTCTGCTGGGACTTCTTGCAGTGACAGGGCATTTGGAGAGGGACAACACCACTAGACCATGACATGGATTGGTTGGTTGTTCATTCCTTAGAGGAGCTGGGTTATACAAGTGGTCATGGAAAAGAAATTCCCAGATTTCTAGTGGAGTCCCGTGTGCCCTTTTAGCTGGTCAGACTGCTGTCAGGATTTATGATTATACCTTATGATTTGAACACTGAAACAGGAGAAATTCTGCATTTACATGACTTCTCTAACAAGCTCTGTCTTTTAAGTACCCCTCTAGGAATACACGTACAATTTAGCAAAACAAATGCTTTATTCATGATGGCAATAAGTACAGCATGGCTGTGCACATACCAATTGGATAGTAGCTTTGCATTTTTTATTTTATTCCTCCCAATAACTACATGTTCCTCCAAGTGTTTCACAGGCATGCACTGAGTTTTCTACACAGCTTTTAATGGAGAACATTTTAAAGAGTTTTCAAAAAGTGAATGAAGCTGTAATAAGCAGCACAGCTGGTGAGCCAACAAGAGACTACAAGGAAGGCATTACCAGGAGGAAAATGTTCTAGGAATGTATTTTCCTTGTGAGGTCCAAAGATTAACCAATCAAGATCAATGTTCCAGTTCATATACGCAAAACATACATGGGAAATTAACAGGATGACTTGAACACTCTGAATACATCTTTGCTTTTGAGACAGAAATTTCTGAGAAGTATCCCCCAAAAACCAAAACTATGCAGTCATCAGTAAGAAAGGTAAAAAGCTGAAGACCTGTATTGTTATTTTATTCTTTCTTACTCCTGAATGTGAACTGAAAGAAATACAAGGGAAATATTACAGGAGCACATCTTACTTGGTCATATTGTGACCTCACAAAATCTAGGGGACTAAACTGTAGGTGACTGCTTACATCAACAAACTCCTCAAGAAAAAGACCCCAGGATGCCGTTTTCTGCTCCCTGTTGAAGAAACTGAGTAAAAAAAAAAGATAATGCCTTCAGGTAGAAGGTTCAAGGTTTTTACAGTGACTACCAAGAGTTTTACAGTTACTTCTCCTTCATAAAGACATTCATAATTTTTCATCAAGGCTTGGGACCTGGTTCAAAGACCTGCTTCATCCTGAAATTGGATTTCATCTTCCCCAGAAGTATTGTGTGTGGCTTCTCCAGTTGTGTGTTTTCATGGGGCATTACTTGTTTATAGTTTTCATGTATGCTTTTATCTCTATTTGCCAGTTATTTGTTACTGTAAGAGCTGTTGTATCCTGAAATATCCCTGATGAAGGATGCTTGTATGACCTCCCAGAGTTTAAATCATTCGTCTTTAACCTTTTTGCCCCCAAGAGTAGAAGTCGTAATTTAAGCAGACATACAGGACCTCTGGAAGTAAATTCTTTGCTGAAAGGCTTCTGCAGTATGTACAGATCCTAAAAGCTCACTGCATAACCAGAAGAGAATCATTAAACCTCCCTCAGGAACCCTCTTTGCTCAGAAGGTTTCAGATTGTTTCTTGTAGAAGCTGTCCATTTGCAGAAAATGAAAAAGCAATTGTGGATATCCAGAGAACTAAAGTGGCTGTACCTCTGAGAACAAGATTAGTTCTTACTATCCTGATGCAAATAGGAGCCTTGGAGACATTGCACTGCAGGAGCAATGTTCTCTTACTGTGAAGACCCAAACAGCCCTGGATACGGTGAGTTGTAGAAATGAAGCAGAGGGATCTCTGTGGCTAGGTCTTCTTCTTGGAGGTGTGTGAACATTTTCTAGATTTTGTTGTTTTTGCTGCCTCATATTGTAACCAAAGTGAAAACTAACACAGAGTGAAAAAAAACCCCAAAACTGTGTTGCAGATGCTTTTAACTGGACTGTGAAGAGTTCTTGATTCATTCTCTGGGGCCACAGCTGAGCAATGTGCTTATCCTGCCTTTTTCCAAGGACATGAACAGCCTCATTGCAAGCTAATGCTTAAGGCATGAACATAGGAATCTTGCTCAACTGGCTGTCTGGATCATTTCTGTCTTTCAACCAGTATTGTCTGGATCTCACTCAAATTTATTCTCAGCCAGATGCTCTTCTCCAGGAGCCATTTTCCTCTAGGCAGTGCAACATCTTTATGATGGCTCTGGTTACATCTGCAGGAAGTGAGATATACACTTGGGTGTCATCTGCAAAGCCTGCAGCAGCTTAACACCTCTCTGGAGTTTTCTGGAAGTATTGGAAAGGGATGTAGGAAAAGGATTTATAGTCCTATGGTCAAAATGCAGGTGCAGGATATTGGGGAAAAAAAGCAAATGATGTTACCAGTATTTCTGGGGTCCTATTGAAATCAGATTTTGTGTCTGCAAGGTATACAAGATTGGAGTATATTGACTCAGCATTTAGAGGAGGAAGAGAGATAAGTAATTCTTTGTCTGAAATGAAAAAGTCCTTGCAAATTAATAAAGCCACATCAAGCTGGGTATTGCTGTAATACTAGCAAATGGAAACATGGTGCACAATATAAAACTCCCTTCATAAAATAGATAGAATGAAAAATATTGTTTCTTACAGCAATACATTTTGGACACTGTGTATTTTACATTTAATTTTACAGTGCAAAGGATGTTACTGAGCTTTAGTTGATAATTTTCTTGTTTGGTAGAGCTGATATATTAAAAAGTTAATGTGCTAAATTTGCATTTTTCTGGACTGATTATTTTTTACTCCAATCTGTCTTTCCTCATTCTTAACCTCTTTGAAAAGAAATGATATAAAATAGGACTTCTTTTTGACAATTTTAGCCAGAAAACCTTACTTTCCCTGCCGATTTTCATGCTCTACAAGCTTTGCCATCATAAACCACTTTGCATGTATTAAGGAGTATTATATTAGATGAGGCAATTTAAGTGTATCCCATTTCACTTGGTGAAACTAAGCAGCTTTGCATTATAACTAAGCTGAGCTAATGAGAATACGTTTAAAGCGTGTGTTACCTGAAACTGAAGTTAGCTAGTCATTCAATACTGCAACCTGTGAGTTTGCAAAACGATGGCAGGAATCCTGCTGTGAGGGAGATAGGAAAATTATTATAATCTGCATTCCTAAATTGAATGAGTATTTTGCTCAGCAGAGGCCTCTTGACTGCAAATAGTCTGAAATTACATCCCGCTGTTTAAAATGCCTTTTTTCCAAGTAAGTAAAAATGCCCACATTTTCTTAAGTCAAATATTTTTTAAATCTTACATGAATTAAATTATTGAGAGAGGGAAAGCCATAAATCCTTTGCTACCTCTTGTAAAAACTGTTTGATATTCACATTTTTAATAGAAGAGACAAAGTGTCTAGAATTTATGGGTTTATGCTTTAATTATTTAATTATTATTTTGTTAAAGCTTATCATCATATCTCTCTCATCATTTTTACTGAAAAAAAATCTATATTTACAAGTTTTTTAATTTACATGGGAGGAAATTGCTTGACAGATATCAGAATCAGCTAATAGATGTGATGTCTAACATGCTACTAGGTTAAAATCATTTTTAAAGTTTCCAGAAAAGACTATATACAAAAGAGAGCAAAAGACCATGAGTTTACAAGACACAGGGGATAAGCTTCTGCCACAAGAGTAGCATGGTAAACATAACTTCATTCATGGGAGTTCTTTATCTCATTAAAGACAGAAATGACATGAAAGGAAAAAAAAAAAGGCCCTGGGGATAAGGATTAGAGGCCACTGAAGTTGTTTGAGCAATCGTTTTCTACTGTGTGAAAGCAATACATACTGCAAATACTTTTCATTACATCCTCTTTAAGAGTTCAAAATGGAAGAGGAGGTGTCTCAGCTTATTCTTCTCAAATTCTCTGTCCTTTAAGCGGTGACCAGTGAAAAATTTACACTAAAAGGTGTCTGTGCTCCCACTGGAGGTAGTGGGGGCCTGGGCTTTGCAACACTTGGCAGGGTGTGTGTTTCTAAGTTGAACAATCCAGGACTAATTCTCTTGCCCAGGGTTTGGGTGATCCTGTCTCTCTATCCCAAAAAAATGGTGTCAGTATTCTCAGCTGCTTCTTGGAAACTGTCCCTTCCCTGCCTGCTCCCTGAAATCTACTGTGTATCTACTGGGAATGCGGGGCAAAACCAAGGAAATAAGTGGATAAATTGAATGGATGAGCAGGAGTCAGGGATCAAACTCATGTCCAAGCCTTGTTTTGCTGTTACAGATAGAGGTATGTAGCTTTATGCTTTCTGATAAGAAGTTGTGGCTGAGAGGAAGATGAGGTCACTCTCGTGTGAAAGGTGGTTCTCAGGAGGACCAATGAGACAGGCAAATGTGATGACAAGGGTACAGACATATCTTAAACACAACCTGTTTTTCTGGATCTTAAGGGACCTTATGCTGAGTTTCAGTCTTGTTGCTTTAGATTAGGATTCACAGCTCTGACCTACTTCTGAAATGGTGGATAGATCACTTCTGGGGTTTTTTGTCACAAAATATATTTGACAGAAGGCATTTTCATTAATTAATTTAATTTAATTTAACCTCCTAGGACATGGAAGGGCAGAATTCAGTGTTTCCTGTGTCAGGGGACTCTCTTCCCAACGTCTGGGAGGAAGTTGCAGCCTCCAGGATATAGTCTGTATGCTGCAGGCCTAGCACAAAATCTCCAGGATCAGTTTTAAATCTCAGGTTATGCCAAACGTTCCCAGTTCACAAGCCTTTTTTCCCCCCTCCTCATTAAACGCACAATATAGGTACTCAATTCAGTATAATCATTCACTTACATCAGGGTAATTTCTTACTTTTCCTACCTAAGCTTTTGCAGGCCTTGTGTATAAATGTACTTGCATATCTTTGATAAAATTCAACCAGTAACAAAAATTAACCATGGAAAATTTGGACAGGTAGAACTCCACAGGTTTTATAGTCAGTCAGATAATTTAGCTTATTCATTTTTATTTGCACTGTTTAAACAAACATGTCTATTACCTGTTAAAGACAGTTTGTTCTCCAATCTATCAAATAAAGTTTGCAACATTTTTTGTAGCATTAACCATGAAATCCACAAAAATGAAAAATAAAGCAAATTTTTTTACACCGTTTTATATCCAAATTTATATCCAAAATACCAAATATTGGTATTAATGAAAGTATGCTTTAGTAGCAATACTGTAAGCAAAGTGAAAGGTATGGAGGATACTTAATCTCACGAAGTACAACAAGTCCAAGTTCAAGTTCTGAGTATGAGTACTGGGAGACAAACTCATTGAGAGCAGCCCTGTGGAGAAGGACTTGGGGCTTCTCATGGAGGAAAAACTGGACATGAGCCAACAGTGTGCTCTCATTGCCCAGAAGGCCAAACACATCCTGTGTCTGCTTCAAAAGAGAAAGGTCAGCAGCAGATTGAGGGAGGTGGTTCTCGTTCTCAGCTCTGCCCTTGTGAGGCCCCACCTGAGTGCTGCATCCAGGTCCAGAGTCCTCAGCATAAGAAAGATATGGACCTCCTGGAGCAGGTCCAGAGGAGAGCCACAGAGGTGATTATAGGGATGGAGCACCTCCCCTATGAAGACAGGCTAAGAGAACTTGTGTTGTTCAGCCTGGAGAAGAGAAGGCTTCTGGGAGACCTTATAGCAGCTTTCCAGTATCTTAAGAGGGTTTATAAAAAGGAGGATGAGGGACTTTTTATATTGGCAGATAGTGACAGGACAAGGGGCAATGGCTTTAACCTGAAAGAGGGTAGGTTTAGATGAGGTGTTGGGAAGAAATTCTTTATTCACAGTGGTGAAGTAGTGGCAGAGGTTGCCCAGAGAAGTTATGGATGCCCTGGATATATCGAAGGCAAGGCTGGATGAGGCTTTGGCAGCCTGGTCTAGTGGAAGGTGTCCTGGCCCGGGTTGTAACTGATGACCTACAAGATCCCTGCCATCCTAAACCATTCCATGGTCCTATCTTCCAGCATTATCTGTCCTAAAACAGCAACATTCTATCAACAACAATGCTGAGCTAGCCAAACCCATAATCCTATCCTTTATGTTTATTTATCAGTCACACACAGACATATTACTCAAACCTCCCAGGCACAAACACAGTGAAGGAAGATGGAGTTTACAATGCATTTGGCATTTTAACTCTGCAACTGAGGTATTCATTCACCTCATAGTATACACACACGGGTATAAAAGATGTAATATTATTTTAAAAGTCCACATATTAAAGTTACAATATATGCTCTTATATCAATTTTACTTTCAAAATATTAAGGTATCACATTGAGGGCACCTCGCAGAACTAACACAGCTCTCCTCCATACAGCAAACTTTGTACAGTCTTGCAAACTCCTCTAACCTTCTGCTTTTAAATGGAGTTTGTATTTTTATATTCATCTTCTTGTTCCTACTGAAGTCTGTTACAAAGATTCTCTGTAACTTGAATAGAACTTAGATAAAATAAAACTGTATTGGTTATTTTGTTTGTTTTTTCTCCTCCTGTCTGGAGTAGATACTTGGTGCCAATGGGCAAACTTCTTTTTGATGAGGGATGATATTTTTATCTTTTGTTTATTTTATAGAATTGGTGTTTGGAATACAACTCAAATTCTAGCTAGGGTAGCAGACAGAAGAGGGCTGATTAGAAAGCTATTATTCAGATCATAGCACTAGAATCCCTCCACAAAAAAGAAAAAGCAGAACTCAATTTATGTAGTTTAATTACACCAAGTTTGAGTTCTGTCTGCTTTAGCCAATAGGTTTCCTGAAATTATTTTAATAGATTTTAATAAACTTAATAGGAGATGCTTAATAAGAAAAAGTAGTATCTGTAAAACTAGGGTTTTTTTCAATGTCCATATGAAATAAGATGAAGTTGACAGAATGAAACTGAAAAGAACTTTTCTCCCTCTTCCCCCAAACCCAGATAGAGCATTAATCCTGAAGAATATTCTGCAAAAAATGAAAAACAGATGGCAATCATAGAATAAAATCAAGGTTACGATTGTTCACTTTTCTTCTCTACTGCTCATCGCATGATCCACATCATTATAAACATAGTGGTTTTTTATAGTGTTATGATTAGTGCTGAAAATCCTGATGTATCTTTATGATCCTGCTACTTTCCTTGTCAGTTATGTGTCTGAGACATGACTTGATGAGAACATATGCCCACACACATTCTACCACCTTTCTGCACATGTATCTGCTATCAAAATTATTTCTTCTATGTTTTCAATCATACCATAGAAAAATTATGTCAGTGAATTGTTCTGGTCAAGGTTGATTTCCTGATATGGCAAAGTAATGTCAGAATTATATCAGCAGATTATATAATATTTTAGGAGAAACCAAAAGGTAGATGAAATTGTGAGATTATCAAAATCTCACAGTTTCTGGAATATGAATAGCTGCCATTAAGAAGAAATTAAATTTTTCCAACATGCTGTGAATGTCTTTGGCATTCCCTTGTAGCCTACATGCCATCTAGAGCAATCAAACACACAGTTGAACAAATACTCTGCCCCCCACTGACTGTAAAGAAGAACCATCTCATAAACAAAATAGAATATTGTCCCCTTTTTACAGGTTGTAAATCAAATGGGAGTGGTTGAAATGCGCTAAACACAAGTCTAGAAGAAATGCCACAAAAATGGTTAATGACAATAAAGCTCAGAGCATGGGCACAGCTTTCTCTTGGTGGCCAGCTAGTCATTTAGAAACTTTTAGGTTGCCTGAGCTCACTAAGCACATTTATTATGAGGTAGTTAAAAGCATGATGACATCTATATAAATGTTGTTTTAATCGCCATTTTACTCATCTGTGTCCCTGTTCAAGCAACAAATTGCAACATAGTCCCTGGTGCTAAAGATGAAATGAAACAGTCCTGAAACCTGAGGCTTTTAAGGAAGACACTAACCTTTGTGTCCTTAGGCACATCCAGAAAGTCCAGTAGGTCTGTGTCTGATGAAGAACATTCCAGAAGGATTTAACTCATCTGTTCCAGTGTTCAGTCCCAAGAAGTCTTTAGTGGTTACTGAAAAGACCATTCAGGGAATAAAGCACCTCCAGGTATGCAGATGGAAAGATCAGACATCTCTGCTGAAATGGTGTACAGCTTGCTGAGCCTGTACAAAAAGAGAAGACACTCTCTGCATACTTGAAAATAAAAAAACAACAAAAACCAACAAGCCAAACAAAAAAACTGAAAGAACACAAAACCTCAGATTCCCCGTTTAAGAATGAAAAGAAATTTTTTGCAGTAGGGCCCCAGAAGTAGTGCATGTCAGGTCATGTTTCTGGAAGTACTGTGTCAGTATCTTGTAAACATTGGCAGCCTGGAATCTGGAGCACAGGTTAGAAAGAAAGAGGAAGGGGAAGGGGGAAGGAAAATTACAACAAATGCATTTCATAATACTAAGTCCCAAACAAAAGTCATACCTAATGACTGAAAATGGCTAATTACGCTTACTTTAAATGAGTTACAAGAAAAGGAATGTTAGATATTTACTGGAAAGAGGTAATATATTACTTGTGCTACTGCTACTCTGCTACATTTCACCCTTGACATTGACCAGAAATGTATTTTGCAGCCATTTTGTAAATCACTGGAAAAACTACTTTTATACTGAGAACAATGCAAAACACATCTGGAGAAAATGGTAACAGCATTTAGTGAGAATTGTTTAGATGATCTTCTCTTTTTTTCTATTTTCTGTGGTTTTTTAGGGTTTTTAAAATAATCTAACTATGCCTTCATACTGAAGACGTGGGTCACAGAGACAAACGTGAATATGGCATTTAATTGCAAACCCCGTACTACAATTTCTAGCTTCGGGCATGAACATATCTACTTTCATTCAAAGTAAATCAAGTCCCAAGGAATTTGGAATACAGTTAAGCCCTCAAAATCATCAATGTCAATGTGACCTGACAAAAGACATTAACTCTGCAATTATTCTGTTAGCTGGAAAAAAAAACTTGTGAGTAGAGGATCAACATTAAATCAAAAGGTTTCTACAAAAATATTGCAAAGAACAACCAGTCTGAGCACCTTTGCAGTGTGGTTTGAGTCTAAAAATTGCAGATGCCTTTGCACACTTGAAACTAAATTTTGTACCTATGAAAGAACATATAAATGCACAAGAGTCTTGTAAAAGTCTATGAGAATAGCAGCCATCCTTTCTTTGCAATAAAGTGTTTATTTCAACATATAATTTCCATCCACATTACATAAACCACTTACTTGGCTCAAGAGCAGTTTACTTCTGACTGTTGTTGCCTGTAGGATACATGATTTGCAATGCCGAGTATTTTGTTTTTCCATCACAAACATTTATTCATTAATAATTTATCAGATAAATGGCTTCTGATTGAGCAATTTAAAAAATGTAGGCAAATCAATGGCAAAAGACACCAAGCAGCATATTATAATGATACAATAATTCGAGCTCATACATTAGACCGAATTGATAGTGTCTCAAAAGCCCTCTTTGGATAGCTCAGTTTCAGAGAGTAAAATGTTCAGCTGAAATACCTAATAAAACATCTCAATTGCTGCTCTGAGAAATCGTGCCAGTATCATGTACAGTATCTTTGAGAGCTAATAAGTTGGCTCTGGAAAGCAAACAAACAAACCAACCCTAGAAAACGCCTCTGTGAACCTATAAGTTCTCCCTGGGGGGATATTAATAGTCACATCAAGAAGACAATGAACTTGTCTCTCAGTTGTGTGAATGAGGCTTTGAAAATCATAATGGTTTGATTCTTTGATGCCCGTGATATTTAGAGATACAGATTGTAGCATTAGATCCAGTGTTTGTTATCACTCCTATGTGTGACAGAGACAGTGAGGGAAACAAATGGGATAAATCCCTTAAGAGGGAGCTCTCAAGGGTTCCTAATGTATCATGAATAAGACCTTCTCTGAGTTACAGGATTGTCAGCTGAGTTGTTCACAAGGAAAATAAAATGCGTTCTAAGGGCTGTGCCATGGCAATCATCACCACCCTTGAGGTTTCAGAGAAAAGAAGGGAGATTTGAAAACACTTTTGGAGGAAAGCTGCATACAAATATTTTTCCTCCTTTCAAGGTGTACTGCATGAAATAAATTACTTAAATTTTTCCCGGGCAGTATTCAAACTCCCTGAGAATAATGTTGTTAAAAGTCCTATCATTTTACAGGCATTCTCTATCTGTAGAAAGGACTGGTTTCCCATCAGGCTTGAGGAGATTAGTCAATAAAATGTTGACAGCATGTAGATTTATTTATAAAATGGATACTGTTTACATTCTACTAGGAATAGATTGTTTTCAAACTTAGATGGAATTTATCTTCCATTATTTGATGAAGTCTCCTTAATTATATACAATAAATTTCAAGAATGACAGATCTACCAATAAAAGCCACAATTCAATGTGGAATATGTGTGAACATCAATATATGTAATTTTATATAAATGATCACAAATATAATCCGTTTATTTATTGCAAACAGTTTAAATGAATACATATGAAGTGAAAAATCAAATTAAATGGAATAATAATTTTTTTCTAATTTGATTTCTAATTTAACTGTTTCTGTTTGTGCTAATGTGAACACTAGAGCATCTTGTTTAATGACTATCTATTTTCAAAGTGTATTTATCCACTCTACCTAGGACTAGAGTCTTTGTCCATGCCAAAATAAGACTTGCTGAAGATTATGTTTATTTATTTTAAATAATGGACTTGAGTTGATTTGCAGGTTTCCTTTTCTGAATCTGTTAGCTGCAGGGAATTTTTGAAAAAGGAAGTACTGTGCAGGAAATATTATAAAAACAGATGACAAGACAAGAATCTCCTGATCCTGTAAAGGAAGAATTTAAAAATAAATTTTCAATTATTTTATTTTGGTTTGGTTTTTTATTTTTTTCTAGTCTAAAAAATAGCAAACAGCTAAACACTTGGACATTGTAAGTGACCTTCTCTTTATGCACATGAAATTTACTCTTCCTCAAGTCATACACAAAATCTGGTCACCTGCCCACACCATATCCATTTCAATGAAAAATAAAAACAGTTAGATTAAATGATGAAAGCTGAATCACACTTAACACTTCTACAGAGTTAGACAGAAGGCATTAACTCTCAAAGTGTCAAGGTTACTCTGGAAGGTTCAAATCATCATCAGAGTTAGTCCCTACAAAAAATGAATTTGCCATAATGTCATGAAAATAGATGCAGAAAGCCATAATTGTGTGACTGAGGACAAAGAAAAAGAAAATAAAATCAATGAACAGTCATTTACACATATTTTCATTTTCAGGCTTCCCCTGACTTCCCTCTGTTCCATAAAAATAATTTTCAGAAACCACCACATTTCTGAGCCTCTGACATCTGTTCAACCTTGATAATCAGACTGCCCAACTTCTAAGAAACCGGAGCTTCTAGTGTTTATGTCTCTGGGATAAATCTTTCTGACAGACAGCCTTGGGGCAGTAGAGTTGGGAAGCCCTCCAGCACAGTCCTTCAGAGGATGACCGCACATAGTCAAGGAGCTCCTGACGGAATATGGGAGGAATTTTTGCAGATTGCTTTTTCCACCTGCTGCAAAAATATGAAGCATACTTACCCTCAGGGAAACAACCCTCCATTCTTGCAAATTTTGACATGCCGCATATTACCTTTTCAGCTGTTATTCAAAATGTTTTAAAGGTGTGTGAAGCCATGACAAGTCACAATGGCCGCCACACCACTGTGCTTATCATCAGATTTTCAGGTCCAAACTAGTTCCAGTTCTGGTTGCATGATAGAATGAATTTCAAGCAGCTCAATGATTTGCCACTGAAAAGGTGAATACTAGCAACCTGCATTTTAAAAAATATATATTTTTCCTTTTGAACCCAAATTTCAGTGTAATAAAACATGGCTGAGAAAATTTGCATCAAGATAATAAAAGTTGGCAAACACTGTGCTAGTGTGTCAACATTTCAAAATAAGCACAAATCCCCTCTTTTTCCTCTATATAACTGTCAGGCAAAAGGTGAGATCAGCATTCCACACTGAGTAATGTGTTACTATGGTGTAAACCTAGTGCAGTGAATCTACACTGAGAAATTTATAATGAGTCAAAAAATTATCGGACTAAAATTACATTAAAAAAAGGTGTGAAATGTGCAGTAAATCTCTGGAGGTAGTAGTCTTAAATAACAAGGCTGTGTTGCAGTTAATATTTAATAAGAAAAACAAGAATAAAATAATAATGAACAAATATTCTCAAAGTAACCTAGAACAGGGGTACGTACAGCACACAGAATCTCATTTATGCCTGAGTACTGTTCAAAGTACCACAAAAGTGCATGCATTTTCCTATAAGCCACTATATTTCATATGTACAATAAATATGTACAATATGCACTTTACATGGGTTCTTGTGCACGAGCTCTGCTACAACTATTCAGTACAAATTGCCACCTGTGACAGGAGTGGCTGCTTTACTGATGTAAATCCACCACATTAGCACAACTGTACAGACAGCTACAGCAGCGGAAACTGGCACATGATCTACAGAAATAGGTCAGCTTTATGAGGAAATCACTTGTTCTTGGAGGAAATAAATAATGAATTTCCACTTGGGGAGAGACCCCCTTGCAGAGACGAGGCCAACGTGAATTTTCTTGGCAGGAAACCTGTTTTATCTGAGAGTCAGAAAAAGGAACAACCAGTGGCCCAGCTTCCCTGCCTGGGTGCAGAGATGCCTTTCATCACGCTTACAGGAGGCACAGTGCAAAAGGGTACAAGGAGAGGATGGGGCTATGACAGCACTCATATCACAGCCCTGGCAGCAGGGATACACTCTGCTCACTAGGAAGGGAGGGCTACAACACATAGTGACCCTCAACAGCTTTGTGTGACAGTGAGAAAATGACAAGGGCCGGTGGGACTCACACATGCTCATCAGCACATTGCAAACTGACAACCATGTCCAAAGATTTCATGAATGCAGTTAAGGTACCCATATCTAAAAAGAAGACATTTGTTATGAATTTATTTCTCATAATATATGTATTTTTATGTTCAAATATATTTAAATACATGTGTTCATAACATGAATTATTTTTTGGGCAAAGGGAAGTGGGTAAAATCAGCATATATGATGATAACTGCAATGGATTTTTTTACCTTCCACATCTGTGTATATATTAATATCAGCTGCTTCATCTCTTCACAGCTGCTTACTACATTTTACCATGCCATGCCTGAATACAATCTGTAAGTGAAAAGCTGAAAAACCATAATAAGGAATTCTTCTCTTCTATGCAATGGGTACTGTCTTTCCTATTCCAGGAGTTCAAAGGCAAGCTTTTCTTTATTTTAGTGTTAGGCAGTGGGAGGACAGCTATATTTTTGGTCTTGTTTCCTGCCCTCTCAAATGCAGCTTCCAAACATTCCAGTTATCCATATTTTTAAACAAAGGCAAGAAAATCCACAGGAATACCCATTACTGCAGCCTATGAGATACAAGGGAGGGAGATGAGGGAACTGGGTTTGCTCAGCCTAAGAAAGGAAGAGAGCTGGTCTGCAGCCACCTGAGAGGAGGGAGTGTGTCACAGACATCTTTTGTGAAAATCCTTTTCTTTAGGATTTTTCCTTCTGAGAAGCTAAGAGACCTCAGAAACAAAATGTAAACAATGGTTATCTGCTGCTGTGGAAGGCAAGAGGTGGATCCGTGATTGGTCTCATGTGGATGTTTGGAATCAGTGACCAGTCATGGCAGAGCTGGCTCTCTCTGTCTGAGCCACAGACCTTTGTTATCATTCTTTCTATTCTATTCTTAGCTTAGCTAGCCTTCTGAGATGAAACCTTTCCTTCTATTCTTTTTAGTATAGTTTTAATGTAATATATATCATAAAATAATAAATCAAACCTTCTGAACATGGAGTCGATGTTCTCATCTCTTCCCTCGCCTGAAAACCCCTGTGAACACCATCACAGGCCTGGAGTAGATGGAAACACTTCCAAAAAGACTCTCCTCAAGGGTCCACAGTGGGAGGATGAGAAGCACTGGGATGACATTGAGGTACTTGCTGCGTGACTGGCCTGTGGCCTGTTTGCAGTGACAGGTTGGACCTGAGGCACCCTGAGGCCTCTTGCCCCCAGGTGACTCTGCTGAGCAGAACTCCTGGCTCTCCTGACAGATCAAACGCTGCTGCCCACAAAAATGCTAGCCATTGCTCAGAGGAAAGAGTTTATCTTTCTGAGTGAAATCTACGTAGCAGTACTCTGAATCCCAAATCAGATTTTATGCACGAGACCCAAAGAGTCTCAGCCTCATCAGCTTTCTAGAGGAAGTACAGTCCCACACAAACGTAACTTCACAGACCTGAGCTGACTTACAAAGATGCACAGATTGTAGAGAGCAGTAAATATAATCTGAATGCAAATATCACTATGACTTATCTTTTCAGTATGTTTGCCCATTAAAGTAAATTCTTCTTGAGAGTGAACTACAGGCCAATTGTAAAATCAGTTAAATGTCTCCCCTAGATCACTTTCACTCCTGAAACTGATAAGCATATAAATTAGATTAATTAATACTTTTCAGTTCTAATTTCTTTGACTGGACACCTTATTTATTTCATCTATGTTTATAGGAACTTCACATCTTCTCAATGTGAAGGGTTTTAGTATGTTTCCAGGCAGGCAATGTATAAATGTAATGCTGCACTGAAGCGCCTGTTATCTGATTCAATGCCCTCCTCAAAGGACCTTTGACCTCAGGACCTTAAATCTGGACCCTTTCTCTCTCCTGGCTGCAGCAGCAGCAGCCTCATGTGACACCTGCAGCTGGTGGAGGAATGGGAGTTTTCCACAGGCACACAGAGGGACAGCTGCCAGGTGCACAAGACAGCACTCTGGGTCTGGATTCATTGTGTATCAGTCTGTACAAACTAAAAAAGCAGCCTAATGCTACCCAGTCAGTTGTTTAAGCAGAGTAAAGGCTGCTTTTTCAGACATTGGTTCTGTACTTTGAGTGAAGACACTGTCAGCCATGAAGAATCCAAAAACTTGCCTGTGCTAACAAAATTATCTTGCTGGTTTCCTGGTTTCCATCATAAACACACACAGAAAGAGTTGCTCTGCACCATGTGACAGCCACATTTGATATAGAGCAGCAGTCTTTATTTCCAATTTGCTTTTATGTCAGTCCCCATCCTGCCCAAATCCTGTCAACCATTATCATATTAACAGCAGATTTGAAATATGTTTTTCCTTTACAGAGCAGTGATATTCAGTCCAGTCTCAGATGACATGGTTAAAGTTTCACAGTGTTCTCCTGTCACATGTCAGATTAATTAACTCAGCCCCGAGTAATTTAAACTCAAAGTTTCTTTTATTCCACCTTCTAAAATACCAAATTCCACAGACTTCCTGCAGAGATACACAGGCACAACAATTCCCATTGCAATCTTTCATTATTCTTTATAGAGATACTGCACCATATTCCATATTCCCACTAGAATTGCACTGATGTGGCTGTACTGACATTGGTAAAATTATTCTTGATTTACTTTGGCACAAAAGAGATCAGCATCATGTCTACTGGGATAAGATAGTTCCTCCCCATGGTCATATTTACTTTACTTAAGACTACCAAAAAAAAGTATTGCTCAGACAGTTTCAATATACCATCTTTTCTCATAGGGAAAAAAAGGAAAAATATAATTACAGGCTGCTCTAAGGTGAACTGCTGCTTTTTGTGGTTACCTGGAAAAATGAGCACAGTATAAATCCAGCAAAATATCTCTGATGATCAGTTTTGCATGTAGTCACAATATTCTTTATCCAATACTGCTAAAGAAGCAATCAGGCCTGAAAAAAATCTTTCCTCACAAAAAGGGAGGCAACTTTCACTAAAAACTGAGAAAGCAACTGAAATGAAAATAGTGTAAGCTCATATTATTTATTTCTACACCCAAGTGTTTTCCAGCTTTAGCAAAACACCAGCAGATCCTCTAGAACAGATCACCAAGAATTGCTGTCTTTGGCTTGAGGAGTTTCATCAGCTAAGAAAATAGGATGGCTGGGGAAAACAACTAAAAAGAGGCATTTGATAAATGAAGATTGTCAAGGATAGGCAAGCAAGTAACAGAAGCTGCTTCATTGAGAAAGCAAGATGAATCCTTCAAAACTTTCTTTTTACATTAGTGAATGTCTTCTACTATTTCTATTTAACATATCAAGATTAGTACTATCTGAAAAATGAATTGGCTTTTAAGAAGCCAATTAGCATTAGTGAATAACCACTTTACTTCCCATGCATATCAGTTTTGGAAATTAAGTGTGCATCCCTAGGGTGCTCAGACACCAGAGTCATAAGAAGACCTTGAAATGAGTAGAAACTGCTCAATATGTAGACATATTGAAGTAATGCCACTTGTGATAATGTTTCAACAAGCTGTGAAGAAGAATGACAGAGCTTCTGTGGATGCACAGAAAGTTTGTTTAGCACAAATCTTGGCCAACACATCTTCTCCTTCAGCACTAGTTTGCAGCCCTAGCATGTCCTAATTAATTTATGAACCTATGAGTTACATGATGCAGCCATTAAGACTTAAAGACAACCTCCTAGGCCTTTCTCAGAGCAGACTTCCACTAACATTAATGTGAATAATTTGCATAGAGAGCTTGCAAATGGGATTTAAAAAGTTAAGCAGAGGCTCTGTTAGCTCTTCATCCTGACATACCAAGCTGGACACAAAGAGTATTGATTTAGTGTGTACTACTCAATCCATGAGCTTCAAAGACATGCAGATCAAAAATTTTCTTAGGAGTTCCCGCAGTGCTGTAGCACAAAAACCTATTCCAGCTGAAAAACCTCTTTTGAATTAAAAGATAAACAGAGGATTTCCCCCCTCCTGTGATAACAGAGTAATTATTTTTTATACTTTTATGGTGATCTTCCCTGGGCAACTAGGGCATACATTCTAGGTTTTACTTTTCCTATAACTTGAGGCTTGTTTTAATTCATTCCTCAATGAAAACTGAGGTTCTTATGAGCTCCCTTGACTCTAGGCTTTACAAAACTGCAACAAAATATCATTGTGCTTAAAGAACTCTGGTAATCCTGAAAAAAACCCAGAAAATACTCATGAGCAAAACACCAGCTTTTCAAAGCAGCTGCTTATGGAGAAGGAGCTCTCTTGCTGTCTTACAATCCCTCCTTAATTTTGCATAACAGCTATGGTTAAGTGGCATTGGGCAGATCTGCCACAGCATGTCACCCAAAAAGATCATCAACGGCCATTCTCTGAAATCTAAGGTGCTCTCTGCATACAGCAGCAGCAGAGACTGAAATGGATGTCAGAGGCAGCTGGATGCCAGAAAATGGAAATAGTTGTGTGGCTCTACCAAAATGCTGATGTCGGCTCAGCCCCTTACATCTCCTTGCACTCAGGCTGAAGTGACTTCTGATGTTCATAAATCCTCATAAATTCTACCTCTGGTTTTCCTAAGGGATCAACAGCAAGGCAATGAAAAAGGCACCAGGCAGAGTTGAATTAAACATACAGATGTATTTTCAGCCATGCTCTCTACCCCCTGCCCTAAACAGGTGCAATTTCAGTACAGGTAGGGACTGATGCATGTCTGAGGAAGGGTTTAATCTACCAACTTTATTCCATTTAGGACTACTTTCAGGACTACAAAGAAAGAATCATTCTTAAATCAATATCTGAGAAGATCTATGTCCAGTAAGTGATTAGTCCTTTCTTCATAATCTTCTCCGGAGACCTGTGAGACAGATGGTTCAAAGGACCTAACCCTCATTTCTCCAGAACAGAAGGCTTTGCCCTTGGGCTTATTGCTGTCACAGCATGCATATAACCTCCACTTCTCTTTTTCTGAAGCTGAGCTTGCCCACCAGTTGTAGGCCCTGTGGTGATTCATATGGACAATGATTATTTGTCATCAAATAATATTAAAATTATACATAGCAAAAAAAAAGTAAGAAAGAAATAAAATAAAATAAAATAATAAAATATTATGCAAAATTTTATCTTATTATTTTGGGGAAAAATTTTAAACTTTTCAAACTAGTTTTGCTGAAAATCTAAAGAGTAATCTTATTTGCAAATATGTATATGCAAATGAACTGTAGCTCTCAAATGAGAACTTGCATAGACAAAGTTTCAGGTTCAAGAACCCAGGTGTAGCAGATGTGGTCATTTAATTTCTACAGACACATTTCTGATGAAACAGATTAATTTTAAAACGTGCAATATGGACAGAGATGCAGCAATTTACACTGCATTTCAAACAATTCCTGCTCAGCATTGCTAATTAGGAAATCCCAGCAAAACAAGAGATATGATACCTCATAGAACTGTCAAAAGGCTGAAAACCAGCAAATTCCAAACACTCCACAATGAAAGTCTTAAGAACTCCCAGTGCAACAAATCTGTTCCATATGAAAGCTTTATAGATCTTGTTCAAAGCTTCAACAAATGCAAATATCATCACTGCATATAGGCTCTGAGCTGATGTCATTTGCCATACCTCCATGGAAGTCAATGATGATACATTGATTTCCACTAATGAGGGTCTGACCAAAAAAAAATGCTGCGTTCATTCACCTAAGAAATGCCTTTTCCCCCTCGAACATTCAAACTTTCTCTAGCTTTTCTCCAGGGGAGCAGAAAGTGCTGAATTAGCATTAAATACATTCAGCATCCTCACCCAGAGCCAATCACACCATAAATTCAAGGAGGGAACAAGAAATTCACCACTGTGTCTCAGTCTTAGAATAGATTGAGATAATCACTGTCATAGAGATGATGAAAGGGCAACACAGAAGGTGTTCTGCAAAAGTTTTCAGTTGTCTAGGAAACATGGCAGTAATTGGGAAACAAGCTAGGTAGTTTTAGGACTCCAGATATAAGTAGAGTTATAGCATTTAGGAAGAAAGAATAGTAGAAAAGAGTTTAGTTGGGTAATCCCTCAAAAAAATTTAAAGAAGAAAACTTCTGTGAAACAAGATAGGTTGGAATAATAAAAATAATTTAAAATATATCCTGCTGTTTTAGCAGTATTTTTCAGTCCTATCAGAGTACTATGTTTTTTCTGATAAAGTGAAGAACGGAAGTATAACTTTTCTTAAGAAGAATATGAGTGACCCAGTTTTAGAGGTAGTATTCATACTGTTATCCTCTGGGTTTTATGTTTAAAAGATTATCTTGACATTAGTAAAGAAGCTTTACTGTATTTTTCCCAGTTAAGTTTTGGACTCTACATTTACAGGGAAAGCTAAGCTGATAAGAGAGAAGAAAAAAAAGTTTTCAAACAAGAGTTCCATTAAAAAAACCCAAACCCTTTTAAAGATACACATTTCTGCAATTTCCTTTTGGATTCTATTTCCTACCCAAAAGCACTTGTTGGATGACTTATTTGATATTATCCCCCATCTAGAACTCAAAAGTTATGCACAGAGAGGCTCCTTAGGTTGTAGGGATTTTAAGTAGGACACTTATTCTCCCCACAGAAGAGAGCAAAGCCCCAGGCACCCAGTGTACTTTCCTGCCACTTGTCAGAAGTACTCGCTTTGTTTGGTTTAGAAGCTGGGAATATACCAAAGATGAGAGTCAGGGTTGTGACTATTTAAAGAAACAATTTTATTCTTGCACCTTGATAGAACTGGAACCCACATCATGGTCAGGTCATCGAGTTCTTTCATTAAAAAATATTCTTTCACCAGTGTCACAGATACAAAACCCTTGTTATCCAAGAAAGTAATGTATAAAAGTAATTTATGCAAGAAAAAATAATTTACCTATCCAGGGAACAGTTAAAAACATACCCATTTTGCTCACATGCTTTTCTTTCTTGATCAATATTACAAAGAGGGTCCTTGTTTGAATTTTTCAGTAATCTAAGTCTAGCTGGGAACAAGACTTGAATGAGATGTTGGTTGCCAGGCCAGATAAACAGATTCACCCTCATTTCATTGTTCCAAAGTTTGTTTGCAAATTGAATACCTTTTGTTCAGAGATGACTTGTTCTGGAGGGCTTACTGCAGTGGTAACAACCTGCACATGTTGACCTGAAATATACCACAAACAGCTTGATTTAAGGCCAGAAGGAAACTTGTACCCTTTACTTTCCTATGAGAACAACTTAGACATGTAATGTTATTATAATATCTTTATAGTTTTAAAATGCAAAGAGCCAACCATATAATCATCACGTTCTATTCTACATAATTACAGTAATTTTGTAACATATCCAGAATGTAAACACAAAGGAAATGTAATTGCAGTTTTACCCAACAGCTGGTAAAATCACTGTTTTAAACTTAAACCTACAAAACCACTGTCATTCCTTATGCTACTGATGCCTGGAACAGCAGAAAACAATCTTTAAACTTTTTTGGTTTATGAAATATATTGATTAAACAGTTGACTCAAGTTAGAAATTTCAAATACTGGAACATCCTCAGTGATTTAAGCAGGGTTTTGCATATTGTCAGTGCAACAAAAGAGCAGAGAGCAATTGCACAAAGTGGTTTTGATATCAGTAGGCTGAATTGTCACAGCTACGAATCATCATAAAAAACTGCTGTAACAAGTAATACAAGACTTTGTAAGACATTCTTTAGTGAATCATAGATTTAAAAAATCCCAAAACTAAACCCCAAACCATTTAACTTCTTTTATAATTTTTCCCCCCTATCAGAATAATATTACACAACACAGAAAACTAATTTTCACATTCTAGTGCCCTATTGTACATGCCCTCAAAAGGAATATAATTGTTCTTTTTTTCTTTAGGGTAGCTATGAATATTTGAGAAAATATCAAGACTAAAACCGCCCCAGTATTTTGATTGATTGAAAGGTTAGTATCCACTGAATAGTTTATATAGTTTTTTGGGGATTTTTTTGGTGGTGTTTTCATAGTATTTCTTGCATTTTATCTACCTTTTTGTTATTTTCTCAGAACATTCTTTCATATCTCCAGAAGGGGGATAAATAGTAAGGAACATTATTTTAGTAGTTTCAGCTTTTGCCATCAGGAAGAAGACAGACACTTTTGTGTGAGATAGGTGCAGGGATAGAGCACATCAGGCTTCCCGTGGTGAAGGGAAATGCGGCTGGTGCAGATGAATCAGACAAATTGTATGCTCTGTACCCATACACAACCTTCTGCTTTGCCCAGCACTCAGGCTGCACCACGCACAAAACTGATTTATACATATTTTAAAGAGGAGGTGAGGCTCCAAAGAGGCTGGGTGGCAAGGAACAGAGCTGTGTGGTGGCACAGATATGTAATTGTTGGAGCAGGGGAGCACAGCTGATTTAGCAGGTGCATCTGTAGCTGTGTGCAGGACACCAAGGATTTCTTCCCCACTGTCCCAAGGGAAACCTCAGCTCCAATAGCAGCTGCTAGAAACATTCAGCTTTGCAAGTTTGGTTTTCTAATATGACAATCACATTAGGGGCAGAACTGAATGATGAAACTAAGCAATGAAATTTTTTCCATTATTGAATTTTTCTTCTTTGAATGAACTGGGATCTATTGTCTTATAAAATTGTAGAAGCTTTGCAGCAGTAAATACTATATAAGACAAAACTATTTCTTATTACACGATCTGCTGGCAGTTTTTGCATGATCTTGGTTAGCTCTACAAAACAAGCATTTAAACAGCCAATACAAATTTCATGAGACTGTTTGACAAACAACTACTTCTTTTCCTTGTTCTGTACCGCTTTATCAAGAATTCGTAGAAACGAATCCATAACCCAATGGCTTTTAAAGACAGAAGACAATATTATAGGTTTTCAATGTAATCTGAAAACATATTAAGATTAATTCTTCGAAGAATTTCTATGCAGCTTGGAATATGGTAAGTGCAAAACCTCAAAATCTATGATGACAGTTAATCATAGGGAGTCCATTTCCTAAAAAAGACACCTCCTTGAACTGAGCTGCCTTACCAAGCTTTAAGCTTAGAGCTTAAAGATTAATTTAAAAAATACCTCAGTGAAAGATGGTTTTGACACATCTTTAGCATCCCTCATGTCTTCTTATGCAATACTTGGCAAACCTTACTGCATATTTAGAAAACAATAAATACAGTATAGAAAGCCAGCTCTGAAGGGATGCAAGTATACTTCTTGGGTGTTTTGCATCTCTGACCTATTCCTAGGAAAAAATACCACTTACTAAAAATTTATACTGTTTCTGTACATGTGTGTAATTGTAAATGAGTTTCAGTACAAAAAATATTCTTTAACTGTTGACTAGTAGCTGTGAGTTCGCTCAACAGCACTGAAACCTGTGACACCCATTTTAAGAATATGTGAAATAATTCTTATACAAAGCTCCAAGGATTAAACAGGAAAAAAGATAGTTTAGACCTTTAGCATTTCCCATTGATGAAAAACTATTTAGAGCCAAAGATTTAACTGTGTGAATACAGTCTTTGGCCAACAACCATACCAAGAAGCTCCTGCACTGGGCACAGATGTGTGCAAAGCTCAGTCATATGAAAAATAAATTGTAATGAACCCACAAGGGAGTGAGCACTGAGGAAGAAGGGGAAAAACGCTCAACAGGTGTAAGATTGATTGGGGATGCGATCAAACAAAAAAGAGTCTAGGAAAATGCACTGAGATCAGAAAACCAAATAGAAAATGGAACTGATATCTGCAGAGGCTGGGGTGTTAAAATTGATTTTACAATAATTTCTGCCACAAATTTTATGTCACTATAGTATAATTTTGAACTCAAATTAACTCTCTATTGTATCAGCTCTTACAAGCAGTTTTCTTGGTTCTCCTACCTAAAGGATGAGTCTCCTATATCTGTGAGATGCATTTTCCCACCATGTCCAGCTAGACCCTTCTGATTTCTCAGCGATGTGACTGCTCTGCTTGATAAGGGAAGGCTGAACCTCAACTGAGGTTTCACATCACATTCAGGGAATGCATACAGAAATGAATGCTGATGGTGAACATGTGCTCTGGGAGGTGGGTGAGGGCCATTCTGTGAAATCTGACAGATTTTACTGCCTTGCAGAACAGCTGGGTCAGCAGAAAGCACTCTCAACTCTCCTGGCTTACATGGGCTGTGCTGATAATGGTTGGACTTTATTAGTCCTCCATCACCATTCTGTGACATTCTAAGGATTTTTAACTGATTCTCTTGTCATATCTCTTCAAGAGCAACTAGCAAACCCTGATGGGACTTCCAGGAAAGAAAATCTGCAGGAAGTCTGCAGAAAGGGACTGGTCTAAGCAGATAGTACAGACAGAAATCTTCTTTGCTTTATTTTCTGGCTGATGAGGATTTTAGAGCTGTATGTGTTGGGCAAGACAATGTAGAAACATTTGAGCTGAAGGAGCAGCAAAACCCTGGCCATGCTCTCAGGCTTTCTCAGCAGAATATTTTTTTTGGCACAAATTTGCTGTTCCACTTCATGTTCTCCAATTCATTGGAAGTGAATGAATCATCTCAAGTCAAGGGGATCACCATGACATACAAATTCTACAGCTTTTTTATCCTTCACTGTCTTAAGCACCTGGGATCAGAATTCATCCAAACAGAAGGATAGACTCCTATTTTTGAACCATCTTTCCTATTGGGGTTCTCCTATCCTTCCTCTACCTCCCTCCAGGAATATACACACCAGGCACACTTTTTCCCCAGAACTTTTGCTACCCATCCTGGATGAAATGACTTCAAACTTCTTTGTAGGTGAAGTGTTGAAGATTTGCAGGTCAGAGAACAATGAAACCTCACAAAATGTGACAAAACCTTATGAGGAGTTAGGGAATTTTTAATATGGACACAAACTTCCCTTGTTTTTTTTTGGTTCAATACAAGCTTATTTAGAATAAAACACTTTTTCTTGAGCCCTTATGTCTAATGGAGTTCTTTCCTCCACCAGTGTACCTCAGTAACACAGCACTTCTCAGAAATTGACACATAATAACTTCTGTTTAAGAAGGAGTTTTATTAATAATTTCTTTTGGCTCTGGGAAAAAAAAAAACACCCTATGAGCCCTAAAAGACAAGGACTATTTCCTTTGGGCTTTGATACAGTGTGAAGTCTTGCAGGAAATCTTTTAAAAACAAGATTAGAACAGGCCAAGCAACAACAGAGTGGTTGCTTTTCACCAGTGGTGGTGCTTTTGACTTCTGTAAACTCCTACTGGTAGCTCTCTAGGACATCCCAACCTGTGATCTTTACTCCTTGTGCCTCCAGCTCTGGGGGCAGGGAGGAACAAGTAGAATTGTGGCTTTACCAGAAGCACTAAATTGGAGACTACTATTCCTAAACCATGACAGCTATCAATTTCACTCTTTTCTACTACATGTATTTGTTCAGCAACAATCATTGTTAAAAAATCATAGAATGGTTTAGGTTGGGAGGGACCTAAAAAATTACCTAGTTCCAAGCCTTCTGCCATTGGCAGGGACACATCTTACTTGACCAGGTTGCTAAATGCCCTATCCAACCTGGCCTTGAACACTGCCAGGGATGGGCCAACCACAACTTCTCTGGACAGCCTGTTCCAGTGCCTCACCAACCTCACAATTCTGCATACCTACCTAAATTGTCCCTCTTTGTGTGTGAATTCTTTATTCCTTGTCCTAATTCTATGGCTTCTGATCAAGAATTAAAAAATATTAATGAATCCTATGCTAGCAAGTCCTGTGCTCTTATGCAGTAGGGAACTCACCATTTTCCTGTATCTATTACTCAAGATATTAAACTCACCAGGAAACTGGAGCTGCTCTCAGAGATACTGCAACAGATATTGCCCTTTAATGCCTTGAGAGAGAAAATTATCCCAGGTAAGGGAGAACATTATTATGGCTGTTCTGCTGACTGCTATCCTTTCAGCTGACATGCAGGAAAACAGACCAAATCCAGAAAAAAGTGGTTCTCTGAGTTGCCAGCCCCACATCTCATGTTGCCCCAGTGCAATTGGCTGACACCAATGTTAACACCTTAAACTGGTGCTACACACAACCCTACTTTCTCTGTGGATCACTGGCTGGTACCTACATGTGTGGACAAGACAGATACATTTTTCCTAACACTGCAAAGCTGTCTCTGTGTGGCTTTATCAGGGATAATGCTGACTCAGCAGTTCCACTTGTAGAACTGCTCAGTCTGCCAGAACTCCAATGAGGGATATGTACATTTCAAATGCTCTAAGTCACAGTGAAATATCTTTCTTCACAAATAACACTGATTTCTACTCTGCACTTTTCCCGGCTGCTGCACCCACAGACAGTATAGGACAAGCTCTGTGACAGTGATTGTAAACCCTGACACAATCAGCAGGATTGTTATCTCTCCTTCAACAGATAGGAGCACTGCCAGCAGGAGCCTATTTAAGCTTATTAAACAGGCAAGGTCATTTCACTCCTGTCAAAGTTTTGTTTTCAAATTCCTCTGTGGAAAGAAGTTTTCTTCATTTCTATTATCATTCTCCTGATGTTTTCATTCACTGATGAAACTCCTCCAAAGAAAGGATGAAATGTGGCAATTTTCATTTTAGTTCCTTAGCTACATATATTACTTCTACCTTATCAACAAATATGTATTACTTTGCACAGTCATGTGTTGATCTCTATAGCAGCCAGCACAGGAGGTTATGTAGTCATGTTTAGCACTCTGCAGATATGTGTTTTCCATTATATTGTACTCAGAAAGCTTTTCTCCCTGGGGGGGGCTTCTAATGTGATATTTAGCTTGAATCCTAATGCAGCTAAGCTCCATCAAAACCATGCATGTGGACTCAAGGGTAACTGTAAATAATGCAGAAATAGATCAATACTAATCTTGACTTGTTTGTGTGTAATTCTCACAGAGCTCTTATGACTCCAGCCACATCCTGTGCCATGGATTTTGACTGGCTGCTCATTCCCAAGCTGTGGCAGGGAATTCAGGAGTATGCAACATCAGCACTGCTCTAACAGATCATATGTGAAATGTAAGGAGAATTGCATTTTCACTCTCTAAATATACATAAGGATCTATAGGATATAATCTCTAGAATATATTATTTTCTAGATAAGAATGAGGTTAATGTTAAATAATTAACTTTAGTGTTGCTCACTAGTGTGGGACTTAACTTCCCGATCCTGTTGTGTTGGGTGATTGTGTTTTATTTATCCAGCTTTTCAAGAATAAACAGACCTAGAAAACAACTATGACTTATACTAAATCTTAAAGGAAGTAAACTGTTTTTCTATATTGTACCTGTTATGTTAGTAGACTATAGTTGTGCATGTGTATTCTATGTTACAAAAAAGTCAACCATTCACAATCACGTATTGAAGAACTATTTGAATCCAACTATTTGTTGCACCCTATTAAATAATAATTAACATGTAGTTCTTAGAGTGTGTATTTTTATTTTAAAGCTAGAGTCCCATGAACAAACATCTAATTATCTTCTACAGGTGTTCTATTTTGAAATAATTCTGATTTATGCAATTTCCTGGACAAAGAACTGCCTTCACTCTTCTTCCCTTAGTCTGTTTATCTGTTGTGACTTTTCTTGCTTTTTTTTCTATTCACCAGCTCCTTTTAGTAATACCAAGCAAAAACCCACTTTTTCAAACATCACAAGAGCCTTATGTTGAGGAAATCAGCTCCTTGCAGGATTCTAGAGGTAGATTTTGCTCATTAGAAAGTAGCAGACAGCTTGCTGACTAAGGTTCTAATAAGCAAATTAAAGCACTAATACCATGAGCTGAGGGTTTTGTACAACACAGCAAACCGTATGCTGCAGAACTTGGGATCTCTTTCCAGCTGTCAACTGCCAGGATCCCTGACTTCCTGCTAATTGGTGACACACCAAGGCAAACAAGTCAGCTAATTCCAGAGCAGTGAACTGATTAACTTCGGGTGTGTATACATATTTATAAAGAGAGTGTTGCTTTTGTCTCAATAATCAAAACTAGGTTTAATTTCAGTTTTAAAAGTTGTGGACTACAAAAGTAGTAACGGCACAAAAAACCCAACCCAGGACTAATTCTTTCAAGTAAATGTTTGAAAGCTGTATTGATGTTAAAAATAGAGTATGTATGTATGTAGAAAACTGGGATTGATCAGTCATTGTATCATTCCTGTCTACTCATAAAAGCACCACAGTTATCTTTCTACTATAAGATGAAGACATTTTACAATATAACGCTTTCTGTACTTTAATCCTGAGCAATTAGATTAAAATAGACTGATTTTCAATTTTTTACCTCTTTAAATTAATACACTTTTATCAGAACACCATAAACTGAAAAAAAAAAAGTCTTTTTAGATCTGTAACATCATAAAGTATTTCCTTTGATTCTTTTCATTGTAAATATGAATGTTTGGTTCGGCAGGTGCCGCTCTCCACTGTCATGTACGCTGGGCAGTCTCTTGGCTCCACAAGGGAGGAAGAGGGTTTGTTTGCAGGGTACAAGATCCTGTAGAGCAGCCAGGAAAGCAGCTCTACTCTAGGACCAGAATTTTGTGATTTGGTAAAGAAAACAAACCTAAAGAAATCATAGAGCTGGGAAAGGAAAGTACATTGATAGGTGTGCTGCAAGTGATGGCATTAGATGCTGTGGATGGTGAAGACAATAATAAAGCAACTTCTGATTGTATTTGTCTCCCATGCATGCCTGACCTCCTTACAAACCAGAATGTGCATCTAAGGATAAGCCCATGTCAGGGTTACCCTTTTTAAAGACCATACTGAAAGAAACTGTGGTCTCTTTTCAATATAAGAGAAGCACAAAGAGTTCTGAAAGCAGAAGCTGAAACCTCATGTCTGCTTAATAGCAACAGGGTCTTCCATTTTAAAGCAGAAATAGGTGTCTTTTATTTGTACTTCTGGTCCCATCATTTTTGCATTCCCAGTTTCAGTGTGGCTCAATTGGAAGAGAGAGCTGGAAAAGGTTCTAGTAGTCGGCCTTGCTCTCCTGATGAAGGGAGCGATGATTTTAAACTCCCTGAAGATGGGAATGGCCTTGAGATTTGGCTTCCCAATTCCCAGCACAAATCAGTAGAACTCATCCTTGGTTAAAAGTAGAATTTTTGTGGTGATACATGGTCAGCTATCACTGGTTTTTCTTATTTTTGAGAAAAAAAACCCCAAAACCCTATTTTCCCCTCAGAGATGGACAAAAGTGTTTTAATCTATAGTTTGTCCTGTGTTTATTGGTCAGGTTCTCTATATATTTATTATTATGACTTTACAATTTCAAATGAACCACCTTGACCACAACTAAGTTTAAAGAGACGAAAAGATTGGGGGTATTGTTGTGTTATAGAACGGAAGATCTTATTCTAGTACTGCCTCTCCATGACCTCCTTTATAATTTAGAGCAACTCTACACTAGCAAACAAACCTTCTGTGCCAAATCCTTGTTACTGTGAGTTTCCAAACAAACTTTTTAAACACGGTTTCTTACTGGTAAAATGCTATACCTGGCAATTTTTTTAAGTGTTTTGTTTTTCTTCTTTTGCCCACCAAACTAGTCTTAATTTTATATGACATTCTCTTCCTGGAGGTTATTGTGTCCCTTCTGAACACTGTCCACACTCATTAAATTGAACCATTGTATAGGACAGAATGCTGCTCTGGCTGCAGGCAGGAGCAGGAATCCTATGTATTCAAATATTAAAAAATTATATGCAATATTTTCTGTTTCCTGAATAAGCAAATCAACAGAGGAAAGGGTTATGCTTATATAAAGTATCTCAGCTTGAGTGTGACAACATTAATTATCCACTGTAACATGCTGATTTATAATTATGAAATCAGTAATTTAATTGGCATCAAATGCAGTAAAAACATTTTCCTGCCACTGTCATTATCTAAGTGCCAGTGCTTGATGCTTTCAAACTTAGTTTAGCTGTCAGAAATTGTTATTCTGTTAAATGCACATACTTGCAAAACTGATAACTATTTAACAAAAATGTTTTAAAAGGTGCTACTACATGACTGATGAAGGTACCATCTACACATTTCAAACAAACCAGCCAAACTCACTGCTAGTCCTCAAACACCTCTCACTGTTGGTAGAAATAGCATCTCTACTCCTTGGGAAGAGAAACTGCCATGGAATCCCACAATTGATATTTGGATAGCAGATTATGTCAACCGGAGTGTCAGAGCTTAATTCCTGTGTGTGACTTCATCTGTTTGTTTGTAGGTCTGTGATGGGTGGTATAAAGCACAGATCAGTGCACCCATCAAAGCTGAGAGTGGCCAGTTTGAATGAAGCACAGGTGAGCAGTACAAGAGCTGGAATCAGGTAAGCCAGCTCACTATACTCGAGGTACTATATGTTAAAGAGCCTGGGGACTAGTTTTGCTCCTACTTGTCCTTTCACTCCTGAACTAGAGATCATAGCCAGAACAGCAGGCAGTTCTTCAACCTTGTAGACTTGGGTGAAGAGCCTGATCTTCACAGAGAGTCACACAAAGGAAATATATCAAAATAACCTTAACAGGACAGTGATCTGCATGAATGATGCTCTGTCAAAAGAAGAATCTAACTTAAAAACTGGGTACAGCAGGTGGTAGAAAGCAGAAAAGAGAATAAAAATCCAGTGCCGTAGTCGGTAAATCATTGTACAATGGTTTCTTAGCCTTGCTCTACATGACATATTGTGCCTGTGTAACTATTTCTGTGATGGAAGGGATTCCTTCTACTGAAATAGTTTTACATCTCCAGCTGTTAATGGGTCTGAAGTACTACCACTCTATGCAGTTCATTAAACCCAATGGGAATAGGCCTGGATCAGCTAGATATAACTGATGACATAACAACGTGAGCTGCTGAAATATTTAGGCATAATTTTCAGTTATTGCATACTGGACTTTTTTGGCTTCCTAGCACAGTTCAAGTGCTGCAACTGCTGAGTGTGAACAAGACCATTTTCTCAGATCATTTTAGAAGAGTGTCAGCTCCTTAGAGAATATGTCATTTTGATATAAATAAAGTATTCTACTAAAAGCTGCTAAGCTAAAGATAGATATAAGTATAACCAAGAAAAGGATAGTATTACCAAGAGCATGGCCTATGAGGATTCCTGAAGGCAAATAAAGAACTTCACATTAAAAGTATCATGCTGTCAGATGTGTGTATATGGAGTAGGATTCAACTCATATTAACAAAAAGTTAAACAACAAACTTCGATGGGAATCCCTCTGCAGCAGTGGAGACACGCATTTCTCTGGGGTGATCCATCCATTCCCAAGGTAGTGTTGCACAATGTCTTTGTGTTTTCTATCACAAAGGGCTTTCTACTTGCAATTCTACAGCCTTTCACTTGCAGCTCAACTTTCTCATTGAAGTCACAACGGAAGTGTTTTTGCATTTTCTTAGGACAATATTTTCTCGTTCTTGTGTGAATGACCACCACCATTGTGAGAGTCACCCTTCTTCCATCCTTTCCCAACTTTTTACTTACTCAATGGACCAAATGGTATGCATGCAGACAGCTTAACTGGTTGCAGCACCTGCTCTCAAAACGTGCTGCCATCAGCACTTAACAGCATTGTGCCCATAAAAGCTGACAGCTCGAGCATGTCTTGAAGACATCACGAAGACAGTACAGATACTACTGGAGCTTGTGTGCATGTGTGCTGGTAAAACACCTGATGCTGATGGAAGCAGGACCTGAGCGTACTCAGCTGTGGATCTTGTCACTTCTCCTGACTTTTCCCCACGGGAATTTTTAATTTTCCCTTTTCTTTCTCTCCTGTTTTTATCTTTGCCCAAAGTTACTCTGACTGCCCATATATGCCATCAGCTATAGAGCCTGCTGATAAATCTCTGTGCATGTAAATCTGTCTCCTTTGTGCCAGAATAGGTGACTGATATCTTTCAAACAGTTAATTTTCTGGCAGCTGGAGTTAGGTCAAACAAATCCCACCCTCAGGCAGTGCTAAGATGGAGAGAGCTGGAGGAAGCCCTTTCTTAACATCTGACTTTTAAGTACTTAGCTTATGTGCAGAGTCCTGAAGACTGTGAGCAATACACAGTAGCAATAGGATTACAGCCTATGCTGGCAGAATAACTTAGTTATTCATGCTCAGTCTTTCCAATATTTCCTACAGCTTCTGTTCAAAAGTAAGCCTCAGCTTCACAAGCACTTTTAAGTATGTGGTAACATTAATAATCACAGAAGAATTGGAACTGTGAGAAGTAAATTCTCAAGTTCAGTACTTGTAACTCAAGACTCACAAGCTGCTTTGATCAATTTAAAGGTAATTAACTGGAATATAAAAAAGAAATAAATATAAAAAATATAATAAAAGACAAAAGTTATTATTTAGACAATTGAAAAAACAAAGACCCTAGGAAATGAAAAAGGATGTGGAATACTTAATTCAATTTCTTTGTGCATTTTTATTATCAATCGTCATCACTAAGAAGATTCACAATGAAAGCATCATCCCAGTTTTTAATCACTTTAAATATAGATTTGTGAAACATTACACAGTTACCTTTTATTCTCCCTATTCTCCCATAAGAATGACAGAAAAAGAACTGTTTTTAAAATAGCACGATGCAATACATAATGGCCAAGTATATATAAAATATTCACTGTTAGTGAGGCTCCTAAGAATAGTGAATTGTTACCTATTGTCTAATGAAAATGAAGCCAATTCACAGCAGTCACTGCTGCAGAGATACCCACCACAGCAGAGGGTACAGTTTGTAATGAGAAACACTACGTCTTTAAAAGAATGAGAAAGAAATCTGAAATGAAAAAAGTTCCAGTTTAAGTACACAAAAGACAAAAGTCTTCTGTTAAGGCATTCTGAGAGATGCCTGACCCACCAGGCTTCCAAACCAGGCAGACAGTAAGTGAGACACAGCAGAGCAAATTAGGAACACACAGACATAGTTATGTAGTTTCTGGAGCAGAGCTGATTCATGTTCAGCCTGAGAGAAGCCTAGGGAAAAAGCTAGCCTGGCAGAAGTAGTCTGTTAAAACATTTGCTTACTCATTCTGCTATTAGATGTAATCCATAATTGAGCATTAAGTAGTTTGCTCGAGACAACTCAGTGTTGAGAGTGCTCATAACTTTTTGTGAGTGTCCTAATGCGCTTTTAATAGCTAAGAACTAGCTTCTAGGAGTTATTTTTACTTAATTGTTGACTTATAATTGTTAGGCATAATTCTGGCCTCAATAGTTGTGCTAATTTTGAAAACATTATCAGACAATATAAAACCAGAAGGCAACTTAAAAAAGTGCGACTGTTGTTGGCTTGTTTTGACTTTTACATTGTGATTTTTGAGCAGCAAGGATTAAGCACATGCTTATATGTTTTGCTAAGCTTGAGTTGATGTCTGGTGTAAAGCAGAGAAGAGAAGAGGAGTGAATAGGAGACAAGTAGGACTTAAGGCTTGAAAAATAAGGGCTTTCTGGAATTGGGACTTGATCCGCCTTTTGTAAGAGCTAATTTAGATTCTACTTTGCTAAAACACAACTCAGCAACATATTAATTTACTCAAGATGTTTGAAAGTAATTAGTGAACAAGTCAAGAAATAAAATTAATCAATGTTACAATATAGTATGTGTCTGGGAAAAAAAATCTACAAAGTATATAGGGAAAAAGTAGCCTTCATTTATATTAAAGAAAACTCACTTCACATAAATAGTAAATGTCAGTTAAAGCCAAGGGAAATATGTACCATGTACCATGTTCAACAGTATTAAAACTGACATAACATGAAAGATTGTCAAAAACTGATGGTATCTGGCAATATTAAGAAATATTAAATAGGCAAGAGATTTTTTATACTGTTTTACCATTTTTGACAGTTTATATACCTAGAATGAAGGTTCATTTATGGTTGTAAAAAAGCAAGCTATTCAGTTTTGTTTCATATTCTCTGATTCACTTGAGCAGCTATGAAAAGATAATTTGGGCTCAAATAAGGGCTTTTGTAATTGCTGTCAGCTTGGCCAAATACTGTTTGGAGCAATCTGGACAAAAATCTGACAGTATACTTGGTTCAACCCAAAATTAATAAAGGCAACTGAAAGCAAAAGCTGCTTCTTACAAGGGGAGGGCAAGTGAAGGAACCTGCTATTTTCATATATTTTTTTCATCTTTCTCTCCTGTTAAGGACTAAAATCCATTAATTTTGATCTACAAGTTTCATTTGCATAATGGGTGCCTCCAGGAATTAGCCTGTGTCTTAAATACCAGTTTTTTAAATGAAAAACAGTCTTTGACACTGAGTGTTGGCTCAACCCCCATTGACTTGGGGTTATGTGAACAGAGCATTTGCAAGTTGTTCTCTTCCATGTATATTTAATAAAATATGGTTGATTGTCACTTCCTCTTTTAGCCAAGTGACACACAGTTTCTGTTTTCCAAAAACCAATCCTGCTTCTTTATTCCACCATCCCCCATCTTCTCCTCACATGCCAGTTTCTATTCCATGAGATGAATGGCACTCAGGAGGGAAACAATGGTACCGAAACTCTAATTCTGTGTTGTAAATTAGTTTATATAATTTTATTTGACTGTTAGGACCAACATTGCCTTGGTATTTATGGAAGATAATGATATATCTATTTGAAAAAGAACTTGTACCTACATAAAAGAGAACTGGAATCAAAAAGTCCAAAATTCCCACACTTTGCCTCCCTTATGGAAGACAGAAATTTTGGCAGACTATAAAAAATTAAAGTATCATATTAACTAAAGAAAGTTTTAGCAAGAGAGAGATGTTTGGAAGATGTTTCTGTATTGTCTGAAGCAGCATGTGAACTTCAAAACAGAAATTCTCAAAAATATGCACTATAAATATGCACACTGGAATGAGAAAAAGAAATGGAAATCCACAAGGCCATTCAGAGCCACTGCTTCTGCTGTCAGAATTAATGATTTTTTTCTTTCTTCCCTAAGGGTTGATTTCTAACCCTGTACAGCACCAGAGGCTTCCATCAATGTGATGAAAAAAGAAGCTATTCCAAGACCCAAAACTTAAAGTGCCCCTCTCAGAGTTGTATCTACAAGATCACATTCTCAAATTAAATGTTTTCTGATAACTTTTGCATTACAATATCTTTTTTCCCCCAAAACCCTACAGTCTGAACACCAACAACGCTTGAAAGGAAAGTAAATATAATCACCTCATTTTGAAAACACACACACAAACACACACACACACATATAAAAAACATTCACAAAACCCACAGACATTGAAGAAGTAAAGAAAAAGGTAAAGTCAAAGCTGCAAGAGTTGTAAGAATGTGAACAGAGTACCTCACATCAAAGGAATATTTGTGTAGTGTTCTTCTGCTGCACTCAGATGCATGAGATAAGACCTATGGGTCACATCCTCTGGGAGAGGGATGTGGTTGAGTCACTAAGGCAGGATGCAGAGGGCAGCTGGCCCCATGTCTCCCTGTGCCATTCCAGAGCAGCTGTACCACTCCTGGTGTACAGCCCTGAACAGAGCCATAGAGACTTCTCAGCTCACCTGGCATTGATGAATCTCAGCAGTTTTTGCTGAAAGAGCAGCTCAGTCTGCACTTTGCTTTGTGGCTTTTTCCCATCCATTTTTGTCTGTCTGGAACCTAAAATATTATCCACTGAAAGATCCAATTTTACCGATGTGTAAGCCTTTGTTATCTGGGTGACTTAATAGGACTGCCTAAAAACTAGAGAGTTTTATTTGGAACAGCACCTCTCATTTTGCAGCAAGGACACACCACTGAAAACACCTTTTGCAATTCCAATTTTCCCCAGATTCCTTCCAGGAGGCCAGAAATCACCACAGTACCTTGAATTTAAGAAGACATAAAAATATTCCTCCAGAAAACATACCAGTGCACACAAAAGTGCATAAATAAATAAACGAATAAACAAACATAAATAAAACATTATGAATAAATAAACATTATAAATAAACATTATAAATAAACAATGTTAACATTGTTTATTTTTTGCTCAGCAAAATGACCTTTCTTACCCTAAAGAAGGCATCCAGAAACTGCAGCAAAGTTGGCAGACAGTTCTGAGGAGAGGTTGCATAGCTGGGGTCTCCAAACTAAATGAATTTTGTCCCAGGTTTAATTAATAAATGCAGTTCGTATGGGAAGACAGGAGGCAAAAAAAGTGCTTTCAATATCACCTGTCTCAGAGAAGTAAGAATTTTGAGGCAATGTGCTCTAATGGGGTCTGGTTTATGTGCATCTCTTCAGTTATATAATGACAGCCTTTGGTTATCTGACTCATGTCCTACCTCTCAGTGTTAGGTATGAATCAAATCCATCCCTGGTCAGAACGAATTATCCTTTGTCACTGGAACACCATCTGATGGAACAAGAATTATATAAACTTTCATTTTAGGCAGTTTCATTTTTTCTCTCAGTGGCAAAAAAAAAATCTTTAAAAGTTGAAAGCAGAATTAATTATGAATTTACTCGTTCATGTAGAATAATCTGTCTTTAAAATAGCTCAGCATTGAAATTGCCTCAAAGGCAGAAACATCTGCTGCAGAGCAGAAGCACATACACCCTGGCTAAAAACAGAAACCTGAGATTTTTCTGTTTATCAGCTTTGCCATTGCTTCTACTTAATATTGGTGTCCAATTGCATTGCAAGCATGATAGAAGTTTAATGATTACTCTGAGTGGCACCTAAAACACAATATGCAGGTAGGATGAGTATGTGAAAGCAGAAAACCAATGTCAAAATGCATTCACTTAAAATGTTACAGTCCTAAGAAACCTGCCTCTTCAGCACAAAAAGCTCATGCATACATAGATCTCAGAAGGATTGTATTCAAGAGACAGATGGAAGTTTGCATATTTTTCAAAACGAAAAGTGAGGAAAAGGAAATAGCCTGCAGAGAGTCAGACAGTCCAGATCGCTCACAGGTAGCTTACCATTCAGGGACTAGGAGGGCAGGGAAGGAAAAAAACCCAAAAACAACAGTGAGCAAAATTTGCTCACCACAATAGACTGTAGTATTTGACACTGGGATTATTAATTTCCCTTTACAAGAATGAAGGAAAGCTCATTGTGCTGGGGTGAGGCACTAGCTGTGCAACTGAATAGTGCTTGCAGTAATGACTAATCAGCTAAAAGGAGCCTGCAGCAGGGAGTGAGTGTGTTACACAGCCTCCTTCCTTGGAACAGCAGCTGGGCTGATTTCGAGAGAGTAGAACTTCAGCAGAGCCTTTCATACCAATAGGAAAATGCACAGGAGCAGGTAAACACACAAATACACCACCTATGACCATTCCTCACTACTTGGAGGTCAGTGGGTGCCTGTGGATCTCCGGAGAGCTTTGAAACTTTGCCTGTGTACTGCCCTGAGCCAGTAGCTCCCAGTTTTGTTTTCACCATGAATGGAGCAGTGGGGACTTGTTCTCCTCACAGAGGCCTCTGTTCCTCATGGTTTCCAGCCCTGCTCACAGTAACACAGGGTGAAGACAGGTTCACCAGGCAACAGTTCTTGTGTTGGACAGACTCACTGGGAATTCATTGCCATTTGCTGTTCTAACCTCCTGCAAAAACACACCTGTTAGAAGCCCTGTTATTACAGCTTTCAGCACACATGCACAGGCATGTTATAAACAGCCCCTGATTTTCTGGGATGATTTTGGAGGCCCCAGAAAAGGGAAAAGACATGAAGAGCACAGAAGATGTGTAAGTATATATATTCAAAAAGTAGGTGGGAAAACAACAACACAGTAAACTTAAGGGAAATGTAAAAACACAGTTTTGACTGTGCACCACAGACATCCTAATTGATGTGAAAATGGCTAGTGATGTTAACTGTACCATAGGTGACATGATGCTCTGTATTGTAGTACAGAGCATCATGTCACCTATGGTACAGTTAATTCCCAAGCCACATAAATTCCCTATTCAAAAGCAAATTTATTGACTTCTTTAAATTACTGGCTTACAATCAGGGAACTATAACATATCTTTTCTGATAGCTGTAAAGTATTGCAACTATCCTTCTCTGTCCCTGTACACAATAAAGGAAAGAAGAGAAAATAAAATTTAAAAAACCCTCTCTTGTATACCCGAATACCAGAGTCTCATTTTGCCTCTGATAACAAACAGCAAAATCCATATAAAATTAGTCTTTTTGTGATGTGCACCTGAGAAGCAGACAGCAGAATTTTTTAGCATAATAATTCACTGCTAGATTTCCACTTTCCATGCACCAGTGACAGGGAAGAGAAGAAACCACTTCTGTGCTTTTTAAATAGCTGCAAACTTAGAAAAACCCTTCTAGAAATAGGGAAATCCAAGGTCCCAGAAGGACAGAGTAGAAAAAAGCTTGTCTGAAGCATTTTAACCACTGATTTAGTTCTGGCTGTGTTAACTGCTGACTCTATTAAATCAGCTAAAATGACCACCAGTATGGTTCTAGCCCATCACTGGTTAAGGGATTGAAGAGACTTGGATGTCCCTGGCTCTTCAGCCTGCAGAAGAGCTCCACTACTTTTACAAGGGAATGAATGCTGTTCATGCAAGTGGAAATGAATAGAGAATGGTCATATTTAGCAGTGGATTTATACAAACCACTGCCTGATGAGCTGGAAATCAAGTTCAATTCAAGTGCAACCGTTTTGAAATTCAGAAAACCGTCCTTGGAAAAATCACTCATAAAGGATTTAAACAGCAATCAAATAACAGGCTGTGGTACTGAGCCCATAATGGCAAAACAAACAACACAGAGGAAACATACTGAAATCTACAATAACTGATAAGATGGAGTCACTGTTTGGTTTTTTTCCCTCTCTTGTTTTTCCATTGCGTCTTCTGGACAAAGAAAGCGGAAAGCCCTCGCCAAGGAGTTCCCCTGTGTCACAGTTAGCTCAAGTGCTTTCCCCAAGTCCCACTGGTGTAAAGGAACATATTGGCAGGGAAGGGACATGGTTATACTGTTCTGGCAAACTCCATCTGGCATATATGTCCCAGGGGTGCTGCAGACAGCTGGCATTAGTTTTAATAGTCGGATTCAAATCTTTCTCTGGATCAATGTGTACAAATCAGACCTGTAACTCTGTTTGTTGCTGTGTTCCTGCACGAGGCAGGCTTTGCCACAACTGGAAAACACAGAGTTTTCTTATTTGTTTATTTTTAAACCCAGAATATTATCCACTTAAACACCACTCACTCAGCATCATCTTCCCATTTTTGTTGTTCTTCTAGCAGAGAAAACGGAGTTTAAAGCCCTTTAAAGGGAATCTATCTCAATCTGTCCTAATCTGCTGGAAAAGAAACCATTATAACCATAGCTCAATCCCTACAAACTCAGGATATTGAACTCTCCTAACAAAAAGATCAAGTCGGTTAAAATGAATCACTTCTTCTGCTGGCAGTAGTGAATACTGACAACAGACTGGATCAAATGTCCCTACAAGGTTCTCCATAAACAAAACCTGCCTGAAATTATACCTGAAGAATCTGCGTGCTATCTGAAAAATTTAAATTAAGAAAAATTTTTTACAAAGCTGAAGCTGTTACTTCCTTCTTTTACACACTTCTCCTGAATGAGTACTTTAAAATTTATTAATTTAATTAATTTAAAATTTATTAATTTAATTAAAATTAATTTCATTTAATTAATTATTTTAATTGGTTTGATAATTTAAATACTTGTCAATACTAGAGCAAAGAGTCTAATAATATGTATGAAAATAGGTGTTCAGTGCAGAATGTATCATAATTCAAGACTGTGGTGCAATACCACAGAAACATGGGCTACATAAATGGCTAAAAATGTTAATGATGATTTAAAAAGATGCTTATTATCTATTGCTGAGGAATTTTACTAGCAGGAAGAAGTATAGCAGCCAAAAGATGTCTTTCACAGCCCTACATCAGGGACTAATAAACTGTCACCTCAATACTGCAGACATTAATCCTTGAGAACAGTCCCATTGAAATTCAAAGCTTCAGATGTTCTTTTTGAATTATGCTCAAAAAGGTGGGGTTTTTTTTTGTTTTTGTTTTGTTTTGTTTTGTTTTTTGTTTGTTTGGTTTTTTTTTTAAGAAAAAGCAACTTTGAAATCATTCCAATATCTAAAACTATTGTAGGGCAAAATTGCTGCTTCCATATGAAATTCATTCTATCATAAGAGTATTCAAAATTGTCTTTTGAAGTTTAAAAATGCCTTCATTTATGTAAAAATTTGCTAATAGTATGGATAATGATACTGAACTGGGTAGCTAAAATATTTTTTAAAACAAGTGTTGGGTTTCCCTTCATGATGTTTTAAGTGACTATTATTCTCTTAACAGTTACATATCAGAGCAGCACCAATTAAGCATTAATTTTAATTCTTTCATGACTCAGCGACTTAATCTGAAATTAGTGTCAATTCTTTTTCTAGCAACAAATATGGGTTTGTTTGAGTAGCTTCTATGTGGCATCATATATCCAAATGAGGCAATTCTATTACTTAACATTTTAAAATATGAACAAAAGGGTAATTGGTCTTGGAAAAAAAAACCCCAAATGCCAAAATACTCCCTCTTCTCCAATCCAATTCTTTCTTCTCTCATGGCCATGTGGGAAACTGTTCAAGTTTTACTCTCTAAGGAAACAAATAAAAGAATGAGATAGCTTTTTAGATCTGTCTGCTGTGGCAAGACAAAGGAGATACAGATTTTTGATGAGATGTTTCTTCCATTATCCATATACAAAATATTCTGGTTTATGTAACAGAACATTTTATCCCTTTCTGAGACTCTGCTTTGAGTGAGACACTTGAACTGCCTCTCAGCCACCAATGTAGTACTTTTCTGATATATCCATCAGAATTTGGTTGAACAAACTGAGATTGAAGGGGGTGAGTGTGTGTGTGTGTAAACCTTAAAAATTGAGTGATGGGAAGGAGAAAGAATGAGAGATTGGCATAATGTAGTCAAGAGTGGAAAAAGAGGTATCTTTCATAGAAGTGGTGTCCAGAAGCAATCAAACTTGAATAATGACACTTCCTTCTTTGAATTACAAAGGCATTTGAAGCAACCTTAACATTAGTTTGTTTCATTAATATATATTCAAATAATCTCTCTGCATATCCCAGAGTTTGTCAGGTTTTTTGCCCCAGATAAATAAAGTCATTTTGACAGGACCAAGGTAGACATTGCAATATGAACATCTTAAATTGTAATAGCTGTGATCAAAATTCCCTTGCTTTTGCTGGGAACATTTTCATTGACCTTGGTGAGCTTTGACCGAGATCTAAAGGAGATTATTAAAGTATTTTGATTCCAAATCTAACTAGAATGTGGAAAATTAAGGGACAGGTTTGTAGCTGCTATGAAGTTTCATAGCTCTATTGACTTTGAGAATGTTTAAATAATTTATACTAGCAGAAGATTTGCCTTCAAAATTTACAAACAACTTTCATTTTCCTTCTATTAGTCTTCCACACTGTACATACCACATTTTGGTGAGTAAATATGAATGTATGGTCAGTACTTTGACTTTTATTTTTTTATTATCAGCTCTTGGAAGATGAATAAGTTGTGTCCCCATTGATTTCCTGCTGTTCTGTATGTGGAGCGGATAATAAATCTATATCACATCAAGTGTGCTTTAGAAAAAAATGCACTCTGGATTTTAGAGCACATAATTAGGTCAAAAAGGCAGCCTGGGTAGCTGGTTTGTCTGGAATCAAAGAGAGTATCTGGAAACAAATTCAGTATAGCTTGTAGACATTTTCACTGACACGATGACTGAGAATTTCAAATTTGTATATATTTTAGTAAATCCATAAGTAATAAAGAAAGTAATTTGGGGATTTTTTTTTTGAGAGACAAAATCCAAAACTGTTGATTGCTATGAGTTACTGGTGTAGGAAACAAAGAGCTCTTTTTTAACTCAACAGAGAAGAAAGATTTGAGCGTGCTGGTAGCAAAGATTATGAAGTTGGGAAGCATGCAGGTTTCTACCGGAATCAGAAAATAGCTTAGATTTAAAAAGACCTATGGAGGTCACCTGGTTTGACTCCCTGCTCAAAGCAGGGCCACTGTTAGATTTAGATCTTACTTTGAATTTAGATCATGTTACTGAGGGTAATATGGTGTCAAGTTTTAAATATCATCAGAGAAGAATCCTCTCCCAGCTTCCCTGGGCAGTCTCTCAACGGGCTTGACCCTTGTTACTGTAAAAGGATCAAAAAATTGTTTTCACAGTATTTGACTGAAATATCAATTATTATAACTCATGCCCTTTTGTTTTGCATGTTTCAGAGGAGCCTGGCTCCACCTTTCCTTCTATCAACCTTTCCATGTACCTCATGTGCTTCATCCCCTTTATTATTTTGGTGGTCATCCTCTGGACTTTTTCTACCATGTCAACGTTTTTCATGTGTTGGGAGCCCAAAACTGGACACATTTTTCCAGATGAAGTCTCACAAGCACCAACATGAGGGACATGGTCACTTTACTTGAGTGACTGCAAATAACTTGGTAATAGAGTTTAGCCTTCATTGCTGCAACCACACAGAGCTGACTCGAGCAGCACATTGCTGACCATCCTCAAAAACAACCCAGGGCCAATCTTTTAAGTGTCAGGGACTGAATTTTAGGATGTCCCTTCCAGGTTAATTAGATATGGCTGAGTAAATATCTTCCCAGGTTCCAGCTTGCCCTCTAGTCAGATTATTTTCTTGTGGAGGGACTGTTGCTTAAAAAGAAGGGTGAAAAAAAGATTGTCTATTGAAATGTTGAGCTTGCTTAGCTGCTGTTTTAGCTTTTGTTGTGAAAGTTTAAAAAAAGATAGGTGTTGAAATGCCTTTGAGATATACCTACGTTTTAAAGACTGTGGAATGTTAGACAATAAAACAACCATGGATTATTAATTGTGCAATAAATGGCTTTATTACCCACCATATGGGTCATGAGGTTTCTCAAAGGGCCAGGGAAAAGGAAATGTATTGTCAGTAACATGTTCAGGATACTCATACAGGCACTGGAACTTGGATGAGCACTGATATTAATAAAGAAAAACATTGGAAATACAGATTGCACCACACCTGTACATGCCACATAAGGCAAACTAATAAAACAGATTTTTTAAAATTTCTATTAAGTGTTCACATAGCATCTTAGTAAAATTGAGTTCTTCCAGGTCTGTATGGTGAGATAAAAACATTTCTTTCAGATGGGAGTGCTACTTCTGTTATCTGTGCCTTTGTCACCTTGAGACAAGGCTGCCAAAACAGAGCCTGTGTGAAATCACATATTTGTGAGATCATTTTGAAGCTAAAACAAGTTCATGAATATTATTGGGCAAACCCTAATGTGAACACACAATTATAATAGTTCAAAAAATACACTGGCTCTTAATTTAAGACATGCATTTGAATTCTTAATGTCTTTATTATTTAGATATAGGTAAACTGTCTCTCTATAAATTGTGAGTAGATCTAGGACAGTGTGGGTCAGTTAAAGCTGAGCTATATATCAGCAACATGTGTATTTAGAACTGCTCAGTCTTGAACTCACTATTGAGTTTTGGTTTTTTACCCCACAAAATTATGTAGTTTTTTAAATAATGGAAATATTATCAAAGACATAAATTATGTCATACATAAAAATTTTTTTACCAAGTCAATCTGTTCAAAGTGGAGATGACTTATGTAATTGCCTTCTAATTTTTTAAAAAATATATAATTACTTTAAAAAAGATCTTTCTTTATAAATCTTTAAACTTTGTTAGATTCTAAATGACAATGAGAGTGATCTAGTCAAGTCAGAAATGCCTCTGGTTTACACACAAATGTTTGCAAACTTAGGGCTTGTAGACCTGCAGGTCTTTCCACCACAGTGGAAATCAGGATGAAATTAATAACCTGACCTAAAGCTCATTGAACTTCTCATTTCAAATCTTTGAAGCTGTCTAGTTCAAGAGGTTTTATGCTGGCTTTATAGAGGAGGTTGTTTCTAAAAAACAAATCTTTGCACTAAGACACATGTAACGTGAAATGGCACATTTTTGAAATGCACTGTGTACATCATCTTTCTAACGTGTCCCAGCCATCTGAGCTATGACAAATATCAGCAGAAGACTATTTATAGTATTATTTCCTTTATTGGAGTGTTTTAGTATTACTAGAATCACTTTGGGCTCTCCATGCATAAAGGTCACTGATGCAGAAGAGTCTAAGGGAACAAGCACCCCTCTTGACAGCTCCCAGCAGGCAGCTGCTCAAAGGACAGGAAAAAGAATGGAAAGTAAAGTACTTTGACTCCAACCGGCTACTCTTTACATTAATATAAATTATTAAAGCTGGAGGTGGCCCTTGAGAATTGGAAGACTAAACTGGGTTTTTGTAAGCTCCACTGTTTCACTTCCCATGAAGAAAGAGGAGATATCAATGAATCGCATTGCCATCACCAGTGAAAATCTTCACTGTATTAGTCTTTACTTTTTAAAAATACAACCACATTGCAGAAAATGGTATAAAAATTAGTTGCTGCAGTAGCTAAAGGAAATCTTTCATAAGAAAGCACAAATCTAGCCTATTTTACAAACTTTCTAATCTCAAGACAATGTTGCTATACTATACAACAATTTTAAACAGAATTACTTACCTTGTAAGTCTTTTGTTCCTCGTTTTACTGTGTGATCCCTCTCAATGCAAGTACACAGCAATTAAGCATCAGCATTTTCCACTCTGCTTATCTGACAGCAACACACCTGGTCTGAAATCTGTAAACCCAGTCACCCACCAAGCCCACTGTCTCGTCTGAGCTGAGTCACAAGAATTCAAACTTGTCTTCTTTTTTGCATCAGCAGCAGACGGACTATATCGATGGAAACAAACAGCTGCTGATTTGTCACTGACCCCAGGGAGAATACAGAGAAATTTGATTCAGTCTCTATAGTCTCCTGACTCTGAAACCTTGTTAAAGGTTTGCACAGATGCATATTACATAATCTCTTGGGTAGGGCATGGGTTTGCAAGATCATTTTTGAGATATTCCAAGCTTTGTCCAAAGATAAAATATATTGAGGAGATCTGTTCTTTAAATTCAAATTAGTAATTAGTGTTGTTGTTTACAAACGCTCCGTGCATGGTCTTCTTTAAAACAGCAGAATGGAAAGCTGTGAAAACAGAAACTGACTAGGCTGAACACACTATCTACGGCACTCTAGGCTCAATAATACTGGGGATCTTTGAGCCCTCAGTAAAATGTGTGGATATTGAGATTCTCCAGTGCAAGGTCCAGGACTATGGTGTTTTGCTGCTTATTTCTGCCCCCCCAAACCCCTCCCCCCACTTTCCCCTGCTTTGTTTGGCTTTTGTTTGTTAGTTTGTGGTTTGGTTTGGTTTGGTAATTCTACATTATGGTTTGGAATGTTTTATTAGTAAGGACATGTTCTTTTATTGGTGTACTAATTCCAATAACATTTTAAATTACGAAACCACCTCTCTTTTTAATCTTTTCCAAGCTGATTTAAGTATAATTTCAAATGAAATAAGGAACTGCTTTCTCATGCTAGAGACTGTTACATAGACAAGCACCAGTAATATCTGACCCCTTAATTTATGCCTTACTCAGTTCTCTATGGTTTGATGTCTTTCTCAGCTGTGAGGTTTTCACTTATCCAACAGATCACACAACACCTGAAATTCAATGTACCCAGGAAACAAACATACTAAAAAATGCAACTCTTGGAGTGTAGAATCCAACAAAATTTATTTCAAGTGGCACACTCAGATTTAGTTGAAAACTGCTAATTTTCTAATGTGTAAAATTTTGAAAACCGTTTTCCTGCCAAATGTAACTGGATAATCTAACTGTATTTAAAGACAAATAGGGTAAAACTCTTCCTATGGGGAGGACAGGTGGCTAGAGGTAATTACAATTACAAAACTTTACATACTCCAGAATATTTAAAAGTTTTGGATTTCCATTCCCTCAATGATTAAGGAAAAAAAATTGATCAGAGTAATAGAGATTACTATTCATAGAGAGCACCAACTGCTGCTCATGGTCTTAGGAGAAATCAAGGACTTACAACAATCTCTGCAATACACAGTTTGCTCAACTCTCCTTCACAGGAAGAAAAGTGCAATTTGCTTCAGAATCAGTGACTCCTTATCAAAACTATTTTATTGCTTTGCATTCCATATAGAAGTAAAACCTGCCCAAGTAATTTCTATGAGTATGTTATGAATCCAGGATACCAATAGTTGCATAAAAGACTTTGTCTGTGTAATTCTAGTTATCTTTTGGAAATTAATTGCCAAACAAATCAATGGGTAATTTTCCAGATACAGCTAGAAAGCGGAAATGTATTCTCTGCCCCACAGACTGCATTTTGACTGTGCAGTAGATTTTATACAAAAGACTAAAGGTTTAATATTCTTTTATCTCTGTTTCTGTCAGAGGAGAAGAATGTTGTAGAAGAATGGAAGAAGACAGAATTCTTCCTTTAGTCAATACTTGCCAAAAAATGAAATAATGCAGTACTAATCAGACAGCAAAATATGGTTTACCCTTTTATAAACTAAAATAAATGCTTATTGCTTTAGGCTATAGGTAATATAATTTAAATTTCATTTGTATATAGCAAATTAAATAAGTTCTAACAAGTAAACAGGATGAATAGGAAAGTCAGATACTTCCTCATGGGATTTGCCTTACTTTTCTGCTCCATTTTCCCCTGTTAGTCCTTGTGATATAACCACAACACAGAACAATCTGTCTTTCACATGCAACTGCGAATTTTTGCATTTTCATTTAATTTCATGATTCATTTCAGTGTTTGTTATGAGTTTGATTAGCAGGTACTGGTAGAGTAAATACAGATTGCTAATGAATATACAACTGAAATATATATAAAAATAAACCATTCCAGTTTCGTTTCCTCGCATGTTTTTCCTAAGAACAATGTTTATAAAGTTAAAGGAAAATTAAAAAAAAAAAAAAAAAAGTGCCTCCAATGAATCATCCCAAACAGATGATTCATCTTTCAGATGATGATAGAAATTTTCTGCTGCCACCAATACATTGGCTCAAGTCATTATTCTGACTTGTACTTTATGTCATCAGAGATATGAAGATATTATAGAAAAGACTTTAGAGATCAGGCTGAAAAAAAAGAGTGGATAAACTTGGTCAGATTTTGATGTTTCTGGACTTTGCATCTACAACAAATCAATTACATGGTCCAATATGGATCTAAAATCTGCAAAGCCTTGATTTAAATTACTTGCATCTGATCTCTAGAGACTGACCTCATATTAGTCAATGTATTTGTCACAATATTACACTCTTTGACCTTCCAAGAGCTATCTACTAGTAAGTTTTCTCTCCTTTTGAAGTTCAGCTTTTGCTTGTCGACTTTATTGCAAATATTTTTTTTCTGAGAGTGAGAGGCTTTTGTGTTCTTCCTAGCTCAGTGTCCAGTGTCTCTGTAGTCTTTGCTTTGCTCCCACATTTTTTCCATGGCAATCCAATCTATTTTTCCCTTTCCTTATTTTTTCTGCTTATTTGGCAGTCATTAAACAGCACTGGATTTAGCCATACTTGTCCCTTGTTCTATTTCCATAAGAGTGGAACAATTTGAACCTATACTTTTAAAATTACTTGTTGAAAGCTGCCTGTTCCAATTCCCTCCTTTCCCATTAGGCTTACTTCTCAAATCTCAGTGTTTGCTCACTGCCTGCTCATTTGTTGCTTCTTATTCTGCTCTCTGGGCTCTTTTCTGAAAAGCTGTGAACTCTGTCAATTCACTGTCATTCTCATTCATGTTGTCTTCAGCCCTCATAGTACCAGAGAATATCTTTCTGTTGGCTGGAATCCGTCCAAAAAAAGGTCTCCTTTAAATGTTTTCTTGAAGTTTTGTACTGAAGTCTTCTCACAGACATGCACTTAGAAACTGCTGGACATCATATCCCTGCAGCACTCTCTACCCAAAGTCAAAACCCTCAATTGCCATGCGTAATTCTGCTACCTGCTTACAAAAAATACTCTCAAAATGTTTTATCCATCTGGTCTGTATTGAGTCTACAGTCCTCTAGGGATCTAAATCTGAAGTCAACATGTGAGGTACTAGGCAAAGAATATATCTCTTTTTCCAGTGTCTGTACTTGGACAAACAAATATTTTATTGTAATATTTATGCAGTTTGAATTAAAAGGGGTGATTGGTACGTCTCTCTTGTACAAATTAAATCACATTTTGTTCTTTTAATGGGGCTCCCGGCTCTTTTTCTTTATTCCTGTATTATCTGCCGCAGTATATTTTTATGTATCTTTGAATTTCAGTAAACTGAACTATTATCATCCTTCATGCTCCTCTTATGAATGCATTCTCATTAATTTTTTCTTTCCTGCATTTTGATTTTACCTTTAGGCTTCCATCCTCATGTTCTCTGTCCTTTAACCATTAAACTTCTTTTCAAAAGCTTTGCAAAAATGTTCTTTTTTTCTTTTTCTTCTCTGACCCACTGCTCTTGGGACGTCATCTCAGATAAGGCAAACTGAAATCCTTTGAGTAGCATCCTCTGTGCAGCCACACACCAGTCTAGAGTTTCCAGGACACATCCAGTCTGCAGGTGTCTACATATCATTAGATTATATGTTGGCTTTCACATATTTTCAACAGATCTAAGTTTTTATGCTCCTTAATGTGGAAACTTGTAATTTTCCCTTTTAGATTATTTCCATTAGTTAATTTCTCTCAGAAAACATTTTAGTTTTCTGCCCTGATGAAATATTTGATTTCTGAGACAAGATAAAATGTAATCCCTTGTAGACTGATTTTAATATACTCTGTAGTTGGAATGCTCTCATATTTTTACACACTACACAACCATTTCAACCACTTTTTCATCCTTTTATGACCTTTAAATTTGATTATATTTGTGGTTTTTTGGCATTCTCACAGTCTTCTGAACTCTGAGATAATCCAAACAATACATTTTATTGGAAAATCCAAAGTCAACTGACTAATCATTGGATCATCAATAAAAAAATAATTAGCGTTACTAGGCTTAGTATTGATTGTTTGAAATGCCAAAGTATATGCACATTCTAAAACTAACACATTCAATATGGTCATCATAAATTATGAAGAGAATTCCCAGAAAAAGTTGCAAAGTTTTGGTGGTTTTAATGTGATTTATCCATCCCCTAACAAGACGCCAGCAATAACTACCACTTTAAAGATTTTTTTTTTTAAGCGTAGAGCAAATTCTGAGGTCTCGTACTGGTTTAAAGAAGAAATACTGAGTTCAGAAGCTGGTTCATCAGTACATTTGTGATGTTAGATACTGTATCTTACCATACTGTGAGATTTGTTGTATCATCTAAAATTTTAAGACAATTAAATATTGAGTTATATGTGTGAAACTCTGGAGTGGGTAATACTAATGATCAGAACCAGAAAAGACGCTAAGATTTCTTAGTTCTTTAAATATTCTTACTTGTACTCCTAATTTTCAGACTGCTGTGAGGGTTTTGTTTGTTTGTTTAATTTCATCTATATTGTAAACTATTTGTAAAGATCAAAGACATCAACCAGTCTGAATGAGTAAATTCAAACATGCATTTTCTTCAAATTAAATTGCTTGCCTTTAAAAATTGTATCTTTCCCAACATGGGTCTTTATCTTGAGACAACTTTGAAAATTCAGATATCAGAGAGAGTATCTGACAAATTACAGGGATTCTGATTACTTTTCCTCAGAATCTTATCCCAGCCCCACTGCTGGTAAGGTGAGCATTAGACTCTGCTATGACTTCCTTTCTCAACAACTGTGTGCAGTGCAGTGATTGACACCAGGAAAAGGCCACCTCCCTGAATTAAATACACAAGAAACAGACCGAGAACTTCTTGAAGATGAATCTTAATCACAGAAAGGCCCTCTTCTCTCATTTAGCATAGCAGAGTCTTGTTGCAGATCTTGTAATGGCTAATGTAAAATGGACTCCTTGTAAGTAGCAATTTTCCTCTGTACTGCCACAAGGAGTACTAAACTAAAATGGAATAAATAATATTAATTTACTGTTATTTTCTCCAGTTTTCAGTCGTGTTTCAGTGTCTTCTGTTTTCATTATTTTTTCTGTTCAGAACTCTTTTTGGCTTTCAGTTTAAAATAGCAAGGATCGATTTGTGTTAAAAGTATGAAAAGCACACTTTTTGTCAGTCTTCATGACTACATAAATTATTGAATCCAATCTCTATGGTAGTGCAGCTTTCTAGTTTACTCTTATTTCTTACTAAATCTCAGTTGGCAATTGCAAATAATTCTTCTCTTTAACCTTCATTCTCTTCTCTCTGTCATACATGTGCAATGACATGTTGACATAAGATTATATAATACACATAAATCCTTTCTTGTACTTAGCTATTGCTGTTAAATTTTCTGGTTCAATCTAATTGACATTCAAAAGAGCAGTCTAAAAAGATATGCTAAACACTACATGAATCAGCTTTTAAAAGTGTTCTCTGCACCCAAAACAATAACTGCTGTATATCATGCTGTGGGCTGAAAATGACAAATACTTTGTTATTGTTCTTTTTGTAGGCTCAGAATAATTAGTAGTTGGTTAGACTTAAAAAGGAAGGTTCAAAGATTTCTTCCAGATACAGATAACAAAAAAAAAAAAATTAAAGGAATAGAGTATAACACTAAAGACCCTCTACAAACTATAACTGTTACCTTGAATTTTGGATAAAGCTGGTCCTGTGTTAAGAAAAACCCAATCAGATTTGATAGCAAAATAAATAAAGAAATATTTTAGTCAGTCTTTTATATACTGATACACATTCAGACTTAAGAAAATGAATGTATTGTATATCTGTTCAATATCTAAGGAAATTTATACTGTCACATGATTGGTATTTTACAGTATAAAATGTAAATTAGAGACAATATATCAGTACTCTTTGGTTGTGCAGATTAACTAGGATCCACTTTTATTATCATGCAATAACAATGGTTACGGCTGATTTCTGCACTTGTTTCAACAACCCTATTGCAGCAATTAAGAAGAAGGGATCTTACTGATCAGCAACACTGAAAGTAACCAAATAGACCATGAAGAGTAGTTTGAAAAAGTGACAGTGACATACATTTGCATTGAGGGGTAAACCTTCAAAATTTATAAATAGTCATTAAAACCAAGAACATTTCTTAGAAGGAATGTTCTTGTATTGATTAATGTTTTAGGACATATAATAATAATAGAGTCATTGGAGCAATTTGTTGCTTTAAGGTTAAAATTCAAACTTTGAATTTAGTCAGAATAATACGATAATCCTATGCAGAAGTGGACTTTTTTTTCTGAAAGTTAAAAGCTGACTGAGGGATTTTAACTTCACTACAGAAAAATTGTGTTTGTTTCAGTATAAATCCTACTGGAAATAATACCATAGAATATACAAGTGGATTTGAAACTGATTTTTTTTCTTACTACACAATGCGACATTAGCATAGAAAAGTACAATGTAAGTACTGATTCTTTTTTGTAAATTCAGAAAAAATGCCTATATTATCAATATTTCAACAAGCTACAATTTTTTAATCTTATTGTATGTATAATTAGTCTTATAGAAGGGAAGGGAATAACTCTTCCTTTCTATAAGGATAAGCAAGCCGTAATACCAATCTAATTTTAACAAAAACTTCAAAGGGGAGAAAGAATAAATCAGTGACTATGGCCAGCTATTTTTTTTCAAATGTACAATCCACTTTTCCCAAGCTTGGAAAAAAATGTGAAGTATCAGCCACAAAAATAATGACCATAACCTTTTGCTGCTGAGGCTGCCAACATGGAGCTAAATAGTAGGGAGAAAAGAGCACTTCATTAATCATTCATGCAAGATTATAGATAACATAAAATTATATGTATCCTCTGGTATATGCATTTGTTTTGTTTTGGTTAAAATTAAGTAGTCTAAACACCCGGACAGAGGTTATGGGTCCAGATGTTTAGGAATACATGAAAAAAACTTTAGAGCACTAGTGAAGTAAACACTTAAAAATGGAATTAAGGGGAATGAGGATTTCCAGTGTTGGCCTCTTCAAATTACTTCCCTTTTTACCACAACAAACTGTTTAAAAGCTCCAGTATCAAAATCTAGACCTAGCCTGCTAAGGCATTCTTACAGTAGGATGCTTTAGTTACACTCTGATTGAGATCTTCTTGGCACTTGTCCTTTCCTGATGACTTGGGTTGGTTCTCCTCTCTCTAAATAGGTCTAACAGGATGAGGGAGGCCACCCACCTACCAAGACCCCAAGTGGAGAGCAAGGGTATGCTGACCTTACCTCAGGGACAGACTTGGGCTCAAACCCAAATCTGTCACTGCCTTCAGGGAAAGAAATAAGGCAAGGTGTGCCACGTGTTGTTGTTTTTTTTTTTTTTTCAAACACTGCTGTATATTTCTTATGTTCTGTTTTTTGGACTGTATTTTGGTTTTGGCTGTTACGCAGTCAGTTTGTTTCTGTGAGACTTAAGGAAAATGAAGATCATTCTATTGATTAAAATAATGATCCTTTATAGAGTCCTTTTTTCCAGTGTGAATACTTATTAACAGTGCTGAGTTTACTTGAATTCAATGAGTCTAGTCAAACAAGCAAGAACACAGCATGACTGAACTAGACTGCAACCCTGGTACCCGGAGATTTACAAATCCTGAGGTTTTGCTGGTGAAAAGCCATGCAGATGAGACACCATCCTTGACACATGCTTTACTTAGCACAAGGAAGGAATAACATCTTGATATTTCCTATGGTGTAAGGGACTTTAAACCCTCTGATGGGACAGCTACACACAGTGACAGTGCAGTTTCCTTCGCCTACTCCCACCTGTGGCACAGACTCAGCTGCTGGTGCTCATCTGACTGTTTTCTGAATCAGGGCAGCTCATCATCCCAGCAAAAAGGGCAAGTACATTTTTTACAGGGTACTGAGCATAGTAAAAACACTGGATGGCTAGAGGGACACCAGAACTCATCCAAGGAACGAGGCAAGAAAAGTGGAAAAGGGGACAAGGAGTGACTGAGGCTGGGCAAAAGAGTGGGAAAACAAAGCAAGCAGATAGTGTGGGAGCCACACCTTTCATGATGTTTATGTGGCTACACTGCTTCAGCTCCATCATCTTTCTGCCATCTTTCATCATAATATGATCTCCTGACTATTTTCTTCTTTAAATTCAATTTCTGATCAGGAACCCAATGGGAACAGGAAAGCAAGAAAGGAGCTGATCCTGTGATGATGACCTGCAGACTATGGTTTAACATTAACTGTGCCATTTTTAACAGCCCAAACACTATTCATCTTTTCTACATTTAGCCATTCATTCTAGTGTCCCCTAGGAGATTTGTCTCCTCTCAGTTATGCTGATTTAGCTCTTCACATGGCTGACCTCTAAACTGGACTTGCAAAACTAAGCACTCAAAAAAAAAAAAAGTCTACTTTAAATAAAAACATGCTATTTCATCAGTCTGATTTATAGTCAGAGCAAAAAAGTGCAGAATTGACATAAATAAATGTCAGGGCTCAAAGGGAGGCAGGAATGTGTGGCCACTTGTGGGGAGGGAGGGAGACATCTTACACGTGATGTGCTCCTGACAGAATAGGAGCATGAAGAAACTGCAGGCTTAATTCAGGCATTAGTTTAGACTTGCGAATGGCGTAGACAGGCAGCAGATTAGACCACTTAGGGAGGTTGTGTAGTTTTCTTTGGTGAAGGTTTCTAACAACAGATTAGACATGAGCCTGTCAGGATGTGCACAGCTTATCTGAGCTTGGGAGTTTGGGTACTATAGCTTTATTTTGTACTAGCTGGTGGAATGTTCTGAAATATTGTCAATGTCTGGTTTTATCTATTTCCCAGAACATCTTCAAAATAATAAAAAAAAAAGTTTTTTGATGTATCTTTGTTGGAAGTAGCAAAAATGTGTTAAAATATTGCATTTTTAAGGATCCTGTATCTCCATGAAGACTCCTTTTAGCAAAGGGATAATAAAGCCATTATGCAAGAGCTACTTAATTCAAGCAAAAGAACCTAAAATGTTTTGAACTTGAATATCCACCTCTATGTGTACTTGGCTTATGTCAATGTCAGTAGTATTGAATTGTAGAACCTTGTTGTAATTAGGCAGGCAATCTGCTATAGGCTGTCAAACAGGAGCTTTACAGAGCCAAGTGCACTGCAAATGTTAGGTGTTACACTGGGTGCTCACTCCAGATGGCTTGGAGCTGAATTACAGGTTCCAAGTGGAGAGAGACAGCTCTCGAAAAATCAAGATAATTTGGAGACTCAAAGATATCTGTATTTGAAATATTCAAAATGAACACCATAGGATAGGACAGTCAGATATTTTAATGTTTCATCTAGAGAGGTTTGAGCTAATTTGGATGCATACTCCACCTTTCACAGCTGTCATATAGGAGATTATGAAGCAGATGAGAATGCCTTGTTTGAAAAGTTAAACCTTTTCCAGTTAGATCTTTTCCCCAGAGACCAAATTTTTAGGCATTCAAATATATATATACATATATATATATAATTTTTTTTTTAACAGAAGCTATTTAGGCATGTGGAAATAGAATGATGGTACATCAGGGGATGTTCAGATTGGTCATGAGAAAAAGGTTTTTCACTGGGAGAATGGTCAGTCACTGGAACAGGCTCCCCAGGGAAGCCACAGCACAAGCCTGTCGGAGTTCAAGGAGAATCTTCAGGATGCTGTGAATCATATGGTTTAGTTTTAGGAAGTTCTTTGAGGAACAGTTGGACTCCATGATCCTAGCTGGATCCCTTCCAGCTTGAGATACTCTATGATTCTATGATTATTATACAGGTAAAACCAATCTGGTCACTTCAGGCTGCTTTGAATTGCTAAAGCACTGTTTCAGGAATGCTAGGTATTTAGGAGTCATATATGAATGTCAAATCAGCCAACTTTTTAGGTTTGGACTTTTTCCATATAAATAATGGATGTGATTTCATGTCCTTTCAGATGTTAGAAACATAAACAGAAAAATAAATTGGATGTTAGTGATAAACTAGGTGATGAAAAAAAACCACTCTCCAGATTTTAGAACTGTGCAAGCTTCCTCATGCTCTATTTTTCATATTGCTTATATCTAACCTAAAATACAGACTTTCACTTGCAGTATCATGTTTTGTTTACTGAAACAGTTTGTACCAAGTCAGAGACTGAAGGGATGAAAGCCAAAAGGAAAAAGATTCATAAAGGAAAAAAGCTTGAATACCACTCCTCAGGTATTGGATGCCAAGGGGAGGGAAAAAAATGGACAGGAAGGAAGGAAGGAAGGAAGGAAGGAGGGAAGGAAGGAAGGAA
>NW_005054306.1:5753161-5772512 GCF_000277835.1 Geospiza fortis
AAAGAAAGTGAAAAATATCATAAGTGAAACAGGATTATTTCTCCAGTCTTCTCTTGTGTGTACAGCATTTTAAAAAGCAGCAGCATTTTATAAATATGTGCCAAAGCTACTAAGCTGTTCAAAAGATTCCATAGAGAGCTGATCGATTCTTTTTATGTCTTCTGCATACTTATTAACTCTACAGCTATTAATCAGGTCATAGTCTGAAATTCGCTTCAATATCAGAAAATGTAAAGTTGCCTAATGCTTTCCATCTAAAAATCTTTACTTCTGTTGTTTGTAACCTCCCCAGATTTGAATAATAGGGGCTTAGAGCATTCATCCTAAATATCTGTCTCAGCATGAAACATTTCAGTAAATTCCAGTTCTTTCAAAGATAGAGACTTTGGAAATACCAATGATAAAATAAGCACTAAGCAAACAAATAGGAAAAAAAAAACAAAACAAATAATGAATGTCTGTGGGGACAAATATGTTTTTGGATTTTAGAGTCCCCAGTGGTTTGGGAGCAAGGTCCCCAGATATTGTACAGATATAAACTTAGTGCCAAAGATGTGTCTTTTATTTTTTTCTCACATGAAAACAAACATTTTCATGGGAAAACCCAAAATCAATACTCATATTTAGCAGGTTAGATTTTTAGCTGATTTTTTTTTTCTTGATCTTTTCTCATTTGGCATGAACCAGCTTTACACTGTGGTGTGGCTCATCCCAAGCACAGATCTGAGCCTGTGACATGAGCAGTCAGCTTGATGGGAGAAAGTCACTTAGCTCAGGTGACAAGCAGGCAAAAGGTAGGTACACCCTGTGCTTGGGCATGTGCTGATGGAGGAGCAGCTGTGTAGCAGGAAGAATTTTTGAATGTCTGGGGGTGAGGAGGGAACCTGAACAAATGATGAGTCAATGGAACAGCAAGATGTCAACAGGAAAGCTCAGCCAGAGGGATAGGAGATGGGATGAGGAGAATGTTCCAGATTTGGATCCATTAAGTGACTAGGATTTACTGGGTTTCAATGGGCCTCAGGGATATATTCAACAAGAATAGATGGAAAGCCAAGCATGAAGCAGATGTGGGGCCAGGAATCTAAGTTAAAGGGAGTAACAATATAAAAAATTTGGATGAGGTGTCCATGACAACCTTCAAGCTGAAGATGCTGAGGAAGAAGAGAGAAAGGGCAAAATGAGATAAGAAAAACTGTATGGGTGAAGAGGTAGATGTGCATGTGATCAGGGAAACTGCTATGGAAGAGGGTCTGAGAAAGACACACCACAATGTGGTAAGACATGGGAGTATATCAGGACAAGAAAGACTAACAAGTTGCCTTAAAAGAAAGAGAATGAGATGATCTAAGGAATAGCATTCAGAAGTCTGGGAGGATAGCCTGAAATGGCTGTCAAGGTGATTTGTGAAATCACCTGGCAATCTGTGCTTCTTTCTCCTGTAACGCTGTTCTGTAATGATCATAGCTGTATGTTCTAGAGTGCTATAGAACTCTAAGTGGTCTCACTATCTTTATATAAATTAATATATCCACATGCAACAAGGGAATAGGAAGTGTCTCGTGTCTGTTGAGGAATGCTTAAGTGTATTTATGATGCCGTAGGATCAATTTTTGAGGGATGAAACACATTATCTTCAAATTTTATTTCTATGTTTTAACAAGAGCCTGGTCTGGTTTGGAGACAGACATGCTGTACAAATGACTCTGGAATATGCAGAGGAGAAGACTGAGAGCTGCTTTTGTTTCACCTCCTATGGAAGATGGAAGGTTTTATGCTATAGAACATACTTTAATGGCAAAGCCAAGCTGGAGATATCATTAAGTCACAGAATTTGTATGTGAATATCTGAGAGTTGTTTAAATCAGATTAATCTTTTCTCCTTTTTCCCTTGCTCACATTATGTTGGTATCATATTTGCAGAAATTCTGGCAGTAGCAGGTGCAAAAAAGATGTTGAATTTTGATTAATCAAACCACTGTATAATGCTACAAAAGGTCCATTTTTTTCAACATCTCAAACAGGACTTCCTAAATAAGTGGACAATTTTAATTTCAATCTCCCTATGTATAAATTTTTGGCCTGGAAATTGGAACTAATACTTCACATTTTAGAAGTCTTTGTGAAGAAGGACTATTAATATTTGCAAATCACTCAGTCAAAATGGTAATGAATATCTGAGTAGGGAAAAGCACAAGAAAAAACACACTATTACATTCAAAACAAAAATAATTTGTACACAGTTCTGGATAAATGCATACTGGACCATGAGGACAAAGAACTACCCCGTGCAGCTGCACATGGTGGTCTTCTGTGCTCTAGAAAAGTGCACAAAAACCAGGCTGTGACTGCATGATCCTCTATCCTGATACACACCCTGGGGAACTGAATGAAGGTGTCATAAACACCTTGATTCTGGCATTTCTTGGGATGCTACTCCCATAGTAGGGGTGTTTTGAGTGCGTATATTTGTACGTCCATGTTTCTTTGCATTGCGAATTTGGTGTAAATGCCAGAATTGGTAGTTTTGTAATGGTGCAATATCTGACATAAATACGCCTCTACTCTCTCATTCAGACTTTAATGATAGGACAATTTGCATGTCAGAATTGTGTTTCAAAAGAAAGTGCTTCTTTATCCAGGTTAAATTCCTCTCCTGCATTCAAAAAACCACATTTCCAATATTTGGTGTTTTCCGTGGACTCCATAAATAATTATCTTCATTCTAAAATCGAGTATTTTTAAGTAGGGAGAAAAGACAACTAACAGACTAGACCTTAAATATTGAAGTTATTTTAGGATATGATAGTAGAAATGGGGGTTTATTGTGTACAGTGGCCATTGTCCGAAGTCTTACCACCAAAATCTTAACTAGAAATTAAGAGATTGACTCTTACAGTTGAAGAGATTTTTGACTGCATACATGAGAATCAAGTAGCCACTAAATCAAACGAATTTATAATGATCATAGCTGTATGTTGATGGGACACTATCCTGTGGCTTTTGAGAAGTTCAAGTGAGGCTGCCCTGCCAAGTGCATTCTGTGTGACAGAAGCAGCAGCACCGCCAGTGCAGTGACAGGTCCTCGTTATAGGAAGAAACAAACGAGGCTTGCTCAGGCTCAGAGCATGAGGATGTACTTGAACTCATCTACAAGTCAATTTCTGTGCTTCATACAGCAGAGTGGCTGTACCCATGAGGAAGCCCTGTCTTCTTTAGCCTATTAACTATTTGGTTTGCCCCCAAGTGCCTTCCTTGAACGCACTGAACAAGGTGAATTTTACAGTAGAGTAGGGAGGTAGATTAAAAACTGCCTGCAGTTAAAACAGTTTGCATTGGTTAATTTATTCAAACAATTTGCAGCTCACAATAACTAGAACTCTCTATAAAGAGATTCCTTTAAATTAAGCATACCTTAATAATGACTGTAATATGTATACAGCTTTTGCTACAAATCTAGTTATCTGATAACTGATCTCCATGCAATATCTTAGGTTTTTCGATTCACAAAAAGCTGTCTTTATTTTGAACAAGTTGTATTGTTACTACATTGTCAGACTTGCCTTCAGTCACAACTGGGAGACATTGGCCTAAGAGGACTCCAAAGGCTGATCTTATAGACAGTATTTTCAAATAAAATTAGGTTTTTTCTTAGCTAATGTAGTCTGCCAAAATTCTTTCTATTAGTGGCATCTTGGCTTTTTACAATACTGATGTCATAGAGCCCTATAAGAATAGGGCATTTATGTCTCCACATTGCCATTAGCAAAAACTTTACTTGTATGGCCAAAAACAAGTTAATGATTTGGTTGAACCAAAATAGCTGAGGGAAACTGATACCATTAATCTCTGGACTGTTAAAAACATTTCTAAGAGATAAGGGATTATGCTTTACCTTTAACTGTGCTTATATAAAGTATGCTGCTGCTAATTCTATGGAACCTGAATTAAAAATGAAACCATTTAATTCTCATGTAAGTTTTAAGCATGTTATATTTTCTCTCCTTGAACTAAGGGATTCTGGACAGCTGTCAGTGAACTAATTTTTCCATATTTCCATACTTCCCTTCAGGAGAAAAGGCTGCCTACTCAACAGAAAACTCATGGGAAGACTAGTTGTTTAAAAAATGCTTCCTGTCTACTAAGAGGTCTTAAGAATATCAAAGTTCAAATAGTTCCTGCATCTATAAAAATATTAAATTTACTTTTCTTCTGATGCTGTTAGGATCATGTGAGTGCTGTCTATCTGTATTACCAACTACTCAAACAAAGGTGGCTGCCAAGTCACAGCACCTTCATACATCTGAACTTATAGTAGGAAAAGATGGCTACTACTGACTTTTCCCTCTTTCTGAGAAGTACGCCAGCTACACTTCTAATTATGTACAGGTTATGCATAGAAAAGCAGCAAGTTGCTGATGCTTTTGTTGGTGTGCAGGTTTTCTGAGACATGGGAAGTAAGTGAGAATACAGTAACTCTTCCATGTTACACAGCTGCTTATAAATACATCTCAGGTGTGTATTAGCAATGTCAAGATCAGGGAATCTTTGTATTGGGTGTTAATTTTCAACATGATACAATAACTACAGAGTCCTATCTCTTTGTTGCATTGTGAAGACAGAGGATGTATCTCTTTTGAATTTGATAAATGTGAGATAAAGTAGCTTATCTTTCAGAAAAAGTGAATTAAAAATGTGGAATAATAACACTGTTAGCAGAGTCTGACAAACCTCAGCTAAGGCAAAAACACTGAAGGACAAGAGTCCTGAGGATCCTGAAAGCAATAGATAAATTCTGGATAGAAACGAGGAAGAAATACACAGTATAGCAAAGGGAATTGCTAAAATCCCAAAATAAACATGTCTGAAGAGACAGGTTTGCTTTGAGAATTTTCTTCAACTGTTGCAATTAAATTAAGCCTGTAGATTATGCTATTTAAAAAAACCATCCAAAAACCAAAACAAACCAAACTTAAAAACCCAATTAATTTTGGACTTTTATCTGTACTATACGTCTATCTTTCAATGTAGATATGCGAAATTTGCTTTGCAGAAAATTTGAGTATGAATCTAGAGTTCTCAGGATGCAGCACATGGATATGACCTCAGGCAAAGGAGGATACAGCAGAGGGGATCAGAACCTCAGAACCTTGGGTGCAGTCAAAATAAATTCTTTATTTATTCCAGTTAAAAACCAAAACAAAATAGCAAAGCAAACCTATATAGCATCACAAGTTAACCAGATCAGAATGGTAAGGGCTTATGGAAAAAAAAAAGGAAAAGGAACCTGTTCCAACTTCCAAAGAAAAAAATTTGGAGCCTAAATATTGGCTTAGAAAGAATTTTTTTAATATAACTTTTTTTTGAATTTTTTTTAATAGAGCTTTACACAGACACTGCAGTTATTACTTTAACTTTTTTGTGAAAGCGATATAGTGGTATAAGACCTGATAAGACCACTTACACAGTAAAAAGTTTTTTCAGGTCGGGGGCAGTATAAGAGTTGTTTGTGATAGAATATGACAATCAAAAGACCTCTCTTGACAAGGCAATTTAAATCAGCGAAACTGTATTCCAGCAAGTATACTTTACTCCAGAACACGTTTCCTCTTCCTAGGATAAATAAGTTACCTTGAGAGCCTGGCTGCACTTAGCAGGTTTGATGATAAGAGCTGCACTGATAGAATTACACCAGCCACTCATTTGTAGTACAGAAATAGATCACTGATAAAACAGCTTTCTTTGCCAGTACAACTTAAGCCAGCTCCTTGAACAGAATAACATATACTGTCAAAATAGCTTTTGTTGACTTTTTAACTAAAAAGTCCAACTTCTGCCTTCTTTACTGTTTTGATCAAGGGTGTTATATCTAGAACGACCAGAAGAGTAACAACTTTCAATGTAGATTACTGCTGACAAAATCTTAAGATTCTTAACACCTTTTTTACATATTTTCAGGTACCTTCACTTCTATAGTTTTGTCTACCAGATTGTGCACTGTCAAGCTTTTGGCTAATATAGATATGCCAGTAAAAACTGTAATGTAAATTTGGCCTTAGACAGGTGTGACTTATTCCCTTTCCATGAGGGATAGAACTAATACATGCCCACTCGCACTTACCACTGGGTGACTGTTTAAAGCATAGATTGTACCAATACAGATTTTAGTGTGCACTAATGCAGTAATCTTAACGTTCCACCTGCAGGGGAGAATTGCACTGGTTTAACTTAAACTGGATTTAAATCTCACATAAATCTTTAACACAAAAATGAAGTCCTGGGAATCAGCTGCTCCGGCGTTCCTACGCATTATCTTACTCTTCAGCAGCAGCATCCTCCGAACATGTCAAGAAGCTTACTCTCCTTAAGGAGGGGAACCCATATCAAATACCTCCCATTTATCATGAGGAAATGGAGCATGCACAATGCACTGTTATCATGGAGCCACTGATGCCTGGTAACATATTGTCACCCGGCCACTCACTAATATGTCAAAGCTGATCGTTATATTGAGATAGGCACCTACGTGGACATTAAAACAGAGTATGCCTAAATGCTTCACACAAGTAGGGTAAATTACCCAGTCCCAAGGTTTATGTTGCCATTACCAATGAAATTTAGTAGTAGTCTATAAAGTTTAATCCTAGATCTGTGCCTGCATGGTACACTGGAATTGTCTCTGTAGCTGCGCTATGGTCATATCCTTTATGCTTCAAGCATAAGAATATATTAATTTCTGACAAGGGATGACATCCTCCCCTGAAGAGTTTCAAATTCTTTAGAGTTATAAAGCAACTTCATGAAGAGATGGGCCCCGACACTGCCCTAAATGATGGTTAATATAAGAATTTTTTTTTCATGAGGTTAAAGTGATTTAGTTTATGCCTTGACCTCTGTGTCTGTGTTCATATGTCCATCATTTTATATCAGTGAAAGGGTGATTTCATTCATAAATCTGCCCCCTGCTGTATCATAAAATACACAGCTAAGATGAAAACAATATCCACAGATAGATTTTCACCTATTTACCAAGGTCATTTTAATTAATGCTTTTGGTTTGTACCTAGGTAGCTGTTCTGTGTGGCCAAGGCTACAGAAGGAAATGCATGTGGTAGAAAGAATTTTTTTCCTTTTTTTGCTGTGTTCTCTTTTTGAAGAGATAAGTGGGAAGAAGGAATTTGCATTTTTATTTAAAGCAACAGAAGTGAATTTGCATTTTTCCAAGAACTGCAGTTTCTTTTCTCAATGCCTAATAAAATATTGATATTAAAATAAACAATGAAGGCACTTGAACAAATAAAAAATTTTAATTAGTGCAGCTAAATGATGAATTCAATTTTCTTTTCATATTTAGAACCCTTTTGGATGCTTCCCACTGCTCATTTTGGTTTCAAGGAAATGTAGGTTTTTAACTACTGCATCTAAAACAGAGGCAGAGCTTAAAGAACTGGAAATTAAAAATAAATAAATTAGCTCTCTGCTGTCATAAGCTGGAGCTTCAAAGGTCACATTTGAGCTTCAAAGAGTGTCTAGAAAGACTATCAGCATGGGAAAGAAGGGTCACTGAGGAGGGCAGTAGGTAAGAGTGACTCCAGGAAGGACTTGTGAAGTTTTCAGGAAGGGTTCTGGCTGACAGGAGAGAAGAAGACAGTATCTTGTTCTCTTTCTCTTCTGAAATGAAAGATTGGTTTTGGCTGAAGGTGGCAGTTTTTTTCTTGGAATCCCACTATTTTTTTATAGTGACAAAAGGACTAAATTAAGCCTTTCTGCTCCTCCAGTTTTTGTAGATTGACTTCTGCCAACTGTTTTACCACAATTCCTTGGCTTGTATTAAAACTGGAATCTCCTATTTCCCTTCTCAGTTCTAAATGGATCCAGCCATGCTTTACATTGAAGAGCAAATAGCAGTGTACAGTCAACACAGTGAGGCAAAATGCCTTGATTTTAATTGAGCTTTTTGAATTTGCATTACTGATTCCTTATTTCTGGATCAGTAAGAGCAAATGGATAAGTCTCCTCCTGAAAAGGAAGTGAATACAACAAATGATAGATGGGGAAAGAATTCATGGAAGACAACAAAGAGCCCAAAGCAAAAGTAGAGCAGGTTTAAATAATGGAGTGTGCAGCAGCCTCTGCTGTGATTTCAAAAGGACACTTGCAATGCATACACGGAAGCATTTTTATTTAAATTAATAAACACTGTTATAAAAATAATGCATTTTCATCAATAAATAAAGCAAATATTTTAAAGGCATACTGGATGCATTTGATGTCCCCTTGGAGCATGGACTACACCCTTCATGGGACTCACTGTATGTGGGCAAGAACAAAGACAGTGTCAGCGTTTGTGTTAGTGGTGTTCCTCTTTATAAAACTATTCAAGATTGTGTTAGTACTGTTCCTCTTTATAAGGTTGTAACATAGTTTATACAGCAGAAACATCTATATGAAGATTTTCAACCCATCAAAATTTATATACCTAAATTTTTCTTTATCCAAACTGGCACATATTGAGATATCAATTTGAAAAGGCCTATGTTCAGGACTGCACAAATTTGGACTTTTAGGGTTACGTCAATCTAGGCATACAGAAAAAAATCAGAGTCATTATTCAGGTTGTGCTCTTCCAGCTGCTGTGCATAGTTTTGACATTTTCAATGTCAGAAAAAAATTATAGATTCTTGATACAATTTTTTAGGACAAAAATGCTTTTCAACCTTTAGTGGACTTTCAGTTTGTATTGACCTATGCCGCAGTTTATGGTCTTCTTCTATTGGCTGTATCCTGTGTTTTCAAACAGAATGCTTGCAAAATTGCTTAAGAGAAACTAAATAACACAGAGAGTGATGTGTTTCTTCTCTATTGCAAACCTTGTACGCTTAGTAGTGATTTTTTATCCAATAGATAATATACTGACTACCAAGCCTCCTGTTTATGATGACTTTATAAATGTCATATAAATGTAAACATTTTCCTCAGGAAGACTAGCACATGATCTCTTAACAGGCAGTCACTTCTTTGTCTCATGCATTGCTAGATAAGGATACATATATTTCTGAAAAATTGCAGATAAACCAGTTGCTTTCCTGTAACGTTATACTCACCTAGAATAAATGCCTGGTAATCTCAAACCTTGATAAAATTTTGATAGTTGGGCAGCTTACCAAGTTCGACTGCCACATATGAAAGGATTATGTTACACATAGTTTCAAAAATAACCCCAAAAGCTGAGGAGTAGGAGGATTAAAAAACATAAGATGAGAAGAGTACTGGAAACAAGCAAACCAAAAACATCAGTAACAAGGGAGGCTAAGATGAAAAAACTTTTCTTTATCCTTGTAAAAATTAGCTTGAAATAAAAGGTATATACGTATTTGGTGATTGCTGTCAATGAGAATGATCTTCAACTTTTGGGTTTTCAATGCCTCTTTCTGTTTTTAGCTTTCCCTCTCCTCTTTTGTGTTACTATTTCTATGTACCTATGTACCTTACAATTCTTGTAACTTGTTTATTGCCTTGATTGCTGCATGCAAGGTCAACTATTATAATAGCGTGCTCCTGATTCTCCCACTCTGTACTTCACCAAACTCTGAGAACACCGTACAAATAGGATATGCTATCTGGATATCTTTGCCAAACAGGGCATTATGTAGAGAGCCAAGTAAGCTGTACAGAGCTCTGAACTCCAGCAATATGCTGAGAGGGCAGGTGCATTATGGTTTTAGATTCCAAACTCCTGTGGACATAGTATAAGTCAAACACCGAAGAAAGGCCAAATATAAGAGCTTCACAAGCAAATTTTGAAAATTTGAGAAGTAAAAAAAGGCTAGAAGTCAACTAAAAAAAGAGAGACATACAGGTGTTGGGGTTTTTTCTTCTTTTCCTTCTTTTTTTCTGAATTGACATTGTGGAATAAAGAACCCTTTGTTGCATGTCATCTTAATGTACAATTAAAGAGGTCTGGATGACAATAGGCATAGTAGAAGATGGCATCTCAACTGCAAGCAAGATTATCAAGAATCAAGGGCAGATCATAGGGCACACGTGACTATTCATATTATCCTTATTGTTGTTGATCTGAGTGGCTTTATGTATATATTTATGTATGCATGTATGTAGGCATGCATCTTTAAAGAGCAACCAGTCAATGACACCTGACCTGTCTTGTCTCTTTAGATGCTAGTACAATGTCAGAATTGAAGGAAACCTGGAATTTTCACGTCTCTGGGTTTGCTAACATATTTTGTGTAAGAAATAACTCGCTCCTTGCTATTCCCTGAAAGTCTCACAAGAGAGTTGTCTGGGAAGCTGTATTCCCCTGAGCAGTATAAAAGTTTATGCTTTGAAGAGTCATTTCAGGGAAGGGGAAATGCCACAAGTATGCGACACTGCAAATCAGGAATAACTGGCTAAATCCCTTGGATTTTAAAGAGAAAAAGATCCAACCTATAAAAATGATCTGTTAATTATCAAATTGCAGTTATTTGTTGAAATCTTTAACATACAGGAGCCTTCCCTGACTAACACTCCATAAATCAATTTGTTTTACTAAAAGCTCATCCCCACCCTCCTAAAACCTTGTCAGCTGGAAGAGAAGAGGAACTATTCACTACCCCAGCCAAGGTAGGAGCCACAGAACTGCTGCTGACCTGGTGAAGTAAATGAGCTTTGAGTTTCAGCAGACAAAGGAAAATTTTTCTCCTTTCATACAGTTTTCCAGTTCCCCTCACAAAGAGGGTAATGAGACCTAGCAAAATAAAACCAACATTATGTCATGCTGCAGAGAGACAGGACTTGTCTTTATCTCTTCCAAAATCTCATACTGAAAAGTGCTGAACCCAAATAACTCCTCTGAGTTTTCAAGGGAACAATGGTTTCTAAGGTCCTCAGAAAAAGCCCATGCTTCCCCAGTCAATGCTCTACCCAACTCAATTATCAGGGGAAAGAATGAAGCTTTGACACCTTGAGGAATTCACTTTGACATTTACAGATAGATGTGTGCTATGTGGATTATATCATTATTTCTTCTGCAAAGAGAAACATGTGTAAGTGACATTAGAGTCAGGAAAATGCTGAAGAACAGAAGAAGATGTAACTTTTTCCTCCAAACATAAGTCATCAAGTCTCTCTTTTTCTTTAAAACTGTTTAAGTGAAGGCTCTGGAATGGACAGAAAGAAGGTGACAATGTTGTCTGCAGCTCAGGAGACTTCTTACAACGGGGTTGCTAGAACAGACAAAAATAAAACTTCTCTGTCAGCAGGGCACAATAAGTAGGACTACAACACCTGCTCCTGAGCACTGTTATGTTTGAAGCATGGACTGGAACTTTCAGCTGTAGCTGGTTAGTTCTCACACTATGGGCTCACTTCCTCAGGGTACCCACCTGTAAAGCAGCACACATCCAGTAAAGAAAGGGATCCAATGAAGTGAATTTTAATACTGAATATATTTATAAGCAGTGCAGCTGAAATCTGTGGAAATTTATTAGAGATTAAGCTGAAATTTTTATCAGTATGTAAATAACCATTAACTTATGAGGGCAGTGCTGACTAGTTTAAAGCCTGACGTTTTTCTTTCTCATTCCCTGAAATACCCATTGATATTAACAAAAATTTGGGGTATGCAACAATGCAAGATTGGGTCAGGAATACTCAGGCATAATTGAAATATTAAAAAGTTATTCCTGATATGTAGTGCTCTCAACTGCATAATTCTACAGCTAGAAGTACTTGGAAAGCATTTAGATTGTAGCAAATTTACTACTTGCAGCCAGTGATTTATTTCATGCCCTAATGCACTAAAAGGTCAGTGCCTAAATTTATCTCCATGATTTCCAACAGATTATGGCTTCTACAGTGTGTTCATATATCAGCTACCTTTGGATGTTAATGTTCATTCTAATCTCCAAATTCTTCAAGTTAATGGGAATTCCTTTAGATCTGAACTTAGCTTTTTTTTCCTTCCCCTTTAATCTGAGCATAAAATCACCTTGCAGTAAGATGTTATATTCTGACTTTTTGCCTTGTTTTGAGCTGCTAGTAACAGCTTTTAATTTGGAAAGACTATCTCCGAGTTTACTGCGCCTGACTGGTTTCAGCTCAATTGTTTCCTCAGCCAACAGAGCATTTCATTTCTCCTGAAGGTCACTGCAAGCTGCCAAGGCATTGAAACACATCAGCTTTTCATTCATGCTGCAATCTAATGTCACAGTACCATTAAGATAAATAGTAGTAGGCATGTATGTATTACTTTTTTCTATCAAAAATTACCAAATTTATTATAATATAAAGCAAATTAGTCCATCAGTGAGTGAACAACTGGTAATAACCTCCCTTCTTTAACTCCACCGCTTTCTTCAAATCACTAGAAATTAATCCTTTCGTTATGGTGGTTTGACTGCATGCCGATAATTATTTGTATAAATTACACCATCATGTCATCTGCTTGTGGAACTGGCTCCTCCAACTGCAGCACAACTAGTTGCAATAAGATGGTGATGCAGAAAGCTGCATGGATCCAAACCATCCCATAAAACAAACACAGTGGCCATCTGTTGGAGAAGGGCAGCCATTAACTGTTTTAAGGGCCTGGATGTTGTCCAGTATTGTTCATTCTACCACCAAAATGAAATTACTATTCCAATCAAGAATATGCATTTTGAAACTGGGTCATCATACTTCTCCAATGCCTGTGTTGTTTGGAATCAATACATGCAGTGCTGACTCACATTATCAAAAGGCAAACTAGTCTGTTGTCAAGCTGGATGATTTTCATGCATCTCAAGTTTGTGGAATTCCTTTAATATGAGATATTGTTGCAAATTTTGTTATGACTCAAATTCAAATTGGAAAACTGGGACTAGAGAGTCTGCCAAAAGAAGCTTAGTTTCTTAACATCTCTGCTGGACATTTCACTGTAGTAGTAAAATGAAGTTGTCAATAATGACAGTAAGAATAAAGAATATATAAGAGACCACAATAATATCGAGAGTAAAAAAAAAAATACAAACTAGGAAAAAAGAAATGTACTGGAGTCTCTACGTAAGTTCTTCTAGTTTATTTAAAATTATTACACTATAGTTTGTTTAAAAGAAAAAACAAGCTTATTTACTTGGCCTTCCATATTTCCAGTTAAATATTCTGTTTAAATTTTGACTTCTGAATGATTTTGGAGATTTTTAAGGAGTTCTTAGGTCTCCTGTTGCAGTGGTAGGAAACCCATTAACTGGATGTGAGAACAACATAATGCAGACACAACATGGCAAGTTTCCTCTCAAAAGCCTGCCAAAAGGCATAAAATGGGTCTATCAACACCTTTGTTGTTTTACAAGTGCTACCTTGGGAAATGTTGTAAATTATGCCTAGGCCTTTGATAGTCTTGTCATACAGATAAATACTACAATCAAAATAAATTAAGCTAATTTTATTCATTGTTTCAGTCAGAACTAAGCTCAAACCTCAAGCAGTGAATAACTAGCACACTTCATGCCATACAGACTGAAAAGATTCTCAGCTGATAATTACAGATACAAGGAAAAGAAGGCTGGCCTGTTTCAGACAAATACTTTTCTTGCATTTGTTCCTTATGTAAAAATCTAATTAATGAAATGTTAGACAAATACTAGAATAACTAAATATTGTTTGCACTTGAAATTCAGGCACAGAATGCTAGATCAAGCTTCCATGTCTGAACACTGGTACTAATGTATTTATAATGTAAATAAGAAAAAAAAAATTAGCCTTTTATGGGATTTTTATCTGCCAATCCAACCATATTACAGATATATTACTTGCTGTAAAGATTTAATTAAGTGATTCATCAGTGTAACGGGTCTAGTCCTTGTCTAACAGTAAGGCTGCTTTTCTCATCTGACTAAAGCTCTGAAATGGAAAAGTAAGCCAAACTGTATCTAATCACTTGGGGTTGAATCATTCTCAAGGCATAAGGAAAAACTTGCTCAGATACACCAAGCCCAGAAGCACAACTCCAAATCATTCTTTTAGCTTTTTCACAGAGAATGTATTTCTTAACTAAGCACATTGAGGGAATGATAACTTTTTTTTTGTCTCCAAATGAGTGAGCTAAGTCTGAAGTTCTTGAACTTGCAGAGGAGCTGAATGATTTCTGATGCTTCAAGAGGGAACCTTCTTGGCCATAGGCACTGAAATCCTATTTTAAAGATGAAAGTTATACAAAGAAAGATTTTGAAGTTATGCTGGCTCAGGCAAAGAGGTCTTCTGTAAAGCTGAGTTGCAAGTATGTATCCGAGAAGAAATTATCCAAAATGAACTTTTTTACCTAACTGATATGTCCAGGATGTACACAGAGGATGTGCAGCTAGAGTACCTGTAGGTTTCTCACTGTTGGGCTCATTCTGCGTGCTTACTCTGTATTTTATAGAAGTCTTTATACTGGGACAGTATCTGAAAAATGTATTGTTATTACATCAGTATTTTGAAAGCTATATTGTTCTTATTTTTGGCAATTTGAACTGCTGTCCGAATAAGAAGTGAATTCAGAAAGGGGAACGAATGTGCATTTTTTTTTTCCAAATACTTCAGTGTTTTATGAACTAAATGTTCTATAAAGTTCTATGAAATTTATGTTCTATAAAGGAATAGAGAAACAGCAGTCTCACCAACTATTTCATTTCTATGTGTACAGCAGCTATAAAGAGCAATCATTCAGTGATACATTCAGATCTTTTCAGAAGAAGTGTGCCAATTTTAAGTAAAGTAATAGTGGGCACCTTAATGTCAGCATGAACATTTGATTGCCATCAAACAGAAGAAGAGCATTTACAGCAGCCAGAACAAACTCAGAACCAACAGTTTTAAATCCAGCTTAACCAGTGTCTGATCTGTGCTGCTAAGACATTTCAGCCCCACTCCTTCCATAATCTTCTCCCACAAAAAAGACCAGTATGAATGAGTGTCTGATTCACTGGGATTCCTAGGTAAGTGACTGCCTATGTTGGTGGCTCAGATTAGAACTCAGAGGAGCTGTGGGAGGACTGCTCTCCCTCTTCCTCTGACTGTGGATCAGTTTGCTCATGCCTTAAATTAGCTCTTGTTTAATACTTCCCAAAACAACTGGCTGCCCCTCCTACTGACTCTCCTGCTAACAGATATTTTGGAGCTGTCCTGTTTACTAAGCACTAGCCAAAGGATACAGAACTAGTCCATAACTCGGTCTTGAAGCATACTTGGGAAAAAATTGGACACTGTAGAGCCACCCAAACCTAATAGATGCTGTAGAGCCACCCAAACATCCCGTTCCTTTTTGCTGATTTTTCAACTTTGGCAAAAAGCTGAAAAGTCTGATCCTCCTGCAGAGCCAACAGTACATTTCCTATGATCCCTTGCTAATCCAATGGCAATAAATTCAGCTTAGTTCAGACTATCAGTTTAAACTGTTTAAATAGCCTCTTTCACTCTGCTGGAAGCTGGTGAGGGACTTCTCACACCCATGCCACTCAGCAGGGCAGTGACAAGTGTGGAGCAGTGAGTGCTGCAAAGTGTTCACCTCTGCATGAGGAAGAACCCAGCTGTCATCTCATTTCTTTCTGGTCCAAAGGTTTCAGCACCACAGAGACAACAGGAAAAGAAAGAAAGCAAAAAAATTGTTCCTATTCTTATGGAAAAGTCATAAGCTCTTATCTGAACTTTTACCTCATTTACCATTTCACTTTATCCTTGCTCAGAAAGAAACAAGAAAAATAAGAAAATTCTCTCTTCTAGTGATTTGTTCTCATTGGAGTTCAGTCTCTGGCTAATTAAATAGCCCCAGGTGCCAGACAGAACCTTGTTTGCAATAACTTATCTTGTTTTGGTCAGTTCCTCAGCTCTGCTAGCCAACAGCAAAGCAACAGATACTTCTTTCCATTGCTGTACTATGGTATAACAAAATTAGGGGTAATTAAACCTTCCATTTAAATCAGCATAAGTGGCATGGCATATCTCTAGGTCCTGCCATTTTCATTGCCTAAAGAAACCTTCAATACATGCAGGAACTTCTTTCTTCAGACCATGGTTTGTAACAGTTAATAGTGTGGATTACACTCTGTGACTTAAATGACGCAGCACTTGACAGCCATCAATAACCTAACATGATAAGAGTGTAATAAATTTGTTTCTCCTCATACGCTCCTGTCTATGGAAAGAGCTAACTCTGAGATAACACATAAGGTGAAAGAACAGAGGTGACAAGTTATGAGGAATCTCCAGGATAATGTATATGATGTTATGTTGGTTATGTGTTAGAAACCTCCCAAAGGAATTTTGCAATATTTAGTCGTAAGAGCAAACAACATTAAGGGCTTGGCAAAAGATGAGATTTTCTCACACCTCTTATAAAAATATCTATTAGACACATCTGAATGACATCTTGTTTTTTACTAGGCGGCACTCTCATCACACTGATTTTGCAGTGCTGAATCCTAGGGAAATATCAGTTCAGATGGAATAGTATCATGTTTCTGTCACAAAAACTATGTCTTCTGCTCTGACTTTAGCCTGGATAATTTTTATAGATGTAAAGAATAATAAAATGGTCATACTGGAGTAGCTGGGGAGACAGTGTAATTTGGTGGAAGATAGTGTCCAAGCAGTTGGAAGCAGGATTTTTCTTTTTCACAGGCAGCCCATTAATGAGTTAGAAGCAGAGAGATTGTTTTATTGGCAGAGATATTTGTTGGTTTGCTAGAGTAAAGGTAGTCACTGCGACAATTTCACGCACAGGAAACTCTGGTGTAACCACATCTCCAGTGGGCATTATGTTAACACAGGGTATAAATCAGGATCCCCCGAAGCACAGCAGTGCAGCTTTGACACCCTCAGAAGATGAGGGATGGCTTGGTAAGCTATAAAATATTCCTTGTCTGGAGGGGCTTGTCTGGACACAGATGTTTTTATTTATAAGTCATATAGGTATAGTGCCTCATATGAATGTTCTCATTAAAAAAGGTTCTGCGTTATTTTTTTTCCCCACATAGTTTCATATTGTCTGTTTAAATTGAACAACAAGAATAAAAAAGACTCAACCCAATTTAAAGTTATTAAAAAACCCAATTTAAAGTTATTAAAATGAGATAATTTACAAATTGAATTTAGATCTGTAGACGTAGCCCATTCAAAGCCGTGTGTTTGCTTATACTAGTTTGCTTTTCCAAAGCTGACAAGATCATATTGTTCAACAACCCAGCTGTGCTCTGACTCCAGCAAAAGCTGATGTTCTCAAAATTATGTGGGCAAGGTGCTGCACTCTTTTCCAGTGCGCAAAGCAGCATGCACCTTCCTCTCTCAATGCTAGGAATAATTTCTGTGAACTTTTCAGAAGAGTTCGGAATCAGGTATTGCCTGGATTGCACGAAAATAATGTCTTGAATATGCAAATTCTTCTATCTTCTTGAACTAAATACCCTCAAGAATTAAACATAGCAGTTTCTTGATAAGTAATTGACTTTCTTCCACCCACTGAAAAGGAAGAGATAAAGGCTCTGTATAACATATGTCTGGATACATTCAGGTCGTGCATAGTGACAAAACACAATATGCCAAAGATTACTAAGTAATCTTCTTACTGTTTGGCAGAAATGAAGAGAGGGAGTCATAACGTTTTGGCACACATTCAGCTAGACAGCATATCTTTATTGAATGAATATACAAATCTGATAAGTGACCACTCAAGAGACCAGTATAAATTGGCTGTATAGCAGAAAAGGTCCTCAACAAAAGGTCAAATGAACTTGTTCCAAATATGACATGGAAATATTTTTATGTGGTCAATTAAGAAAAAGGTTTTTCATTGGAGCTGATTCATAAGGTTATCAAAGGCAAGAATTTAAGGATTGATTGTTCTGAAAGGCAGAAGGCATTTGCTAGATTTACAAGGGTTCTCTGGAAAAGCATTATACTGTGTTGTGAGGACCTAAAGAACAAAGTTACATGTCTCAAAACACTCTCCCCACAAGATAAGCCACCACAACAGAATTTTAGATGAGTGCAGACAGCACAGCAGGAAGGAGCTAATTCCAGGCCTAATTGAGGTAAAGTTTTGTTTAGCATCTGGACAAAAATTCCTGCTGTGGGAAGCTGTGAGAAAGGAAATTATAGCTTAAACCCCTGCCAACCCAAATTGTGGGAACTTCTGTGACCACCCCTTGGATACCTGAGACTTGAGCTGTGTAGAGCTGTACCTCCAGATGAACGACTTAGGACCCCCACTTCCAAGAAGACCAGAAGAAGAGGACCAATAGGACACTATTGGAATCCATGCGGTGGTGACATCTTTGCTTAATCTAGCTCCCTCTCTCTCTCTCTTTCTCTCTCTCCTCCCTCCACATCCCCTTCCTATTTTGATCCCTCTCTCTACCTCACATTTACTGTCAAATAAAATCTGTAGTGTTGATTTTGGCATATGTTCTCCCTTGCACCTTATTTCAGGCAGAGGCATCTCACAATGATCAGATCCTAACATTTGTTTATATTGGTAAATCCTGACCACGGAGATAGAGCAACAGCAAAAGGAGTTTAATTCCAGGAATAGAATAAGCTGTACTTGCAAACTGGCTTTTTTTGCTCTTTAAGAAACATTTCTACAGCCAGGAAGTTGCTATCATACTTATGTCATTCTGCATGGTGAAAACATCTCACTTCTTCCTAGCCCAGCTATGTCAGCAAATTGTTTTAAGGGCAAACATGGTCTAAGTAAAGAAACTGTCATAGGCCATTTTTTGAAAAGTTCTGCTTATTTTAGTCAGACACATTGGAAATTATTTCAGATTTATTGTATTAGATTTTATTTACAATGTATTTTTATAAATAATATTTTGGATTTTAGAAGATTCCTACTAGTCGCTTTCTGCTTCATCCTTCATTCTTTTTCAAACATTTTCCCCCTAGACAATAATATGCTGTCACTGGAAGTAGAGTTCATTTGTGGGAAAAGACACAAAGAATGATGTTCAACATTGTACAAGAAATCTATCTGCTTCCTGGGCTGCATACAGAGCATGACCAGCAGGCTGAGAGAGGGGATTCTCCTCCTGTAATTTGGTCTTGTGAAACCCCATCTGGAGTGCTGTGTCCAGCTCTGGAGTCCCCAGCATAGGAAGGATATGGACCTGCTGGAGTGAGTCCAGGGGAGAGCCCTGAAGATGATCGAAGGGCTGTAGCACCTCTCCTAGGAATACAAAAAAGAGAGAGCTGGAGTTCAGCCTGGAGAAGAGAAAGCTCCAGGGAGGCCTCATTATGGCCTTTCAATATTTAAAGATGACTTATAAGAAAGAAAGAGAAAACCTTTTAACTAAGGCCTGTCATGACAGTACACAATGATTTTTAAATGAAAGAG
>NW_005054306.1:5772534-5805584 GCF_000277835.1 Geospiza fortis
ATCTTTACAATGAGGGTGATGAGACGCTGTAACAAGTTGTTCAGAGAAACTGTGGATGATCCCTGAAAGTGTTCAAGTCAGATTGGATGAGGATTTGAGCAATCTAATCTAGCGAAAGATGTCCAGGCCCTTGGCAGGGGTGTTGGACTAGATATGTTTAAAGGCTCAGATGGTAGAGATTACTTGTATAGTATCTCCATCCAGAAGTGAATTTGATTATTCAATTCTAATCACAAAGTTGAAATTCCTAATTTAAATCAGTGCAAAGACAACAATGAGAATTTCACATCTGATCTAGTCCCTCTAGGTTTTCTTTGTGGTGGAGGAACTTCTTTGGTATGCTTCATCCATTCCTGAAGTAGACATCTGAAAAGGGTCAAATGAATCATACCCTAAAAATGCCTCTTTCCTTTCTTCAACTCTAAAGACCATCTAACTAAAATACTGTAAATGTTGACAGTTACATTGAATCAATTTCAATCTTACTATCTATAACCATGACAAGATAGAAGACAACAAAAAAAAATGGAAAGAGACATCTGGTCATAGAAAGTAAGATAATCTGAGGAAGCTTCATAAATCCATCAGAGAGAGCTAAGCCTCAGTAGATAACCATAATTACCTATAAAAATGAAATAAAATTACATCCAATTTCTTTACTCATGAATGGAGGAAGGTAGACAGGAATATTTACTTTTGCTTAGTGACCAACTATGTTTATAAGAAATCTGGTTGAACCTAATGCATTTCTTTGTCCGTGCACTTTTGCATATACCATGTGATCCCTGTTTCAAATTCTAGAATCAGTGAGCAAAATTTTATTGATTTCTCAGAAGAAAAAAATAAAAATCATAAAAAACTTTGAGTCTTTGCCATCTATTTACCTAAGCAGCTAGAAGCACCTTCCCAATTATTTGCAGCTCAAAGAACAGAACTAATAACAAATGAATACTTTGCAGCTAAACTACTCCCACCTTGGCTCTAAACATCTTCCCTGTAGATTTTTGTTGACTAATGCTCTAAATGATACATCTCTCAGAAGTAAAAATGTTTTTTAAAAGAAAAGGAAAGAGGGACTAGGAGGTGAAAGAGCCACAGAGGAGAGGGTAACTTTCAGGCACTATTAAAAATTGCAGCTTCCATGGAAATAATGAAAACAGTCCCCAGGCTGGTCATGGGGACCCAAAGCTGTGGGTACATGAGAACAGGTATGACAAACCCTGGTGTGAGGATAGCAGAGACACTGGGAATATTAGTAAAGGGAAAGAAAACTTGGGGAAGAAAAAAGGGAATGGAATGTACAGGGAATCACATCAAATGCTGAAAACTGGAAACCTAGGATGGGAAGAAATAAAAAGCAAAGTAGGATCAATGTCTATAGGGACAAGCAAACAAAAACTGATGAGTGGACTGCAGAGCCCCTGAAACAGAAAGGAGATGTTGATCACTTCACAGAGCTTGCATCTTTTAGGGACAAAACATGAAGAAGTCGCAAGCATAAATGCTTTACAAACCAACAGAGTTTGAAGAGGACACATTTTTCTGCCGTGGCTCAGGGTTTTCATAGGACATGCCTACTGTTAAATCTTTAGCTCAATATCAAGCAGATAATTTAGCTTTAGCATATTTATCTTTAAAAATGTTAATGACACTGCGCACTTAATATATTTCTTCAAAGACAGGTGGCAATCCAAACTGTTTGGTATTTCATTTTCAGGACAGTACACCAACTTTTTTGGTACTTTTTTGGTACTTTTTAAGAGGATTTATGAGGTTCTAATTATATGACACTTATCACCACTGTCAACTGCAGTATTCTCTCAGCAATTAAGGAGTTTATTTAAGTGCACATAAAATACACTGGTCCAATCTCAGTAGGGTAATTCTTCAGCTTTATTTTAAGGACTTCCAATTTTCTTAGGAAAATGAATTAATCTTTTGTTAGAAAATATCCTGTCACCAATTATTCATTCTGGGGACAGTTCTTGGTAAAGTTCTTACTGCTGAGTTCAGTGAGGAACAATGGAATACTTGGAATATGTTGCTTTGTTTAATATGATCTCGTTCTTTGTAGCCATAAATTTTTTAGCTTAAATTATTTAGCATGTAAATAAAAATTTTAGAATCACCTCACAAGACAAACTCTGCAATACCTACGAATTAAACTGGGTTTTGATTCTAAAATGTATTAAATATATTTTATTGTTTTCTAGGGATTTGCACATTGTCTGTGACCAGTTTACAAAGGCTTCACATGTTATTGCTCCTAAGCATCAGCCAAAAACTTACCCCAGCTTCCAAAAGCCAAGCTGTGCTCTTTCCTTTTCACATATCATTACTGGTAATAAAGATTCCAAAGGCAAAATTAAACCCCAAGACAACTCTGAGCCAACCCACTGTCTTTTGAAGCCTGCAATGACATTACATAGATATAATTGACTAGAGCTTAAGTATATAATTCTGGTAGGGAAGAAAATGGACACCAACTCACTCCATATTCCCTAAATTGGTCTACAGTAATACCAGGAAAAAGATAATACTAGATTTTAACTCTTCACATTTCCTTTAATTATTAAAGCTTCTTTATTTGACTACCACTGTTAAATTTTGTTTTATACAACTGCATTGAAATAATTTCTATAAGAATTTCATTTTCCAGACATAACAAATGTATCTATTCATCTGTATGTCCTTGATCTATAATGAATTTGAAGATTCATTGTGAAATTTTCATTCATTTGAGCAGTTATTGTGATAAAGAGAAATTAACAATCAGTTTTAAGCACCAAGTTAAAATTCGTCTAAATTATTAATTATTGCAGAAATGCTTTCGACTAAACTAATAAATGAAAAGGAAAAATGCCTTTCCCAGCAATTCTGTGCAAGAAATAATGTAATTTGGCTTTTTTTTTTCTTACATAGGAAAATAAGGAAAAACTGCAGCTTTCTGGGATTCTATAAAAAAATCGCTACATTGGATAACATTATAGACAACCTCAGTGCTGAGCAGAACAAGCTACAGTTCACATTCCTGTCACTCTTCTCCCTCAAAAGATGTATTTGTTTCTGCCTAAAAGTAACTGTATAATCAGCATGGTGCCTGAAGAATCCAGTCCAAGGCAATGGGTGAACTCCAGATTTCAAGACAAGAAAGGGTGTAACACACAGAGCATTAGGAGGAAACTACAATCTCTTTGACACTTTTGGCTTCTGCTTGGCACTGGGGATAAGAGCACGAACAAAAGCAAGGACCCCTGCAGAGATTATATAACCTCATTGTCAAAGTCACTGAACCTATACATCTCCCATTCATCTTAGTGGAGCAACTGCAAGCAAACCCATAGGTCCAGGATGTCTCCTAAACCCTTGCTTTCAAAAACTGTCTATCCAGTTCCCCTGCCCCTATCTCTATGGATATCTAGGCCATTTCCACCTAAATTAGCAGCTGTCTGCGCTCTAGAAAATACAAAGGAACAATGATGCAGAAGTGTAATTTAAAAAAAAAAGAAATTAATTAAAGCCTATTGCTAAGACAGTTGTGCACTTCTCTCTACTACTATTTTGTTGTTGAAGGGAGGTAAACAGAGGTACTAGTTAAAAATAAGAGAGTAAAAGAAGGAGGATTATACACAGAGATGGTAAATTCCAAAGGGCCATGCAAGGCAGAAGAGATTGAGAGACAATTTTGCTTCTCCCAACAAGATTGTTCAGTTTTGTATCTCACACCTGTTTGCAGCTCCTCTGTCATGGTTTAAACCCCAACCATCAGCTATGTACCACAGTCACTCAAGCCCTGCCACAAGGTGGAATGTGGAGGCAGTCAGAAAAAAAGAGTAAAACTTGTGGGTTGAGGTAATAATAGTTCAGTAACTGAAACAAAGAAAAATATATTAATAATATTAATACAGATAATTTCTCACCACCCACTGACTAAGGCTTAACCCATCCCAGAGCAGTGATCAGCGGCTCCTGGCCAACTCTCTCCAGTTTATACATTGATCAGAGTGTTCTATGGTGTGAAATATCCCTTTGGGCTGTTCAATTCAGCTGTCCCATCCATGCTCCCTTCTGGCTTCTTGTGTACCTGCTCACTGAGAGCGCATGGGAAAAGTCCTGGACTTAGGGTAGGCACTGCTGAACAACAATCAAAGCTTCAGCGTTTTGTCAACATTAGTCTCATACTGAATCCAAAACTCAGCACTCTACCAGCTACTAAGAAGAAAATTAGCTCTACCCCAGACAAAACCAGGACATCCTCCTAATAAAGCATTATGTTTGTGGGCTCTTCAAAGTCATTAGAAAAAAATCAATGATGGTATTACAATGTCCACTTTACAGGATGAACCACTGAGCTACATACAAATTATTACATAATGTCAGAGGAAAATACTTATCCCTTAATCTTTGTATAACTAGGACTGATAGAACAGTGAAAACATAGTTCACTTTTTTTTTTTAAATAATGGCCACTAAAAATTAAGCTCTAAGGGTTAAAAATCAGAGAAATTAAGTGAAATTGTAGATGTGAAGACATGTGTTTGGCCATAACACTTCAAGTAATATTTGTGTCAGCATCAAGAAGTTGTCACATACATGGGATCACTGCCTCCAGGTACACAAGGCAGACCTTGAAGAGACATGTCAAAAGATATTTAAAGCTTTGTATTTATTAATTCATTTGCTTGTTTTATTTTGTGGACAAAATTCAGACTTCTTTAGTTCAATAATGAACATAATCCCTTTTGACTTTTGGACTGTCACCTTGTGATGAACCAGCCTTCTGGGCCTCTACACACCTTGGTCAACAAAAATGTCCTCTTCCTTAATATTTTAGTTATCTGTTGACAGATTTACATTGAAGTGTCAAAAAACTACTTAATGCATACATAAAAGCCAGAAAACACTCTCTTCACTCATAAAGTCCATATTTAACTAGAAATATCCATGTATAGAATTTTTCTTTGTATTTCTTTTGTGCTGTTTCGAGATGCTACCTGGTATTGAAATAAAAAACAAACAACCAAGCAACACAACAGGAACTGAGGGGTGATATTCCTTTAGGGAGGGGGCTGGATGTTTGTGAATTTCCATAGGCATACAAGCTGCTGCCTCACAGTGGAGTGACCTGAGAGAGGCAGCAGCTCCCAGCCCCTGCTGAGTTCCCCTGGAGCAGGCAGCCCCACACCGAGACAAATTATCACTCTATGAATAACATCATTAAGCAAACTCAGAGGGAAAAAATAAATTGCCATTCAGAAAATAGCTATTTGCTAAAAGAAGCTGTAGCTTAATGTACCACCTCATGACAGTTCCTGCATTCACTGGCAAAAATTTTCTTATTAAAAAAATCCAGTATTTTTTTACAAAAAAACCCCCTCAATGTTTTTTCTTAAAAAAAGCCCCACTAGTACTTTAAATTAAGATGAACTAAGGCAATATATTCAATTTTGTCTAATATCTTTAAATGCTTGGGAAGATATTCTGTTATACCTGAATTTAAAAGAGTACATAATAAAGCATATACAATTGTGTTTGCCTCAGATTAAGTACTTTCATAATGCATTTGTGGACTGCATAAATGTCTCTACCAGCTTTCAGTTATTCTGACTAATACACAAAATTCCACTACTGTTTCTGAATACATAATGGAATACAATGATCACAGCTATCATTAAAGTAACTTGCAAAATTCTTGGAGTTAGCATCATACAAAAATGAATGTGTACTACTTTATGAAACTTTCAAAACTGTAGACACATTTTATTGATTTTTTTACTACATTTTCATAAGACATTAGCCCACAATACTTTCACTATGATAAAAACATACTTTTATGTAAGGACTTACGGTTTGAGAATCTGTTTTTCTCTACATTAAGATCATTTGCCTCATTGACAATGAGTGCATTTGTTTTTTCTTAATGAACATACCTAAATAGCATGTATTTTAGAAACAGGGGCAATGGTATGAGATGTCACAGGAGTGAAGTTAGCCCATAAAAGTTCTAGAGAGTGATACCCTTTGTGTTTATTTACAAATATATCTGTTACTGTAAACTTTAAAAAGGCTATTTGAAATGAATTGGTTTTACAGTTAAAAACTAATAGTTATGGCACGTAAAAAATGTTGGCTGTCTGTCCTTTTCTGTTCTGGCTTGGAAAAGATAGCCTGACCCATAGCACTACCATTCACCTACCATAACCTCTGGATCGAGAGAAAAGAATTAAAAATGAAAGGAAAAATGGTCAAAAGTCTACATAATGTCAAATACTGGGTATACAACAGAAAAAAATCTAACCACCACAGCAGATTTCCTCTACATGATGGTAACATATGACCCAGATAATTATACTCTCCCAAAAAAAAAGGAGAGGAGTGAGTTGTGTTAGAGCACTGGAACCAGTCTTTTTGAACCTTATACCTTGTGACAGGCATCCTTAAATTGTGCATCTGTCTCCAGAACCACCAGAGACTCTGGCAGAGTCTGATTCCAGTGGCAGAGCCCCGCTCTGGTAGATTATTTCTGCTATCAGTTACACAGGCTCTGTGACCCAAAAGACAGGCTCCCATGCAGCCACCACACTGGCTCTATCCCAGCTTCCCTGCTCACCACGTTCTGCGGCAGGGCTCCTACATCCATCCACACCAGTCTCTTCCCAGTAATAACCTGTGTCAAGAGGCTGGAGTTTTCAAGAGACTCAGTAACAATATGGGGACTTGATGACTCAAGGTACTTATGTCTACACTGCAAGAATATATTGTTCTCTTTCTTGCTATCCTGACAGAGTCTAGAGAAAGAGTTCTGTGACATTTGCACTGAATGAATGACCCTTCCAAAGGACAAAATGCTGTAGTAAATACTTCTTTTTGGCTTTTCCAAGCCTGAACATTGCTTTGATGACTTCCAGACAGCAGCTCTTGACCAATGGGTAATAACTACAGGGTAATGCACCTGGGTGTCTCAAAACCCTGATATTAAAAAGGCACAGTATCATCAGGAATCATGAAGCTACTGAAGCTTTCTGACAAGAGTCATTGGGATTTGGGGTGATAATGTATAGGAGCAGTGGTCTATCCTTGCCTCACTGATCCTGCTGACAATCCTGCCTTGCTGCAGGCTAGGACAGGAGCCAGTTGCAGTATAACATGGCAACAGGACCTCTGCTTTTCCTCCACCATCAGGCTTTTACCCCTGCTCAAAAGACCACTACCAGCCCCCAGAAAAGTGCTATTTTACCCAAGTTTTTTTATTTGCTACTTTATTTCATTCTCCAAATAGAGAAGCAATTAGCTCATGGCAGGCTGTGCTGCCCAGACATGTAATGGCCTCCTGCCTTTCTTACGTTAACCTTTTTTCTTACAAGGCTGTTGTCGCAGACATTTCTTTGTGAAAATTCTTTCTTAGGATTTTTCCTGCTGCAGTTGAGAAGTTTCATCAACAAGATGTAAACAATTGTTATCTGCTGCTGTGGAATGCAACAGGTCCGTCTGTGATTGGCCCATCTTGGATGTTTATAATTAATGGCCAATCAAGGGCTGAGCTATCTCGGACAGAGTCCAAGAGAGCTGCTTTTGTTATCATTCTTTTCTTTTCTATTCTTAGCTCAGCCTTCTGAGATGAAACTTTTCCTTCTTTTCTTTTTAGTACAGTTATAATGCAATACATATATCATAAAATAATAAATCAAGCCTTCTGAACATGGAGTCAACATTCTCATCTCTTCTCTCACCTGACAACCCCAGTGACCACTGTCACTGGCTGTTTTCAAACTCTTTCTCCCAAGTGATATTCACTCCTCAAATCAATGTCTTCTCAGTGTTCTTTAAAGGGGAGGTGACAGGCAAGGACCAAGCCATCTAGTTGTGCTAAAGCAGGTGAGACACTCAGTTTCCCCAGGATTATGTGATTTTGATTTAAGACTAGACCTTGCCATTTGGAGACTGGCTCAAATAAAATGAGTATATCAAAAGCTCTGAAAATTCAGGTGCCAATGGGTTGGCAGCCCAAGCTGCCAGGAATATTTTTTACATATATCCAGGATGATTGATTGTTCTGGCTCAAGTATGACAAGGCAAGATACAGTAACTTCTTGGAAGAACAGAACACAATAAGAGGGAGGAAGCAGATGTCCTGAAGAGATCATCTGAAATCTCCCAGCCAAAGCCCATCCCAAATTCAGAAGCCAGTACTCAGTATCTGACTTCAATTTGATCCTAGTTATCTTGATGTGTGTTACTATGTAATTCAGAAACACATGGTACGTCCATAGGTTGGCTTGGATAGCATTTTATGGTCCTGAGATGTATCAGAAACACCTTCTTTCAAAACCATATCACAAGACTTCTTTCAATGAAGATCCTTGAGCCACTATTTTCTTCTTCCTACTCATACCAGTGGAAAAGACTCAATAACATTGAGTATAATCAAATATAACATTGATTTTCAACACCTTCACAGTGAGATTACTGAGTACTTATAGTTGAGAGATAAAAGAGAGTGGGAAAAGAGAGAGCTGGTTCATTAAGGGCATACTCATCCTTTGTTGTCTCCTAAAACACAAGATGAAACACAGCTGCAGTACTGTATTTTTAGTTCCATCTCTATTTATGCAATTATATGGTTGGATTTTGAAACTGTAAATTTGCTGCTACAGATTGCATAATTTAGTTTCTGTATTGCACTGGGGTCATTCTCAGTTCTATTATGCAAGTGACAGGTGTGGGAATCAAGCAGAACACAGAGCTTGTGGTAAGGGGACTGTAGAGCAGAGTTGCAGGGGGAGCACCAGATGCTCTCATCTGCCCAGGCCAGCTGTGACATTCAATAGAAAGGCAAGTGTGTGCATCACCCCATCTCCCCCCAAGTCAAGAGCGCCACTTAACTACCCTGAGCACATCTGTTCCCAAGGACTCTGATTACTTCTGTCCTCCTAAGGGTCAGTGAGGTCACAGAAATCTTCAAATCCATTTTGGTTCATCTTTATGAGATAACATTGTCATGTCACTGTACCATATGTACCACACATTTACACCACACATTTACATTTACAATTTGGGTTTTTTTTTTACATGAATTAGAATTTACAATCAAAGATCTGATATCCTGCAACAGGTAAGCACTGTTCTGAATAGACAAACTTATCTTCTTGGAACACACTAACACTTCCACAATTATTTTTCCTCAGAGTTGATGATGCTTCATGATACTAAATTGCAGTAAGAAATGCAGCCTTTTCTGCAGGGCAATATATGATACTCTGCTTTCTACTGGTCTAAATTAAAAACCAATCTTTTAATTTGAAATTTTAGAGATACTAGGCAGAATATTAATTAGTCAATCGGGAACATAGCCAAGACACCAGAGTTTAACATCCTTGCTCTTGTAAAAAGTAGCAAAGCATATTTTTCCTATGACACTAGAAGCTGAGGATCTTGTAAAAGAACGTCCATATGAATACAAAACAAAGTGCCATACTGGCGCTTAGTTTCACTAGTTCCTTTTGGGGATGGTGGTAGGAAACCAAACCAAATCAAACCAAACCAAACCAAACCAAACCAAACCAAACCAAACCAAACCAAACCAAACCAAACCAAACCAAACCAAACCACAAAGATGAACTACTAGAAACAATAGTACTCAAAGATACTGTATTTGAAAAAAGTTCTTTAATTGCTTCCAGTTGAGTAATAATTGGAATTTGATATTGTAATTAATAAAACAAAAGGCTCTTTTCAAACAAAGAACTTCTGGTAGGAGAAAAGCCCTATACAGTAGCCATTTCTAATATGTGATATATGGAAACAAGGGAATCACAATTATTGCAATCATGCATTACATACATCCCGCTTATTGATGAAATACACCATTTAAATGTAGAGAAAAAAGGCCTGTCATTTGAATTCCAAGAATTTTGAACTGATAACAGATCTTCAATATAGATCTTATATAAACCTCTACATTTGTTATTTGTTAGTATTTTTATGGACATACAGAAATGCATTAAAAAATGAAAAACAAACAAAAAAACCCCAAATAAATGAGCCAATCTGTATTAAAAAGTTAGTCCACCACTCTAGTAGCGTTAGCATATCACCCAACCATGGTCCCATCTGCTCTCATGTATTTTCTGGGTTTGTTGCTTCCTCAAGGACTGGAGAGGTACCATTGCACTCTCCTAACATACACACATACACAAACTTCCCCCATCCCAGAATCCCACTTTTCATAAACTAGAGCTCTCAATATTTTTTTCATTTGGGGTATTTTTTTAAAAGAAAATCAGTTCATTGGTTCTGGTTTTAAAAGTAAGAAATTTGCTTGAATTAGTCATATTCTGGAAATGAACATTTGAACAGCTGGAACATTTCTTCAGGAGAATTTTTTTATATATATGAAAGAAACCAGGCATCTTCTCCACCTTGTTCTTTCATTTTCCCAATGAGGTCTTCATATCTGTATGAATAGTAGAATTTCAAGCTGAACAGCAAAAGTGAGTTCATGTCCTAACTCACTTAGATGAACTTCAGTTCTGAGTTGCAAAAATGTATTAATGATAACCTTCTTACTCTTCAGGATATATGAAAATTAATAATTAAATTAGTGACTTTTGCAGATCTCAACAATGAACACTGAAAAAAACCAATGAGAACTCAGGATTTCTATCTTCAAAATAAGACCATAACAGCGTGAAGTGAACAAGGCAAGGGTTTACTAGGTAAACAATAAAGAGAAAAAAATAGAATTGAAGCACTGCTCACTGGAGAGCCCATTCTAATCACCATGCCAGATGAGTCAAGATTCCTTCAGAAAAACTACTGCACACTCATGTTATTGAAGTCTGAATCATAATGCACCCTTGTGAAAGGGCTGAAAACAAAGTGCTCTGGTTGTGACATTTCCTAACATTTGAGCTCTTGGTTTCAAAACCTTCCTAGTAATTTTAAGAGTTTGCCATTTGTTATATGGCTGCTTACTTTCTTTACAGCTTGGTAAAAAGATAAGTTAGTGGTTTGACATCATGATCCTTGATTTTAATTTCTTCTTGTTTTGGATGACTAAATAAGGTTTCTCAAACTGCACATCTGAAAGCAGTGGTTATTTTTAAAATTGTTCTCCTTTTATACAGACAAGCTGTTAGTGCACCCAACAATTATATACATTCCCCATCATTGTAAGATTGTGTAAGAATATACAATACAAAAAGGATTATTAAGAGAGCCAAAATTAGTATACTAATGATTCAATTTGACAGTTTCATTATGTATAATGTGGATAAAACTGAGAACACTTTTAAATTACTCCTGCCGTGTTCTGAACAAGACCACTAAACTAACTTAGAATAAACTAGCTTTTGTTTTTTCTGTAATAAATTTATCATAATGGTGCATATGTACACAGCCATATATTTTTCTTTTTATACCAAATGTTCAGGACATTATTTTGATCTAATTATATTTCATCTAATTATAGTTCATCATGGTTAAAATATCAAATTTAATGGTATGTCATGGATTACCAGAATAATTTGATTTCTACACTGTTAATTAGAACTTACATTTACGTGATTATGGAAAGTTATATGTGAATTAAAAAATTAAAACTTAATGTCTAAAAAAACCCTTCTGCCTGTTTCTAAGAGGATCTATAGAACAAATGAAATTATTAAAATACATATTTAGGCATTTAAGGTCATCTAATGGGTTTATTGGGAAACTATTGTCTACCAGACATAAAATTAAAAAACTAGTTAATAAGAAATTAGCCACTCCTGGCTAACAAACTCAAACATAAACATCCTAGGGATTGTCTGGCTAATTGGCTCTCTTGCCTTTCTTGTCTGATGCACATCCAGTCACTGAGACAGGAACATCCCCGTGCCCCAGGTGCATCCACTCTGCACTTCAGACACAAGTGGAAGCAGGAGTCCTTGGATGTGAGCAGGCTCTGTAGTGCAAAGCCACACATTTCTCATCACACCATCATCTTACCGGTGGGAAGGACTTGACAGTTTAAAGAGAAAAGAGGTATTTGGGATTTCCTAGGGCAGACAAGCAAACACAGCCATTCCCACCCAGAAGATGCTATCAGCTTCATGGAAATGGGCCATTCTGACCTACCACAGACTCACAGAAGGTGAGTTTCTGCTGCCATCATCTGAAGATGTGCTGCTGGTAGTTGGGGAGATAAGGTATTCTGTGCCACAGGGCTGGGTGACCTGTGCTGCCCTGCAGTTATGTCTGCCCTCAATATTTAGATAGGAGGAGATCCTCCACCACTAGCTTCTGAGCTGAAAAAATTATCAGCTTCCCCACCTTAAATGCAGCTAGCACACACTTCCCATGCCAGAGAGGGTGAGCATGTCAATAGCATAATGGTGACAGTCACTTTGCAGGCTGCAGTCAGTCACAGGGGCATATGACATTATGAACTGTGCAGACACGTGCAAAATACTGAAGAGATCCAGCATTCATCTGGAGGGACAAGCAGAGGTTTAGTTCTTTCCCAGTGACATCATCAGCCCTGTATGCAGATTCAATGCACAAAACAATGAAGCCCAGCATTATTATAGAGAGTGAAGAAAATCAGAAAAGGAAAGAAAGTATATTTTATGCATTTTTATTTATTAATGCATGGTGGGTTACATTTCTGCAGTAAATTACAGCTCAGTGACATGTCAAGTGACACAGTGTTTAGCTGACTGTAAGAAAGCTCCACATTGTGGGGATGGTTTGGTTTTGGGTCACAAAAACAATTTCCTGTCCTTTCCTGCCTCTTATTTTTTCCTTCACAAATTCAAGCATCAACTCACTATGCAAATTTATCTGCTGCCAAGATTTAGCAGGAATATTAGTTACTTGTGTACAATTGCAGAAGGGTTATAAATATGCAAAAGAAATCCAAGTACAAAAGTTTGTAAAGAAAAGAGGGACGCAACTGGGTTCTTGGCTGTCATGACCATTTTCTGAGGTTAAAATCAGATTAACAGTCTAGTACAAATGACACCAAAAGAATAAGAAACATATTAAGTTTCCTAGTCCTATTTTTTTTAAACAAAAGCAGGATATCTCATTCAATATCAATTGAAAGAAAAAAATCACTTCCATGAGGATGATGTGCTTTTGTTTCTTTTGCTATTGCACTGGACTTCTCTGAATTCCTCCCAGGAAAGAAAACTCATGAAAAAGTAAGGTGAACATATAATACAGTTAAAAAAATGAAAAATTAAGAGTCATCTAGTTTGGGTCATAATAGTGTAAAATTGGAGTCCTTTAAATAGTACTGGTTGAAACACTCCATTACTCCAGGAAACCTTGGCATTATATTACACTTTCAGAAACCCTAGGATGACAGAAAAACAGGCGACAGGTGGAAAATATGTAAATAAGTCTTTTCATCATGTACTGACTGAACCAAATATCAAAGCCTGGATAGGGCTAGTTAGCTACCAAGGCAGCTGTTGAAAATTTGTCCTACCTGAGCATCTCAAAGGGATTCCTACAGTTCAGTCATGCTGGGAGCCCAGCTCACACCGCACACAGGATCACACACAGGAGAGTCGTCACCCTGGAGATCCTGATGTCTTCCTGTGTTCTCACCCCAGGTGGGACATACTTCAGACCACAGACACCAGGGGCAATGGTCAGAGAGAGGCTCAGCATCAGAGTCAGCTTCTTTACTGGTGTAGGGGATATTACAGTCTCGAGCTGGGTTCACTTGTTGGTTGCACATTGAAACTCTCCCCGGTTATGCCACAGGCTCTCTTGAGATGGTAGCAAAAATCACACAGCTATCACTAGCAGATTGCAGATCTGGTTTCTTTTCCTCTGCCTTTCTTTCAATCCAGGCCCAAACTCTGCTTGGTAAATTATGCTTAGTCAGTTGGCACCTACAGGTCCAGCCACCCATACAGGATATTCTGAATTAAAAGAATCACTACTTTTCCTTTGAGCCGACACTCTGCCCTTTCCACAATTTTCCTTGACTATACATATTCACATTAATGCCACAGAGAAAGGTGTCCACTGCAGGTCCTCCTACCTGACCACAAATGTTCAGATTGCCCCAGAAACTTAAAAAGTAGCTTATACATCTCGCCCTAGACTTCACCTTTACTTCTATATGGAATTGCTGTCATGGATGCTGCAGAAGCTGCAATTAACTGTTTGTATGATAAATCAAATCTTTAGATCTCAAAATCTTCCAAAAGCATGGCAGAGGTTCTGCGTTTAGTGAGAATAATAGTCTGATGATGGGACCATGCTCCTCTTACCACACTGGGAATGTGATCTGCAGTATTCTCTTTTTTACCTGTGCTGTAACAAACAAATACTGTGGAATACCCACTATAACAGAAAAGGTATACTGTTTGTTCTCTTATTTTAGATGCAGGAAATACCTGAAGAGTCCTTAGGGTGGATATAGTAAAACTTAGGGGGGTTCCCCCTTGTTTTCTCTTAAAATGCTTTTTAAAGTTCAGGTTGTGAAAGAATATCCTAAAAAGCAAATTTCTTATTTTGGAAATAATTATAATTTAATTTAATTATGGATAATTTCCAAAAAAATTTATTTGTTTCAGTTATTGGTCACATAGTCAATTGACAGGTGTGTGAACTTATATATGAGAAAGTTTTATGAAATAGAGTCTGTCTTATCAGAGAGAAGCCTGTGGTTTCAATCATATTAAAAATTACAGATGTTGTCCATTTCTAGTACAGATATCTCAGTCCTACTAGTAGAGTAGTGTCCTTTTTTACTGGATATTTGAACATTTTCAGTCCAATTACCTTTTTTCTCCTTATAAATAGTTGTAAACACCTTATTTTGGAAAATGAAAATGCCCAGATATATAAAAGGAAGATAAATTCAATAACTCAGCTAGAGGAAAACCTGATTTGCTCAGCTGCACAATCTACAGGAATGTAAACAATAATGAGTTTTATTGATAGATAAGCGTAAAAAATTTTATTCCAATTTATCCACTGGAAATGCCCGAAGTGAAATAAATAAATAAATAAACATATATATATATATGTAGACTAATATTATATATTAAAGCAGCAATAGTTCAACATATTTTGAAAATTCTGTGTATATGCCTGTATGATGTCGTTTATATATGTAAAGAAAGGAAAAGACTCAACTATGAGACTAAGCATTTAATCTCATGTAAGAATGTTCACACTGACATAGCCAAGTGTGAAATCCTATGAAATCCACAGATGTGAAAATGTTCTGAATACATGACCAATTAAAAAAAAAAGAGGAGGTATTTTTAGAAGTTCACAGTGAAAAGCACCTTGCGCACATACAGTTTGGAGAGCTTCACCCTTCACCCTGTTCATATCCAACACTGAACACTGTGATAAGATCTGGTAATCTGTAGAATAATTAAATTAAAATATAAAATTTATAAAAATCCAGGAGGTTCTGGAATATGGCAGATAAATCAACTGTAATGGTTTCTGCAATAACTTTTTGATATATTTTATTAATTAATAACATACTTATTTCTCAGAAATGAATGTAGCAAAGATTATTTTTCTAGTATTAGTTTCTTATCTAATATACTATGGAGTCATAGATATAATTTTGGAAAATTACATTATTATTCTAGGGAAATATCCTGCATGTGAAAGAAATTCAGAGTTGATACTGAAAGTCATGCCATGAGTTCATGAATGTCTATCACTAGGAAAAGTATATGAATGATGGGATGCTGATTATTTTTGGAATCTCTCCTTATTTAAATTCTCTTCAAGTCATATTTCTTCAGAAAGTCTCCTACAGCATAGAACTTTTTTTCTTAATTAACTGGAAAAAAATGGGGTGGCTTAGTTTTGTGGTGGGCTTCAGGCAGTAAGAAATGGACTGAGAATTCTTGCACAGCAGAAAGGCAATCTCAGGTCCAGTGTAGATACAAAGAGCTTTGCAATATGACTATTCACACCTTAAATTAGACTATATCAAATAGTAAAATTCAAGTGCCAGTCACTTTCATTAAAAAAAAAAGAAAAAAAAGAAAAAAAAGGCAAAATCTTAACTCTTTGAGGGTTTTATTAAGTTTTCTTTGTCATGGTCACAGCTAGAGATTTATGCTTCTTCCCTCCACCTTGCCCTCACCCCCACCTTGATTTTCTGCTTTTATTTAAAAATAAAGGTAGAACTTTCAGAAAATCACCAGAGAAATGCTGTGCCAGGTTCCAATAAAAAATAAAACGTGCTGACATAGATTTTAAGGTCAGGAGGAAAAATATGATAATTCAGTCTGACCTTTTTCAAAACACAGAACACAGAAAATTGGGAGGCAATACTTGCAATAAGTTATTTTTATTAAATTTACAGTTTTGCACTATGACAGTTTAAGTTTTCTCTCAGTAGTTGTTCTTTTAGTATGATTTTTCCACAGTTATCTGGAAATATTTTCAAGGAAAACTTGAAGGTAACAAGAGAAAAAAGGATTTCTTAGTTTGAAATATGCTGACTGTGTACTACACAATGTCATTTGACTGCCTGTATCAGATACAGCCTCTCCCATTTTCTGTAAGCAATCCACAGGATAGCATTCTTCTACAATGAAAAGCTTAAATGTGCATTAGGACACCCTTCATGCCAAACACAGAGGATAAGTGATCTCTTTCATTCCTTTGAATGCTCAGAATATTCCAAACAATTACAAAAAAATATAGAGAGAGCTACATTTATAAATAAATTTAGAAAAAAAAAATCTTTTCACTATATACTTTTTGAAAACCTGGAGCTCAGTCAAATATCACTGGAATGATATTTTAAGAAATATATATTTGTATGACAATATTGGATTTCTCTTTTTCAGTTTTTCAGTTCTGGAATTTCAGTTTTCACAGGCATTAAAAATATTCAAGTATTATGCTTTTTCATGATTTGCATGATTGTGGAGTTTTCCTCAGAGTTAAAAAGAGAAACTGTTTTCCTTGACCTTTTGAGGCAGGCCGATCCTGTAAATTTCTGTTCAGGGACGTTTTCAGAGATTCTAACCCCTTGAAAACCATCTTTTGACTCTTCAGGGTTATCAAACATATCTCAGGTAGTTAGAACTTGCCCAGTGGTGACATTTGTATGGCAGGTGACACCGGGTGGCGCTGTCACAGGCAGTGTCCCTGCTCTCTGTGTATGTACTCACCTTCAGCTTTGGCAGCCAGGCCCTGTGCAGGAGGATTCAGCCTCTTGCAGCAGCTTTTTCCTACAAGTAACTAATGAGTTGCTTAACTACAGGGTCACTTTTTATCACAAAGCTGCCACCTAAGGACGAGGTAGGAGCTTAGAGCTATGCCTCCCAGTGACAGTGCTGGATGTTTTTTGTCCTGGAGAGATATATTCATTCAGGAACAAGCTGGGACAGACCTAGATTATCTGTCACTTGGTTACTTTTAGATAGGGATGCCACTGCACCTCTCCAAATAGTTGTAACTCTTCATAAGCAGCAGGCACATCAGTGTGCGTTCCTCCTGCCTGCTCACCTGTGCAAGAGCTGTATACTTTATGCCCTTTGACATGTTATATAAAGCTTGAGAGGATTCGAGTTAATTAAAAAAGGTAGTCATGATCTGTTAGGTTTAATATGAAACCTTTAAAGTGACAATGCAAAATCATTCTGCAGAAATCCCAAGACCTCCACCCAAATGAACTCAGTTTATAACATTTATTGACAGAACAGTGGTATAATCTCATTAATATTTGCAAATTTCAATTACAGGGAGGGCATGACCCTGTTTAAGTAGTCACAGTTTTCCATTATGATTGAAACAAACACCAATTTATTAATTCATCTTCCAATTTTGAAAAAGGTGAAAGTGTGATGCTGCTAAGAATGATATATGGTGGAGTAAATTATTTTTGCATAGATCTAATGTTATTTGTTTCCTGTGACATTGAAATTCTGTGTCAAATTCTGGGAGAGAGGAAAGGATAAGAAAGCATAGGTCATTCCTCTTTTAATGAAAAATTGACATGGTTCACTAGCATTATGAAAGTAAGTAATATAGTATTGTGTTGTTCAAGACCTGAATCTTTTGGATAAAAAATCGCAATTGCGGTTCATAAAAAGGGAGGTAATTGTATTTCCCAAGAGGAAGCAAGGGGTGATGAAGTTACAATTTTTTTAAAATTTTTTTTTCAGCAAAGATTTTTCCAAAATGCGAAAATGAACTACTAATCAAGCAGAATATTTGACAGCAGAACTCTGTCTTCCTAAGGACCCCAACCAAAACTTTTGAAAGAGGAGTCTTGCAAAGCATCAAAAGACAGGGATTTGTGATATATCTTTAAATCTTTTATACAACCATGTGCTTATAGACATTAACAGAACAATTTGTTTACTAAAGTAACCATTTATTTCCTCCTGATTTGTAAATAATATGAAGCATTATCATTACTTTCTTATTTGTATTATTTGGGATGTATTTGTACCAAAAGTCTCTAGTGTATAATCAGAACCATTGTCTACCTCAAGTTACAATCAGAGTCACCCAGTTCATATGGAGGCAAGGATGTTAGACTAGGACAAGGATAAAATAAACCCTCTGAAGCAAACTGTGCCCTCCTTCTACTCAAAGAGCAGAACTGGTGTGTTTATGCATCACACATCTAACACAAAAGCCACCATTCAGCCCCAGAAAGAATAGCTTGCAGATGTCACTGCCAGGCACAGTTTGCTGTCAATCTAAAAATAAGATACATGATCTTAAAAGGAGCTGAAGAAGCATTCTAGAAACTCTTTGCTAACTAGCAAAAGGCTGGACACATGTCAAAAAAAGCCTTTTCCAACACAGTGTAGATGGGAAGTCATTAAACCTTCTTCCTAGAGCTTGCTGGAGCACTCAGTAAAGATTGTGACTTATCTGAGCAGCCAAAGAATTACTTTTCCTCACAATCCAGGTATACAGCATGCTGCAAAAGTTCACTGTAGCTGCCATCCTAGGCTTTTTAATTCATTCTGCTCCTGAAAGTACAACACTGAAACACATCTGCTTTGGCATTCTTCATTAGATGTGACAAAAAAAACCCAACCAACCTAAAAAAACCCCTGAGGTTGGAACCACAGCCTCATCACCTATCATGGAAGATGTCACTCTGTCTCATCAGGGTGCACAGTGTGAATGGATCTGGACTCACAGCTCCTTGGAGGGAAGATGAATATGTTTGGTGGCAGCTGGTAGAACACGGAATATATTGAGCTCATCCTTCCTTCCCCTCTGGCTCAGCAAGACCTCATCCCAAAGGAGAACAGCTCCAGTCAAGCTGAGTAAGAAGATGTGCTGTGAAATGGGAACAGTTTACAGCTTCTCAAAATCTGATTTCAATACTGAGGATATAGAATACTTAGCATGTCTTTAAGGCTGCAAGCAAGAGAGGGTTCAGATAAATCAACAAGCTACACTTGCTCAAGGCCTTGCTAAAATCTACCTCTGGGCAGCCCTCATCCCTAACAATCAGGCAGAACAGATGGCTAACGGGTTTCAGACCCTGCCTGGAAGCAGTGGGGTTTATTTTGTGCCCAAAATCTGGTCCCATTCCATGGCTGGATGCCCACTGCAATCTGCACTTTGGAAAGAGTCTGAGGGCAGGGTCAGATCAGAGGAGATGGGTGGTAGAGGACCAGAAGAGGAGCCCAATTGGTTGAGCTGGACAAGCTCAATTTTGCTACAAAAGAGGCCACAGCAGAAGAAGTTGTACAACACAGGTGGGGGGTATGATGAGAGTCAGCCACAATCCAGGCAGATCACTGGGAGAAGCAACAAATGCTAAATAAGCAAAATATGAAATACTTGCATAAATATTTCCTGAGGCAAAGAGGGGGTAATCTTATTTTTTTCTGTACATACATGAAAAGAAATGGATGAAGAAGAGCCATTGGTTGAAAAATGGACCAGTATCTTTCGCCTTGCCTATTTCCAGATTATAAAAGAATCAGTTCCTATGTAGGTTTCAAAATAATCCCACGTATTTGAATAGGCAGTCAGCGACAAAAACCAGCAACGCAGAACAGCTAATTCAGATGCAAATATTAACAATTACTGTAACACAGAACTCATATAGTTAGCACTGTAGGAACAGATACTCTGATAATGAAAACTAAAATAACTGCCGGTATCCATAAATTCAGAGATTCTTACCCTACATTTTTATAAAATTCAGTCTGCATATCAGTGTGGTTACTGAACAGAGTTAAAATTCTGTGTGTAGTCTTTAAGATAATTTTTGAAAAGGGTAGCCTTCTGAGGATAGTTATTTAAAATTCAGAAGGCTGCCCAGAATATCAGAGTAAGTTCAGCATTAGTGTAATTTTTCAACCTGACCCCAGAGGCCTACGAACTAAAATGCCAGCAGATTAAAATGCCTTTTAAGAGCCATTCTGCACTAAGTGTATGTATGACAGAGTTATACTTTGAGTTATAAGCAGACAGTACCACTTTGGAGGCGGCAGCTGCCACAGTCAGGCAAGGACAATTTTGCTGTAGCATGTGTCAAACAGTTGCAGGATCAGGCTAATTGAGAGGTCTCCATCACTGCAACAGCAGCTTCAAGGTTAGTTCAGGGAGTGGGGGTCAGAGTCAGGCCTGCACTCTGCTGAAAGCAGTCAAGAGGAAGGCACAATTTTGGCCAGAATAACATCTGTTTTTTTCACAGCTTGCAGGAAGCTATTGGCACCAGTACCACATTGTCACCAAATGTGTCATGATCTTTCTCCCTGAATGTTTCAGCCTAACATCTGTTCAAAGTACCTATGTCAGATGGACTGAAATATATAATAGACAATTTATTGCTGAAAAATACAATATTTTCATACTGAAGCAATCTGCAAAGTGATTTGCAAAGCTGGATCTTAATTTGGAGCTTTTTCTAAGAAACTGGCTGGAGAAAAAACTTCATCTTTTAAAGAAATGCACCTCAAAAAAATCTCAAACTTGTGGTAAATTCTTTGTCTGACCCAGATTTGAGGCTGGCTACTACTTCACTACCCATTAGCAATTGCTTGGTATGAATCCCTCTTTTTCTGGACTGCATGAGTTGCATTCATCCACTGAGAGCTATCATCCCTGCAGACCAAACTGAAGGGAAGAAAGAGATAAAGGCAGAGGCACCAGAGGCATTACAGCAGGATGCAAGGAGCAGGATGCTCTTTAGATCATGAATTACAGTTGTAGTCAGTAGACGTGCTTCAGACACACACCAAAGAAGCTCCAGGCCGGCTTTAGATCTACTTACTTGAATATTCCTTTTTAAGTATCAGTGATAAATAACTTAAACTTTTTAGAACACTCTCAGATCTCCTTAATCATTATATGCCATACCAAGAGAAAAAAAATAATTTCTATTTAGGTGAGAGTATGCACAATATATATTAAATTATAAATTAGAAATCAATATGCAGATATATGTCATGAATAATCACACAGGACCTCTCTCAATTTTTTACGAGATCTTTCAATACCAGCTCCTACCCTACTGTTTCTAAATATATTCATGGAGTTGCAAGCTACACATAATTTTCCAAGCATGAAGAATTTTAGAGAACTCAGTGATTTCACTAAACAAAGTAAGTGACTTATATATCATCTCAATTTCCGTACTAAGCTAAGCTAAAAATCCTGGTATGCTTCGTTAAGTTTCAATTTTCTAAATAATCTTCACTTCTTTGTTGGTCAAGCCTAGTAGCTCCTACTGAATAATGAAACTGATATTTGGCTACTGCCTATTTATCAGATTCAGATACAGGGGGTTTTCTTAAGTTGGATACATCAAGTTCATTATGTATGTGCTTGTCCAATAATTGAATCAGACTACTTGAAATTCCACTAAAAGCATCACTTAGAGAAAGAAATTGCTAAAATATTTAGATTTGTTCTTTCTCCTAATTTGAAACCTCCGGAGGTATTAAATGCAGCTTGCTGAAACTCTAACTGGAAGTAATGTCCAGAGAAGGCACTGGGACCTCATGGCCTTCCCTCTGGGATTCAGTCTTACCACACACCTGGGGTCACAGCATTTGAAGGCAATTATTTTACCAATGATGGGAAATTATTAGCTCTCTGATAGGTACCTTTCTCCCAAGAGCACTGTAATTTACATATGCAACTCACGAACCACAAAATGATATTGTAGGACTATGCTGAGAAGTAGAGTCTCTTCTAGGCAGCATTTCAATGTATCCATACCCAGACTAATATTCACTGTTTTGAAGTTGTGCTATCTTGCATCAGTGAAAGAAAAATAAAACATTGCAAAAGCTCACCAACAAAAGATAACGAAAGATTAGAAAAGATGACTTGTAGATGTTGCAAAAGATGCAGTGACATTAAATATCAAGAAATAAAATTTTGTTTTAAGTTACTCTAAATTAAACGTGTTTTCCCCCACAACTAAATTAAATATTATTTTTCTTATGTAATTAGCTCACTGTCATTCAACTACATATTAAAACTGTCTAAAATATCCTGTCTAGGCATAATTTCCAACTAGCTAAAAGGTGTATATTTTAAAGCTGAAAGGAGTTTGATTTCTGAGACTCTGCCCTAAATTTGTCATTATTTTTGTTTTCTTGACACAAAGAATACTGATAATCACCAAATAAAGATTTTTGTGTCTGTTTGCCTTCTTGGCAAAAATTAGTAATGCATCTTTTAAAAAAAGTGCTAGTACACTCAATTTTTTGTACCTCTGAAAAACCAGATTTTTTCAGCCCTACATAAATTTCTGAAAACAAACTCACTGTAAATAGATAATAGCTTTTCTATAACACCAATTTCTGGATAAAATGACCCCAGCATTTGATAAGAAATGTAACTATAAGTAATGCTGAAAAGTATGTAGAAGAGTAGCAACCATTATCTAAAATATTTTACCACATTCAAATCTTCCTCTGCTTTCAGAATATTATTATATATTCCACAGTTAATGGCTGGTTACAAACAAATATTAAACCCCTGTTACACTATTTGTATAAATATTATGCTGTGCTGTATTAGCGCCATTTAAATCAACTGAGTTCATTCATTCCTAGCAAGCAAAGTGAATAAACAGCATCTATGTGTTTGGAGTCACACTGACCTAAATAATACTAAGATTACATCTATGGAAATGAGTTAAATTATAGTAGGGCATGAATTCATGCCCTGAAACTACTTTTTTCCTAGAACATAAAATGTCAGGGCAGGCCCTGACAATCTTTTGATCTTGGCTACTTGACTGGCTGTCTCCCAAGGGCCTCCTGGGCACAGCTAGGGCACTAGCCCAGCTCTGGGGCTTTTCCCAAGAGGCAGGCTGGATGCAGCCTGTGCTTGGGAGGCTAAGGGAGCTTAACCATATGGAATTGGCCGTGCCTAGCTGGCCTCCAGGCTACAGGGAAGCCTTGCATCATTCCATTTATTCATAAAAATTACAGGCAAGGAGCAGAAATGCAGCTGTAATAGGAAAAAACCCCAACCAAACAAACATGTAAACAACAAACATTCCCGATTAGTCTCCCAACAGTAAACATTCCCAATTAATCTCTCATAATTACTGGAATAAAAGAGACAAACCCTGACAAATCTGTTCTCTTGTGTCCCTGGGGGATAAACAGACGTGAGTGGCCAGCTCCTGCCTACCAGTGCGCCGGGGATTTGCGCTGCCTCTCCGTGCTGTGCTTTCCATACTGACCCAGTGCACTGGTGCTGCTACACAGCCGGCTCTGCAGGCAGCTGTCTGGCCCGTAAGCACCACTTGCTGACACGTGTCAGCTCACATAAACAACACCCATGCAGCTTTAGGTGCTCAAACACCACACTAAGTAAAGCAGATTTCTTTCTCCCAGCTGCGCACTAAGCTTTTAACCACATTTTGAATGTACGTCCTGAGCCTATATATTGTTCAGCTGTAGGGCATTTTCCTCTTCAAAGTTTTTAAAAAGACACACTTTCCCACTCACTGCTGTCTTTAGTTATGGCAAAGAGATGCTGCTTTTCTCTTTCTTTCTCTTCTCACCTGAAGTCTTCCTTAATGAATGAGCTGTATTACCAGGAATAAAATAATCAACCTCCACTAAGCAAGTACCTTTCAAAGAAATCACCCTGTTACCTTCCTAATACTTCTACTTTGTCCATTAGCCTAAAACCATGATCTACACAGTGTCGTGTCTGCTCAGAAATGGGGATTATTGTTCCCATCAGGAAAAATATTTGGAGCTTTTCAAACGCTTTTTTCTGAAGTGGAAAAAGTAAGTTTACAACCCTCAAAATCTCAGAAGAAAAGAATTTTTTTTAGGGGCAGATCAAGAACTTTGTGTCAATATTTTGGGGACTTCTTGCAGATGTTTATTTTTTCTTACTTTCACAAGAAAATCACCTTATAGATTAAGAAAAATGAAAAATATACCTTTTAATTAATATATTATCACAGTGCACAGAAAATGTAGGAATATATGTCATTTTTACAGACAGTTTAATTTTAAATTAACTTATATGTCAGAAAAACCTAAATTTCAAAGAAATTTGAGCCAGCTTCACGTTTTACTTCAGACCTGACTGAAATATCTTCAAAGACAAGACTTTTGTGATAAGAAGTTTTGATCCATTCTGAATTGACATTTAAAAATTGATTTTTAAAATTGAATACAGATTCTTTTAAAGTGGTGAATGACAAAGAGGTATTTTTCAGATATATTTGCTTTGTGTAAAAGAGAAATTGGTTGAAAGTTTAGAAAACATTTTTATCCCTTTCTCATCTTTCTCTTCTTTTTTTTAGTTGAAATATTTTCCTGCTTCCACAAAAAAAGAGTAGTGGAAAATAAAAGAAAATTACACACTATCATTAAAACTACTTATATACTCTCTGCTTCTGAAAGAAACAAAGCAAAAGTTTCTAGTTTGTTTTGTTACAAAAGAAGAAATGACAAATCCTAATGACACATAAATCTTTGCAATCCATTTTTGTTAAAGAAAATAATTTCTCTTCAAGGATAATGCTCACAAGTAAAGCTTCTGTCATGAAATTCATCCTTTGTTGTTCCGTGCTATTAAGTTGTGGAAGATGGAGGTTTACAAAAACCTCTCTGAGGCATCTGCACCATAAATAGTCCCTTTCCTTGCCACCAGGAGGGAAGCAAGGGCAGTTACAGCACTGTAGGTCCAAAATATAAGGGAGGAAAGAGCTCTTGCTTCGTGCTCACCTAAATCTACTTCACTACTTCACTAGCAGCCAGGGAGCAGTCCTGAAGGAGCTGCTGGGAAAGCAACCAAAGAAATGAAATATGTTTTCAGGCACATCAGAACGAAGGCCTGAGTTCCATTTTCTGCAGTTGCAGCTTGACTTTTTGAAGTCCATATTTTTTGTCACACCTGGAGGAAGCGAATTTCATTCTTAGTTCAGAAAGCACCAAATACAGCATGCTGAAATAGTAGTTAGAAATGTCATTGGTAACCAGAAATTTTTCATATGCAAACTGAGAACTTCTGATGGCAGGACAAATTTTTCAGTAGTTCTCTTCAAAACTTTACTACTTCTGAGTGAAACTCTGTGGTTGGTAAAAAGCTTATCAGTCATATTTTCTTTTTCAGAATTATTTGCCAAAAAGATTATAATAGATTATTTTATGCAGATTCTGCATCATCACTCAGGAATGTAATTTTCCACCAGAAGACAAATAAAGACATGTTGTTTGACTATACTGATAGATTTTACATTTGCAGACTTTTTTCCTGCTGCAAATCTGGTTTACTTTAGATTTGAGATTAATCCTTTTACGAGAGGCAGGGATGCGAAATTATAAAGAGGAAGGATTTGCTGCCACTTCTGATATTATTTATACTTACATGCAACTTACAAAGGTAAGGACATGCAGCAGCAAATTATCTAAAATATTTTTCCTCAGATCTTCCTTTGACATCATGACAAAGTTAGCTCCACTCAATCCATTCAACAGTCTTTTCAGCATCAAAATTTTATATGAAAAAATGGTATATCTATTTACTGTATTAAATATAATGCTGTATGAAATACTCCTCTGCTCCACTGTCATCTTCAGTTTACCTAAAAGCTCCACATTACATTCACAGAAAATATTTTTTCAATTCTCCAGTATAAGACTGTAGTTGATTTTTCAAGTTTAAACAGGAAAACCTTGAATGTGATTGTAGGTGACACTAGCCTATAGTTGGCAAAATATCTTTCAGATTCACGTTTTTCAGGACAAAATGTAACACTGGCTTCAGACACTGAAATAAAGATTCATTTTGTTTTCTCTTTTTTCAGGATTTGAATACTTTTTGGGTTTTTTTCTTTTCTTTGGTTGGTTGCTTGCTTGGTTGGGGGGGTTTACTGAGGTTTTTTTTTTTGGTGGTTGTTTTTTGTTTGCTTGTTTTTTTGTTTTGCTTTGACAGCACTGCCTCTTATTTATAGCCTTGAGTTTAAAACATTCCGCAGGAGAACCATTGGACCCTACTGTTTTACCTTCAGGAAACAATTTAACCACTCTCAGCTATTTACTGTGTTGTCAAATCTTCCTCTGTAACTTCATGGTCAGACAGAAAGAAGAACCAGCAAATCCCTGCTGGGATGAGGAAGTCAGTCAGTAACAAAGATTATACAGATTTGGATATTAAAAGGGAAAAAGTATATACGTATGCACATGTATACCCACAGATAAATGTGTATACAAATGCACACAAAATCTGTTAGGGCCATCTGGATTTCCAGCATGGGAAATGGTTATTTTCTGGCTTTAGTCTTCTTTTGAGGCTCCCATCCTGTCGTTATGTCAGCTTTAGTTACTTCTCCCGTGGCCAGAACATGTTAGGTAACTCAACTTTCATAATTTTATTTTTAACCTCAGTTGCACTTCTTTTATGTCTTTTAGGGATCTTTTCATAAAATAGTGCAATTTTCCCTCTCTTGAAAAAAAAAAACCAAACCAACAACACAACACATCCTTATATATATATTTTTACTTCATTTTGCTATGTCTCCACCATTTCCAAATTTGTTTCTAAGTTCATTCAGGGTTTTGCCAAGCTCATTTTTGTCTTCATACCTGGCAAATGTCATACCTTCTATAAAAGTAAGAGGAAAAATAAAAACAAACCTGTCTGCAAAGAATCTAGGATGCAGTGTAAATCTATTTCCCTTGATGTAAAGTGACTTATCTCTCAAGAGATGCCAGTTTTCTAAGGCTGTCATCACAGCAGCAATGTCAGGTTGGAAAAGGAGGTTTTGATGTAAGTTGAATGTCCATCATTTAGTGCAGAAAGTTTACATGCTGCTGAGCAAGCTTAAACACTTGTTGTAGAGGACAAATCCCTTATTTGCCATCTCATTTTTCACTTAATTCTACATAGAATTAATTCATTAATATTAATGTTGCATTTGCACACTCTAAAAGAAAACTAGCACATATATATGTATTATAAATCAGTTTATTAAGTCCTTTTACCAATAATTTTTGGTAATTTGCAGACACTTTTTACCATTTTCTGCTGTAATGTAAAATCCTGTCATCCCTTGGTAGACTCTGAATATGTGTCTGCTATAATACAGTCTAATAGCTTTATTTATGACAGTCCTTTGGAGACTCCAGCAACTGTGTGCAGTCAAGATTGTTCAAGCCATTATAATACAAGATTGTATTACAGTGATTTGAATGGATAAAAGTTCTTTCATTTCCAAAAGGGAAATAAATTGTTAGACACTATTCTGCAATGTATGAGGACAAATGTGTTCCTTTAGTCCCCCAGACACAGAGCTGTATTTTCTCAAGCAACACTGTTGCAAAAAATAAAATGCCTAAGAACTAAGAGGATTAGTGAACAAAAAAGTACAGGAACTATCTATTTATTCACTCATTTTGTAGCATGAAACGTTGTATATCAACTCAGGTACCTTAAAAATTCTTTGTTTGGGGATATTCAACAGTTTACCCATGGAGACATTCCTTCAATTTGTCTCCTTGAGAAATGTCTGAATCTAACAGAACTGGCTATTAAAGTCTACCTTGTGCAGTGTTAGTTCATTTTTATATGTAAAGTTCACTTTGCAGTAGTCCTTCATTATAAAAGTCATCCTTCACATCTTATCTACAAAAGTTCATTTTGGCTAGAAATATGAAAGAGTACAGCTCTGCAACCCACTTTAAAACAGTTAATTGCTTCCAGTACTTCTAAAGTATATAAAACATTAAAAGAAAAAGCAGCAGTATTTAAAGACTTTCCCCTGAAATTTAAATTTAAAGTTGTCTGGTGCTGACAAAATTTTATAACCACAGATTTACACATTTGAATAAACTTGGCAAAACTATTACCTTTCATGGTCATTGATCACAAAAGCATCTCTGTTCAACAAAATGTGATTAGGTCCCCTTGAGGTCAGCACATGCTTAAAGACTAATATTTATTTAAGGGTTTTGCTGATGTGAATCTTTCTGCAATTACCATTTCATCTGATTGTGTTAACAATGCACAGTAATGCTTGTTTGTTCAGGAAAAAAATTTTGTGCTTACAGACTTGTAATATTTGAGAAAGAGAGAGAGAGAGAGGGAGTGGATCTAACAGGGTATTTATGCAACAGGATAGAAGTACTGTTAAGTGCTATTGCTGTGCTGGGCAAACCAAGAGCATAAATAACAGAGAAAAACACAGTCCTGGTAGTAAGTGATGTCTGGCCATTTGCCTTAAAAGACTGAAATTTCTGTTCTTGATTTTTTTTTTCCATGCATTTGTGCTCTGCACCCAAATGGAACTAAGCTAGTTTTTGTTGTATATCTATCTTTTTATTTCGTTTAGCCAGTAGCATATAATTTCAGTCTGCATGCTTTTCTAAGGAAGATCATTTTATCAAGGAAATGTCCTGGTTGCCATAAGAGAAAATTGAACACACACACACATGTGAAAGCAAAGCACAGCTGAGACTAGACATAGCCCAGTGATTGATATTTTAAGTTGCACATGATACTCTTTCCTTGTTCTGTTGCACTGCATTTAGATATTGTATGGCTCTCCAGACATGCTATGCATAATTTTACATACCATCTGCTTTACATGCCAGGTTCCATATGTACAACGTATAACCTAAAACCAATATTTTGAATGATTTGAGCTACAGTGAAGGCTTTTGTTCTTAAATTGTTGAATAGAAGAATATAGTCCTAAATAAATTATCCGATGAATGTGTTCTGAGTCTAACAAACAATAAAATTTATTTTGAATGTGTTCTTAAAGGTGTAGTAATGACAAAATTTAGGTGACTTTCAAGAATCCCAGTACTGTTGCTTCTTAGATTCAAATACCAAGAGACCTGTAAATGCTTGCTACCATTCACTTAACAACCATAGCAATACAAGGGCATAAACATGTTTCAGAGTCAGGCAAGGGACAGCAAAAATAATCTTGATATATTCATCTGAATGAAGATGAACAGCATTTACTCCTCAAAACAGGATTAGGTTTATATAGCTGCTAAAAGTGAGAAATGGTTATTCAGAATCATGTTCTGGAGTTTCCTGGTACTTCATTATCTCGCTTCATTCAACTCTGCCTTAAATACTCAGATCTTATAAAGTCTTTAGTTACAGGTAAGCCTAAAAAACCTAAATTTCTGTTTTGGAGATGCTGTCCACAGGATTGGTCTGATTGTCCATGCACATCTCTGAAGAAGAAATACTACAACATCAAAATGAAAAAAACCCATAGAATTCCAAACAATTGCTCTCAGACCAGACAAACCCAAATATTTATTCAAATAATATTGTCATTTTTAGAACTGCTGACAGAAAGAAGCATTGCTTTGGATCTTAAAAAAAGCACCATCATCACACCTTGTCATATCCCCCCCAAAAAAATCCAAACCTCTTAATATTGAAGCAATTACCATATTTTTCACATTTGACTTGAAATAGAAGTTTTGTCAACAAAAAAAGGTTGTGACATTACAAGGTGTTAGCAAACAGCAGATAGAGTGGAGAATAGAGGAAGCAACAAAGCAGCTCAAATAAAATTTTACTCCGTGTAAAGTCCCATAAAATATGTACCCTCCGCTTCCATATATGGCACATGATAAAAGAAACATTAGAATTCACAGGAAAATTAGAAAGAAACCTTCAATATGACATTTTAAGAATGAGGTGTCTGTCTTGCCTATGGATTTGCAAGGAGAAAGGAGATAATCAGTGAAGCATTTGTCCATTTTGCAGGGTTTTTTTTTCCCACTGTAACATGAACATCTTAATCTTTTCACAGTTAAGTATTAGTGACACATTCAGTTCACTTCAATGACAATTCTACCAAATGCCTGCAAAAAAAGCTGCACAAGAGATGCAGCACTTCAAACTTTGCTTTTATATTTGCCTCTTACCACAAAGTTGTACTTAAAAGGGAAACATCATTATTGGACCATAAATGACAAAGGTTTTTTCTTCTTGTATTGTGTTAGTGGTGGGGCTACAGGGGTGCTTCTGTGAGAAGCTGCCAGAAGCTTCCCCATGTCCTACAGAGCTGATGCCAGCTGGCTCAAAACCGCCCCTGCCACTGACCAAGGCTGAGCAGCATCAGCAATGGTGGCAGCACCTCTGGAATAACAGGTTTAAGAAGGGAGGAAAAAGACCCTGAGCAACAGAACTTGCAGCCAGATAGAGCAGTGAGCAATAGAAACTGCATTCACAGAGAGGACTGAGAACATGTGAAAGCAATAATTCTGCAGACTCCAAGGTCAGTGAAGAGGGAGTGGGAGGAGTGGAAGGTTGACCCCAGTGCAAAACAACTCAATAAACTATTTAGTGCAATACAACAGAGGAGGTGCTCCAGGTGCCACAGTAGAGATTCCCCTTCAGCCCCTGGTGCAGACCATGGGGAGGCAGCTGTGCCCCTGCAGCCCAGGGAGGTCCATGGTAGAGCAGAGATCCACCTGCAGCCTTGGAGGAGCCTGTGCCAGAGCAGGTGGATGCTCAGAGGAGGCTGTGACCCCTTGGGAAGCTCATGCTGGAGCAGGCTTCTGAGAGGACCTACAGCCCTGTGGAGGGAGGACTCCACACTGGAGTAGTGTCCCTCTTTGGGGGATCCACACTGGAACAGTCTGCACCTGAAGATGGAAGGGCCCCACTCTGGAGCAGCTCATGAAGAACTGCAGCCCATGGGAGGACTTGTTGGAAAAGTTCATGATGCACCGTCTCCCATGGGATGAGCACCACAACAAAGCAGGGGAAGAGTGTGAGGAGTCCTCCTACTGAGAAGGAAGGAGTGGCAGAGACAACATGTGATGAACTGGCCACAACCCTCATTCCTTATCCTCCAGAACCGCTGGCAGGGAGGAGGCAGATAACTAGGGTGTCAAGTGAAGCCTGATAAGAATGGAGGGGGGAGAGAGGGGGCTGAGAGGGGAAAGGAAGGGTGGATATTTAAGATTTAGCTTTTATTTCTTTTTTTTTTCTACTCTGGTAATAAATTAAACAAATTTCCCCAATATGTATTTGTTTTGTATGTGGCAGTAGCTGCTGAGTGATTCCCCTATCCTTATCTCAACCCATGAGCTTTTTGTTACCTTTTCCCTGTTTGGCTGAGGAGGACAGTGATAACATGGTTTTGGTGAATTCCTGGCATCCAGCCAGTGCACCCCAGCACACCTATCACTGTAATAGTTACATTTTTCATGAGCATGGACATATTTCTGATAATTGATAAGTTTTTTGACCAAATTCAGCATGTAGGGGTGCTTGGGGGTTCTTTCAACACTCAGATTTGGAAAAAAAAAATTAAAAATCACACTTTCATTTTTAAGACATTCCAAGGAGTTGAGAGTGGTTAGTCAGGTTACAGGAATAAGTCTAGCTTTTGCCATTTGAATATCAATATTTGTATTTGGTGCTTCATTATATATCTGACTGCTCCCAATCTAAATACTGCACTGAACAGAGAACGTTCTGTGAACTAGAACTTCCATTTGCTAATGGAATTTTTTTTTGTATAAAATCTTCTTTGTAATCCATATGAATATGGGCATTTAAATTATTAATCAGAAGCATTCTTTCTTATTTGTATCTGTGCTGTGAAAGAGTTGGGTAAAATGGGATAAAAAATTAATGTACATTTAGATTTTTCTCCTCTCTAGAGGGAGGGTGTTCATGAGTTAAATGCTTATGCAACACCTTTCCTTACAAACTGTACTACAGTTCTCTTGTTACTTCTCTATTGAGCCTTTCTGGGCCCCATCCACAGGCCACTGAAGTCAATGAGAGCCCATCTAATTGTCTCCAACTGCTTCCAACATTTTAGTGAGAAAAAAGATATACTGGAAAAAGTATCAGTTGCTAAGTAATATGTTATAATGTCTATGGGTAAAAAAGAAATGAGATTCAGACCACTTGATTTCCAGCAAATCAAGAAATCATTCCAATATTCTCCAGTGAAAGGAATGGCAATGAAAATCTAGAAGACAATCCTGACACTGCTAAAACTCTTTGGTTAGAGAGCTAGCTTCTAAGAGGAAGTTTCTTTGATGCATCTCTTTTGCTTTGCCATCTCTCCATCTTCTGCCCAGTCCCTTTCATTCCGTATTGACCATAATTGCCTTCCTCTGAAGTCAGTTGGGAGTTTTGCCATTGACTTCAGTGGTGGAGTTATCATACCCAGGATGAAAAACACAGTGAGATCATTGCCAAAGTACACACAGTAGAAGTAAGAAAAAAGATTTCAATGATTTACCAAAGTCCACTTGAAAATCGCCAGCAACTGTGCGCTTTCATATGTGTTCCCCACAAATCGCACCAGGCAGTCTAGGAGAACAAAAAGCCCCTTGCACGGTGTTCCTAGCATTTGGTAGCCGGAGCTGAGCCCCTGCCTGAGCGGAGTTAGCCGTGCGCAAACCCGAGCAGAGCGGAGCCACCCGCTAATTGATAGCAAACATTTTACAAACATTACGCTTCCCTAAGGGACAAGCGTTTTCGCACCGGAGCCCTCTGCAGCGCAGGAGGACGGAGCACGCAGGACGGGGAGCGGGCAGGGAGCCGCGGGCATCCTCTCGCTGCGGTGCCGGGGCACCGGCCCGGGCTCCGCG
>NW_005054306.1:5807092-5886978 GCF_000277835.1 Geospiza fortis
GCAGCGGTGCGGTGCTCCAGCGCATCCCTGCAAACGCCGCTCCCTCGCTCGGCTGCTCACCTCCCGCCCGAGCAGAGTGACCCGCTGGGGAGGACCGAGGACGGTGCATGATAACTGCTGGATGTTTTGGGGGAGGAGGGGGGAGCCAGCGGAGAAGGGAGGGAGGGCATGATTATAGGAATCGAATGGAAAGGGGGGGAAAAAAGCAACACGCACACTAAAAAAAAAGGCCGTTCTCGGGAGAAAAATCAAAAATAGCCACAACAGCATTGAAAGTTGCTCGCTTAGTGATTTGCATTAGAACGCTGCCGCTGCTGCTTGGCTCCTCCAACAGTGTGCCCAAAGAACATGCAAGGAGGGAGAGGGGGAGCTAAATACTTTTTCTGTGATCTCTTTCTTAAAAAGAAAAAAAAAACCAAAAACAAATCAAAACCCAATCCATCACACCCCGCACACCCCGCTCCTCTATAGGTGGCTGCAGGTGGTGGTTTCGGAGCTGCAAAAGGAGTTTCCTGGGGAAAGGGCTGTGTGTAGAGGACCCATGAAAGTGCTCCTCTGGATTTTGGGCCCTGGAGTTTGGCAGCCCGGGGAGAGGGGGGAGCAGGCGCTGATGCCCGGCCGGAGGGATGCCAGGGAGTGCCCGGCGGCTGCTAACGGGGGCAGCGCCCTATCCCGGGGAATAAAATAAAATAAAATAAAATTCTGGATAAAACCTAATTTATACTTATCAACGATTCATGCCCTGGTTTAAAAAAATAGCACCAAATCTTAACCCAGATTATGCAGTTAAATGTATGGAGCTTGAGGCAACGTGGCTGTTTGCCAGACCTATGATCCATTAACCTCTTTAGCTCATTGTTGGCAGGCAACAATAGCACACGAATAAATTCTTACATGTTAAGGACAAGCCATTTTCTTTTCATAGTAAACTCCCCTCTTCTATGCTGCAATTAAACATAGAGTATCAACAATAAAAATTATGAGAAAGAAATAATACTGTGAGTTTTTAGCTACTTTGTGTCCATTTTATGGGCAAAAACATTGTACTATGCTTAAGGTAATATGTATAAAGGTGGACAGAGGCATATTAAAAATTCTTATTTTATAAGAAGGATTTTGGGTAATTTTCACCTTCACCACTGGATTAAATACTGGAATTTGACTGTCTAGAATTCAAAGTTTTAGTTCCAGTTCTCTTTACGGAGAGAAACCAAGCAAAACCCTATGTAATCAAAATAAAAGTATGAAAAAAAAATATATATATATATGTAGGGTCTTTTTCTCCCTTTCATGTGTTGTAAATATATAAACACATATATGCCCTTTAATCAAAAACATTCTGTATGAAGCTATATATTCGTACATAAATGTTTGTGCATATATACATGCTCTCTATATAACAATTATATAAATAATTCAAAATCATTGAAAAATTAGAATAAAAAGAGGTAAAGCTAAAAACACAGCTCTGAACATCCTACTGAGTGCTATAAAAAAGTGCTACCACTTGGAGGAGAAGTCAGAATCACTGATACAGAAAGAATATGAAAGTTATACCTTGCACCTTATTTTTCACACAAACAACTTAGGTAGTAGAAATACAACTGTGGAAAAAAAAAAAGGAAGTATACAATGTTTTCTGTGTTTTTCTTCTTTGTGCAGGACATTAGGCTGTGGTCCTAACAGCCAAAATATTTGCTTTGGAAAGTCTACATTCAGAGAGGTTGAATCTGTAGCTGCTAAATCAAGCTACATCACTAAGCCGCTCTGGGAGTGGAGGATAGATATATGTGCAAAAGGGATGACTGATCACATGAGGACCTGGGGAAAAAGAATGGGATATGTGGTGGGAATGGGGAGAAGGGCTAGCTGGGTGACAAGAGTGAATTCAAGAATGTTACAGAGATACCTCTGTATGTTACGGAGGTAGCTGGGCCTGCAAACAAATGCAATCTCGTGTGGAGGAGGTAGCAGGAAAGAAGACCTTTATTCCTTTTGCCATGGTCAGGCTGTGCTGTAAAACACATCCTACTGCTCATTAGAAATGCAGAGTGTAAGATAACACCTACACCTTCTCAAGACCTCCACACACTGCTCCTAAATCCTCTGTGGTTTAGGAAAAGTCCTCTCAAACCCACCAAACATGAGATCCTGGGAAATGATAAATGATCTGAGTTCATAGGACTCACCTGCTTGAGGAAAGTTTTAGTGGTGTATTTTTTGTTACCTTAACAAGCTCCTCAGACATAAGCACCAGGCACCATTCTATCCTAACCCAAGGAGAGAAAGGCCCAAGGCTCTTTATTTAATACACAAAAATGTAGTCTTGATCCCATTTTCATTAAGATCAGTAATAAAATTAAGAAACGACTGCTACATTAGCATAAAGTTTTGGGTGTATGAGACTTCCTGGCTTCAAGAGCAGATGTTAGGGATGGAAAAGAAATGGAAATCTACACCGTAGTGTCAAATTTAGGCTATATTTCCACCTGTTGCAGCAAGAGTAGTCATAAATAGCCCAAAATTAATGAATGATTACTTCTACTGTAGATAATATGTCAAATTATTGAAAGCAGATATATTCTAGCTATTTGCTTTTTTCTCTGTTCTCTTCACTGAATCCAGTATTTTCTCCTTAAGAGCCATCTACTGTAGCAGGGAAGAGGTATCAGGTATCACACACACTTTTCCATCTTTTCATATGTTGTGTAGGATAGTCACATTGACATTAGCTCATGTAAAACTGTGAAGTTTCTGCCTATCCAAAATTCCCAACTTTCATGTGGCATAAATGTAACAGGTATTCAGCAGTCAGAATTTAAAGGAAGTAGAAAATTGAGACCTCTATTATTTGATAAAGGTCTGTTTGTTTCTTTTGTATATTTTTCTACTACAAAGCCTATTATCCCACAGCTTTATTGTATTCATTTTCAGTACTCTAACTTGAAGAAGTATGTACCATTTATTACAAACAAGCAAAACTTGTTCTCTGCAAAATTAGATAAAAATGGCAAGACTAAAATGCCCTTTATTACACTTTCTGTATGGCTGCATTGGTTTGAAATCTCATTAACAACCTGAAACCAAGCAAGGTTTTGACACTCAAGAGGATTTTCTAAGAAAGTCAAAATGTCAGAGAAAATGCGCAGATTGGTACAGGATGTCTACTCCTCTATATATAACACTATGGAACCAAGATTTTTCATCTAAAATTCAAGTCTCACTAATAGTTCTGGGAACTGGACTAGAGTGTTTCTTTACTTTTTAAACATTTGGTCTGTCATAAATGTATGTTTTATGTAATTGTCTCACAAATTTTAAAACTTGCATTCTGTTCCATGTGAAGTGTCTCATATGCCAGCTCTTTTTTTTTTTACTTATGCCAGGCTGACTTACTTTTTGGAAAAAAAAAGTTCTTTTCAAGAACTTTTTAAAAACTTAATGTTTTTAAGCATCTCATAAGGTTATGTAAATTTGTGCATTAAAATAATAGATTTCTTAGAATTTATAACCAATGTGCCTCTATTAGGTTGGAATTTGCCTTCATAACCCATTAAAAACATGCTTCACTGAATCAGTAAATACTATATGTTTGAGCTGTCTGCATATTATTGACTTTTCTGGTTTCTGCAAAGCATTACCTCAGAAGTCCCTTCCCCCCTTTGTTTTCATACTAGAAAAATCAATTCAAATCTTAGATATACAAAGCAACAAAGGTAATCTAACCTTGATATATTTCAGAATTTATACAATCTCCTTCTTTATTTTGCTGAAGCTCTGCTTTGCAGGCTTATCTTCAGCACCTGAGAGTTTTGACAACTCAGTCTGAATATACAGGAAAACATACTAAACAATAATAGGCTGAGAGGCAGCTTATTTAAAATTGTAGGGGAATGTGACTAGCATTTTAAGGAGACACTTTCATTTTGGGGGAAATAAATTCAAAGATACTAGGCTTAGGATCAAATTCTGCCTTCAAGTGTCCATGCATGATTCCTTTTAAGAGCAAAAAAAGATTATATGCAAAGACATAACATAAATTTTAGTGGAAGATCTATGGGTATGTGCAGAGCTATTTGGTCATTGGGCACCCACTCTAGGCATCATTTTCACAGAGTTTTGTGATGTTTTTTCTACTTTGTTCAGTCAAAAACTAACATACAAGGCCTACTGACTCTTGTCTTCCATTCAGATAAGTATTGACAGAATAGCTGAGGTTTGCACATAAGAGAAATAATTCCCAACTGTTTTCCATCCACTCCATGTTTCTTCCTGACACTTACACTTCTTCCAGCTTATTATAAGTTTGCTAAACTTCAGTGATTCAACCTGAAATTCTGTGCTCTGAAGTTCTGTCTCAGGCTGCATGTTTTTAGCCTACCCAACCAAAATGGCTCAGCTATACCTGAGAATGAGATTGAGGAAGAATATTTTGGTATATTTCTTGGTAATATATTCATTTCAAGGCCTATTTTTTTTTAAGAATTCTAGCACCTTCAGGTAACAGAAAAGAGTCTTACAGTTGGCAGGATCTAGTTGAGGATGACTTGGTATCTCCATGAAAATTCATTTACATTTTTCCAGTTCATGAGCATTTGGAAGCTTAGTTGACAAAGGTGAAATAGTGGTTTGTTAGAGATATGCAATTTAATGCATATGTTTAGCTGTTCTCCACCCAGGTACATTCAGAAATGGTCTGGAATTGTGTCTCCCAATGTTGTTGCTCTTAAGCAAGAGGGTCTGTTTTTCCTACGCTCTTAATTTTGTGTAGAGCCCAAGATACACTAAGAAGTAGGCTGTTTCAGTGTTGCTGGAATGAAAGCCATTTTCTCTGGATTTCTTGGGACTGGGAAGCTGGCGAGGATAAGGTGACAGGGACTTCAATGGTAAAAAGTATGGGAGAAAGTTCTGAGACCTGTGAGGAAGTGGTAAGGAAGAGACTGAATTCAGATGACTAACTGCTAGGTGCAGAAAAGGAGCATGGGAAGAGACAAGGGATCTTGCCTGTGTGGCAGTCAGATGGGAAAACTATGTGAGAAGCTTAAAATTCTGGATATGCTGACAAGGAAGAAAAAGAAATCAAAATACTGAAGACCGTAGCTGGCTAAGTGAAAAGTCAGGTGGAAAAAAGCCAGTGAAGATGTGAAGATGTGAATGAAGTCACAGAAGTGGGGAGAGAGAGAGAGAGAGAGAGAGAACTGGAATAAGACATAAAAGCAGAAAAAGAGACAGAGAAGTCTGTAGTACTGGAGCATACTGCCATGCAGATCTTGGAAATGAACCAACCATCCCAAACCTCAGCATTTACTGTTATCAATAATTATCTGTGAAAGCTGTTGGCAAAGTGTGCCCCTCAGTCTCCTCCGGTGCAGCTCCACACAAGAGGTGACCATGTGTTGCCATTGTCAGGCCTGACAGCAGCTCTACATGCAGAAACATACCCTGCAGGTCTAACTTCCCAATCTCAATGATGAATCTTCTTGGTGTCAGGCAACTTTTTGAGATACTTGTGTTCATTCTTCTTTGAAAAGTAGAAAAGACACGGAAAATGGAAAAGAAGAGAAAGAGAAGGAGGAAAATGAAAGGGAAGAATGGAACCCCTTAATTCTTGTTGCAGTAAAATGCTGCTGTCATGTATTAGGCAATGTTAGAACTAAAATTGCCTTTACTAACTCTACTCAACTTCTTTCCTATTTGTGGGTACACATTATAACACAGTTTAAAATTGCAAACATATACTGTTTCATCTTTCATCAACACTGGATATCCCTGCAAAAGATTAGTCCTGCTTAATGACTAAGCAACTTTATTTTATTTTCATTGGCTTTTGGGCAAATCAGACACTTTTTACCAATTTATTTAAACTCTATTGAGAAAATGTATTAATTGCCTTTTCAGAAGATTTTCTGTGAAACCAGTCAATATGACACCTGCATACCTCAAAAATTATTAATTTACTTTACAGTGCTTCCACCATTCTCATTGCAGAGATGAAACTGAGACATAACCAATTAAAGAATGAGTATCCACCACTTTTGAGTATAAATGTAAATTATCTAGAAATTTTCATTTTTCTCTTTGAAAAGTTACTGTGTGCTCGCTTCAGCTGAGAGGGGAGCACTTCTACAAATGAGACACAGGCTTTGAAGTAGGGCATTCAAAATCAAAATACTTATAGCTTTTGAGAAGTAAGTGACCAGCTAATTTTTGGTGAATTTTCTAGCTTATCACTAGAATTTTCTAGCACTGCAAGGGGATAATGTCCTGCATTTCATGTCACAATTCAAATGGTTTAAGAATGAAACATTAATTGAAATGCATACTGAAACTTCTTTCACTTTATATGGGGCAAATATAGCAACAGTAATAAAAGGCAGCGAGAAAGAAGATGACAGCATTGTTACAAAACTCATCCCACTTTGTTTGCAGAGGTGAGGATAAGAAGTCCTGCAGAAAAAAATAAGATATTTTCACAACCTGTGCGCAAGCTACCCTGGAACCCACTTATGATTACGACTGAGGTCATAACTGAGTGTAAGTTCTTCAAGCACAGTGAAACTCTAAATCCCAGAATAATCTGTTGCTTAAAAAATTTCCTGAACATTTATTTTTGAGCCAAACTGGAAAAGTTTTTCTGCTGTCTAGAAGTGCCTGTAAATTTTCCAGCTTTGAAATTGACAGCTTACTTCCCTTTTGGTGCTGTTGATCTCATTTTTTTTGAACACTTAAGATATTGCACTTATAGGAGGAGAAAGGATCCAAGCAGAGCTAGAGGAGAGGGAAATTGCTCAGCATTAGTGAGGGCTGGATGCATTTTCTTTTCTTTTGACATTTTCTAACAGCAGCAATGCCAGGATAACCTTTCCTGTTTTCTCGTTTGGAACAAGCATTGAAGAAAAAGTAAAATTGTCAATTTCTTTCTTTATTGTCCACAATAAGAAAATTCTCTTGCTAAATTATGTCTTCAGGGGATTTTAATGGGACATAAAATGTTACAGTTATTTTCATATCCATTTTTGAAGGAACCTGGAAACCAAATCCCTTTCCCTTAACAAGGATTGATTGATATACAATAGGGAGGGGGGAGGGGTGTCAATTTCTTTGCTAACACCCACATGTGGGAACTTCTATTTGTAAAAAATCACCCAGTGACTATTTCCTCTGAATTGATATATTTTTGGTTAATATTTTTTTGGCAAGGAATTGCTTTGCTAGATAAAAAAATCATCTGATTAATCTGTAGTGCAAAACCAGGTTAGTTAAGGTCAGGCTTTTGGAGAATAAAGTTGAAAGCCCTGGTTTTTTTCACCCTGTCTGTAATCATCAGCAGTTTTCTGAGTTACCAGTTCTTTTGAAGCCCTACTACAGACTGCTACTCTGAACTTTGACTGATCCAGGTGCCTGCTTGAATCCACACATCTCGTTCACAGTGGAGAGGTGCTGCAGAGATGAGGCCTCTGCTCTTCTCCACAGAATTCAGAAAATGCATGATGCACATCTTGGCACTCTCTCCTTGCTGCTGTGTTTTCCTCCTTGAACTGTTGATCCACAACAAGCTTTGGACAATGGAAACAGCTGAATTTCTTTAATTCAGACCCAAATTTCTGGAAGAAAAACCAGTAAATGTATACAAGTATGTGTTGAATAACATATTTCAAGTACTGCCTGTGAGCATGACTGTTTACTGACAAACTGAACAGATTTTTTGGGAACAAACCTAAAAACTTATAATCATATGCTTAGTAAATTTACATTGTAGCTGGCAAAACTAGAGAAAAGTGGCAACTGTATTGCAGGTAACATCATATAAAGCGGGCAAAGTCCTTCTAGATTCCAGTTTTAGAAGCTGATGTACAAATTAATTTTCATCTTTCAGGTCCAGCTTTGGTAATCTGATTTTTCCTTTTATTCAATTTTTTTTTTATGAGACACACATCAATAAATGCTTTCAGTCTCAATATATTTAGGTATTATGGAACCATTTATTACACTTTGAGAGTCACTTGGAAGCACTGATGCACCTGAAGTCTTGCTGGTGAGAGTGGAAGAGACATGTGCCATGTATCTCATTTCCCCCCTTGCCCAAGCATATGCCAAATAATCCCATTCATAAGAGGCTACAAATAACTCTTTCAAAAACTTTCTTTGTATGTAATATAACTGAAAATCACTGTAAAATTTGCTTGGTGTAATGGCTAGAAGCTTTTTCAATTTCCACTTCAGCACATTTATGTCCACCTAGAATGTTCTCAGTTTCAGTATTATGATTTAATGAGCTCTTTCTTCTTTATTCACTGACGTATTTATAGAGCTCAATCGCCTCTCTATCTGCTTCATTTTTCTATGTATTTTCATACCAGAACCCATTTTCAGGGTCATCATTAAAACTGATCCTTTTCTCCTGTTTTCTCTCTACCTTCTCTCTACATTTTCTCTCTCAAGTTTACCTGCCTGACTAGAAATCTCAGTGGTGGATTGCAGTTGAGATTTAACCAGGGCCTAGTACAATGATACCAGTACTTGCCTGTCTCTGGCAGATTCACTTTTTGCAACAAGTTTTCAGTTTCTGTTTGAGATTTTTATGCTGCATCACACTGTCAGTTCATTCATCGAGAAACTGACTGTCACATCCCATTTCTACAAAACATTTCCATCTGATAGGCCTCCAGCATATCAGAGAACTTTTTATTATGAACTCCACGTGCATGACCTTGCATTTCAATCTACTCCTATTTCTGTTCATCTACATCTTTTGGTATTCATTTCTGATCTCCTCTGTCCTACCTTCCACGTGCATGGCTATCATTATGGATCTAAACCTGTGCCTGATTGAAAGCAATAAACCTGGAATGCATTCTGCAGAACTCAACTAGGAACCACCTTGAAAATATTTTCTGAAACCTTTGTATGCTGCTTTCGCTTAAAAATGTGTCTTTGCCAATTTTACAATGCCTATCTTAATTGTAATCCTTTTTTCCAGATATATTAATAATATGTCATGCGGTCAAATATCAAATATATCTAGCCAATGACTTAATAGAAAAATCCACTACAACATCTGGGGAAAAAATGCTATCTTGTCAAATAAATATATAGATAAGGAAAAAATCTTATAATAACTCTTTAGGAGAGAAGGAATGGTTGTCACATTTTTTTATTGCCATGAGAATGCTTTTTCAGCTGCTTGAAAAAAAACCCCAACAAATATATCACCAGATCTGTTTGTGGCTGCTTAAATATTCATACAAAACTCTACTATCTGGATGCTAGAATAGGTAAATACTTAATGATATGTGGTATTTTATGAAATCAAGTGGATCCTTTCTAGTTTTCTCTCTGCGAATGACTGTAGCTTTCTCAAAAACTTACCTTTTGAGCTGAACGTTTCAATGAGTTAGGTGACCCCAAGTTTTTCACTGAAATCCCAGGGCGATTTTCTCTTTGGTTGAATTAGAATCAAAATCAATTAGCAGTGATAGGTAAGTCACCTTCTGAAAAAGTGACCAAATCAAAATATGTCTCATCATAAGACAGAGGCGATAGTCCAGGGAAAGATTAATTTCCACAGACATTTAAATAAAAAGACCAGTTGACCTTTGTTTTGTTTTGAAGAGCTCTAAAGGAGTGGTGACACGAATAATAATAAAAAAAAAAAGTAATAGAATTAGGTCCAAGAATTGGTCTACAATATGCAGTAACATTGTAAATGTTCTCTGAAATCATGTGAGCAGGATCGCTATGGCAGACAGTGATTATACAATGTTCCCATAAGATCTTTTTCCCAGTTAATTTTGAATCTCAGAACACACTTTCCATATAATAAAGGGTGTATGTTGTTTCCTACCTGTTTCCATTATGTTTTCTGTCAACATAATTCATATGTTTGTATTTCATTTGTGACTGTTCATATATATTGCATAGAGCTTGAGATGGATTATTAAAACACTCATGTACTTTGTATAATTTCTTTTGTACACAGCTGTGTGAGCTGCCAGCATTACCAAATCTTCAAGTGCTGTCTTTTTTCCACAGCCCAAGCTCTCTTTTTTAGCTTTATATATATATATTTCCTACAGAGAAACAAATGTTCTCATATGCAGCCTAAATATGCCTTTTAGCAGGCATAAGTTTTGCTTATTCGTGTCAGAGCAAAATTAGATATTAATCCAGTGCCAAACAGAGTTTACAAGAAAGAAATTCAGACACCAGATTGCAAAGTGCTTTTAAGTACTCCTGCACTATTTCCATACAAAGATTGGTCTCTTAACACTCTGAAGGGGAAGAGTTATAGAATGTGCTGTGGAAATATGGAGAATATTTCTTCCCTGTTAATTTATTATGGTGAATTGACATAATGAAGGATGACAAATAGGTCTTTTCTTTTTCACCTGCACAGTGCTTTCCATTAAAATGTGAATATTTTTTGTGTGAGCATCCAGAGTAACACATTTAATTACACAAAAGCCATGTGTCATATATTAAGAATATAATACAAAGAGCAAGAGAAAAGTACTGTGGAATCAAGTGTTAAAGGAGCCAACAATTCAAAAGAAGCTTCTCTGGTGTTTGAAAACATTGAGAATTTTTTTTTTCTTCTAAAAGATGGAAAAATTATATAAAGACTCTGTCTTGAGCTTTTCCTCTATCCCGTAGGATTTAACTTTTTGCTGTCATTACAAATTAGAGACTGGTGTGCTGAAATATCCATACCTAATATTTTTTAACAATAATATATTCTGTGTAATATAATAGTATATAATGATACGTTGTTGATAATATATCTAGACTGTTCATTGTTCTCAATTTGGATATAAAATATTCACACATGTTTTTAAACATGTAGTAAAATACATCAATCCTTCACTGAATTTGAAGAGAATAAAATGGACATGAATTTATCCTTGCTTATTTTAATTCTTGTCTAGAAGCTCACTATGAAACTTCATAATTTGCCATGTTATTTGTTGTAAAGTGACAGCCATTAGCATTGTTCATTCAGTAAAAAAACAGGCTCATAACAATAAATATAGAAAAGGAAAGCACAGTTTTTCTATGCTACATGCAGTTACAGATATTTGATATCTATCTTTTATCAGCAAGCCAAGTAGAAATAAAGTCAAAATATAGGGAAGATTTCAATAGTTAAAGCACAGTTAGTAGTGTTACATATAAAATTTTCTTATTTGATTTCACTGAGCATGGCACAATTGCTATTGTAGCTATGTCCAACTGGAAGTCAAAATTGACATACATAATGCAACAAAGCTTAATCTCTATGAACTTTGAAACAAACGTAGTATTAAAAAAAAGCAACAAATAAATTAAATGTCCTCCTCATCTGCAGTTTATATACCCCTGCATGACAGCATTTCAATATGTTTCAATTTTTTTCCTTGCTTTTCTTTATATGTCAAGGAATAAGAAAACAAAATTGGTTCTTGCATGGTTGGTTAGTTTTCTTCTTTACCTAAGCTGAGGTTTTTGTAAAGGGCACTGGGACTTCAGGACACGCAACTACCTGTGGCTTAGTGAGATCACTGGGGAGCCACTGAGTCTACAATCCTCTTAGGCCATTTTGTTGCAGAGTGAAATTTTGGTAGGATGCATGGAGCATTATTAATCTACTGTTTTTATGGAGATTTTTTGGCCCAGATTCAGTTTTTTATTCTTTTTTCAGGAGTTTATTTCTAGCTATTATGTTTTGCTTCACTGACAAGGGAGGAGCAGCTGTATTGCAGTGACATTACCAACATAAGAGCCCAACTTTCACTGCTGCCTTAATCTAAACAGATGTGTTCACAGGTCTTGCTAACAGCCTTGTTTGTATCTGAAAGCATTTTCTTTTCCATCATGTTTCTTCCCTCTGCTTTGTCTTGTTTAAAGACTCTTATAATTGTAAGGTTTATAGGGCACTACTACTTCACAGACTACTTAGCTTAAATGAAACTGAAGCTAACATGACAACATTTGCAAACCAAGTGTCATTTAAATACTTTTTTTACTCCCTGCATGCACAAGCTTACACAGGATTTAAAGTACTACCTGGATGCCTGTCTTGCACGTACAAAACACCTGAAATGCTTTATTTTAGAGAATAAAATTACCTCTTCTCAAAGAATCAAGCTGTTAGAAAGCTTTACTATCCATCAAGATCCACTGGCACAGAACTTAATCAGAGTGTGGAAGGTTTGGCTTAGCAAAAATAAAGCAATTTAATAGGTCTAGAGCCCTTGTTTTCTTCTGACAGTTATTTCACTTTCTTTGCAGAAAGCAACCTTTTTCTATTTAACTGTTGAGGGTTCTATATTTAAAGTGCTTTGTCATTCATGTGTCCTATAAGAACTGTATTTTGAGTGCTGACCTTCTGTAGTTCATAAATCTTTTGGATTTACGTTATAACTTTATTTGAAGTCATCACACAAATTGGTATATTTTGGCTTAATGCAATTTAATAACACAAATCCTTTTGATTGCTTGTTCTTATTCACTTCTTTTGTGTGTCCACATCATCTTTTAGTGCCTACATTTAATGATTTTAACTGGATCTGAGTATATTAAAGTGAATGTACTACTACATAGCAGCAGGAGAGTGTCTGAATGGCTTTAGCAATCTCTAAAATGCAGGGATCAGATTCATGCCATGAAAACCACAGACAGCATTTCAGGTCAAGCCAGTGTTTGAAGGTCAGAAAAATGGAAGTTACAAACCCAAGGATATTGGGATAACCCAGCCTACCTACCTGTGTGGAGCCACACAGTCAATGAGATATGAGTGCTGAGGGAAATAGTCGGTTATGGGTGGCTGTGAATGAAGACAGCTCATTTGAAAGGGTTCCTGATGATACCTTACCCTACCCTAATGAGTAGGGTGCTCTTCACTGAATGGAAAAACCCTGTTGTTATGAGAGGGTTGTGTGTGTTGTCCCCTGCTTGTGAGGCTAAGAGGAAACCCTGCCAGCTGGGTAAGGGCTGAGGAGGTGAGCTGAGGCACTTGAGCAGCCAGATGTGAGGGTGGTTTTACAGCCTGACAAGGCACTGCTCAGCTGAGAAAGGCTGCTGAGAGCACTGGGAAGCAAAATTCTGCATTTGCGATCCATATAACAGAAGGGTGGTTTTGTCCCCACCGTTTCTTGACAAGTTAACAACTAATACTGAATAGGTTTATTCTGTGTAATTAGCACAAGGAATGAAGGGTATAGATTCAGCAGCCTGTACTGGTACTGCAATGAAGATCAGGCAGAAATGGTGGTGTGGGAAGTCACTGATACCCCTGAGCACGCAGCAGATACCTAACCCCACCTATCGATCAGGCCAGGTAGCTGCTGCTGCTAGATCAAGCAAATCAGAGAGTTTTCTCTTGCAGCCTGAATTCAGTAAAATTTCAAGGGTGTTCACTTTCATTCTAAATAATAGTATTTCTTTATGACTGTTAGAAACTGTCAACCTATTATGTTTATTTTGTGTCATACAGTGTCCTTTTATGTGTCTCTCAGTATGTATCTGTTGATTCCTTTAATATTTAGTACCGTCATATGAAAGTATTTTAGTAACACAAAAATCAAGGCAGAAAGCAAGCTTTTGAAACATAGTGACAGGCACAATAAATTCTTATTTTTCATATTATGGCATGTATGTTTTCTTGAAATAATTGTATACAGTTTTCATCAGCAAAGGGATATGCTTCTTAAATAAGTCCACTCAAGCTTATTGTAAATGGTATTTTTGTGGCTTACCTCCTTATGCTTTTGTCATTCTACACTTGATTTATAAAGAGATTCATGGAAAGTCATAATTATTTTAAGAAGGCAGCAGGGAAAGTGTTCTTTCAGCATGTCTATAAATCTTTACTTATGCTGTACAGAGAACTCTGCTCTCTATGTCTGCTTTAACAGTGTACGAAGAGTATATCATAACGCCTTGAGTTGTCAGAGATTCAGGAATCTTTATAATATGAGATCAAAAGTGGAGACAATTTCATTGTAATAGTCCTGGCAACAAAGTAAAAAAAGATACCAATTCAGCTGGCACACTGACATGAGAGCAAGAGTATATTCTTTCATGTTTGGGATGGGAATGTGTGTGTGTGTGTGTACATAGAGACACATATGTGCACACATGTACATATAGCTAGGAAGCTAGTAAATTTGAGATGTAGAAAATGAGATGATGACCAAAAACATGGTCTATTTTAAGGATAATATTTCTGGGAGAATGTAGAATATAAAATTTTCCCCTCACTGAGTGGCAAATCTTTGTCGTTCAGAAGAAGAAAACACTTTTCTTCCTGATGAAATCCACAGCAAATAACACTTGCACTATTCCTTTTCGTTCTCCTAAACACACATCTTCAAAAGACAATTTTCCTTTTCTTTTTCTCTTCTGCGTGGAACTATCACTTCGTAAGGCTTATGGGTTACAGCCCATAAGAGAAAAGGTGTAGTTATGATGGTTACATTTGGACACAGATTTCTTGTGAAGATTAGGCAATCCCTTTCACTGAAATTTGGAGAGGTGTGTAGAGAAATATTTGTCGGGAATTTTTTAGGTGCAGCTAATTCTGCTTTGGGAAGTAGTTAAGCTGAATGTTCTGTTATAGTCCTTCCCCTTTTTTAAAAAAGCTCCCTATGAGATCATGCTGCTAAGCAAAAACACCTGAAAACTGTTCATCAAAACCACTTTGTTTTAAGAATACAATATTTTTGTATCTGTTTATCTAAAGTCACCTTATACACATTTGTAAAGAATAGGTTTTTGAGTATGGATGTCTCAAGGGCCTGTCTATAGTTTTAGTGCCTGCTCTGCAAGACAGATGCATTACACAGTAAATACTGTATTCTGACTGCATATTATAGAATCACAGAATAGGGGTAGGGTTGGAAGGGACCTTAAAGATTATCTAGTTCCAAGCCTCTTGCTGTGGGCACTCACTAGAAGAGATTGCTCAGGGCCTCCTCCAACCTGGCCTTGAACTCTACCAGAGATGGGGCATCCCCAGCTTCTCTAGATGGGGCATCCCCAACCTGTTCCAGTGTTCACCATGCTCAGACTTCCTTCTAACACCTGATCTAAACCTGCTCTCCTTCATTTTAAAATCATTGTCCCTTGTCCTCTCACTATCTGCTTGTATAAAAAGTCCCTCTCCCTCCTTTTTATAAGCCCCCTTAAGGTACTGGAGGTCTCCCTAGAGCATTCTCTTCTCCAAAGCTGAACAACCCCAGCTCTCTCAGCCTGTCTTTATAGGTGAGGTGCTCCAGCCCTCTGATCATCCTTTTGGCTTCCTCTGGATTCTAACATGTCCATTTTCTTTTGCTAGGGCCTCCAGAGCTGGATGCAGCTTTCCAGGTGGGATTTCAGAAGGCCAGAGTAGGTGAGAAGAACCATGTCCCTCCACCTGCTGGCCACTCCTCTTTTGATGCAGTACTTCTGAGATGTGAGCCCACACTGTTGGCCCATGTCCAGCTTTTTATCCACAAAAACCCATGACATATTATTGATATGGGTTGAGAATCCAATAGAAAGGACTAAAAATATATTATTTGTTGGATTCTGATGTATAGATATTTCATTTTCATACCTTATTAAAGAAAACCCAGGATATTTAAATAATAATAATTAAAAAAAAAAAAGTCTAGAGAAAGCTGGGGAAAAATCCTAAAAATTAGGATGGTCAGAAAAGAACAGGTGGAATCTCAATACACTTTTGATGAGCTCCAGTCTACAGTTTTCAGAAATGCAAAAAATTTTGAATATCTTAGTGCTTACACAAAGAAAGCTTAATCCATTGTTATTGCATATATTTAATGTCGCTCTCTATCTTTCTTTTCCTTTATTTGTTTCCATTTGCAGTATGACTAAGACAAACAAAGTTCTGTCACACTCCTGCATCATCTTTTTTTACTGTTTAAGTATGAAAAACATATGTAGCTTAAGGATGTATTCTTCCTGAGTGAGAAGTTTAGAATAAAATCTATTTTACTTACACTGGGGTAAAATTTAAGAGTATTCTTTTTTGTCAGTCTTTCAAAATGGTGCTGCAACTAACAAAACCCACCAACTTACATATAGAAGATTTATCCTTCATATTAAATCACTGTTTTTTTGGGGATTTTTACCTGAATAAAATATAGCAAGTAATAATTTTGGTGAATATTTAACTTGACAGTTTATTAAAATTCCTAATCTTTTGGTTATTGCAATACACTACATTTATAATATTTAGTACTACAGCATGCAACGTCCCTCCTTGTAAACTGAATAACAGCCTTTCTTTATACAAGGTCCATAGACCAAAATTAAATTTATTAGCAGATTTTTAATAAAAAAATACCATTAATGATTTCTTGGTGCCAAGTATATATGCTACATACAGTTTATGTACACTTAAGAAAATATTATGGCTATCAAAAATACTAAATATATATCTAAAGCCATTGAATAAAAATAATTTCTTTGCTATGTTTCGTCTTCTAATTTTCAGAAGCTTTTCAAAATCTCTGTAGAGAAAGACACAGCTGTTACAGTCCTCCTTCATGACTGTGGAGCTTTGAAGAAGCACAGATGAGTTCTATCATATAAAATACCTTCGCCCAATTCATACCTAACCTAACTACTGCCAAGACAGGGAATTTGTCTCCAAAGACACTGTTTGACTGATAGAACAAGTAGAGAAAAAAAGAAACACTGACATCAAAGTAGAGCAGAAACTAGTTTAGTTAAGGCCTTTTTTTTTCTGTGATAGGGCTTTGTTAAACAATATTATTAATAGCTTTTGTTTCCAGTAATGTACAAGTAGGGGTGTTGGTGCCACTGATTAGAGAGACTAGAATTCCTGAGATCTAGCCAACCTGATTTCCATAATCGTGGGACAACTTGATTTTGTAAGACAGTTGCTACTATTTCTTCCTAGCCTAATTTGCTTTTCTGATCCTGTAATCCCTCTCCTATTATTGTCAATTACTTAGTTAGGCCTGGTCACTTCTGAAATAATGAAAATGTCCTGAGGTGTTAACTAATGATTGTTATGACTAGCAATATTCTACTGGAATCTGGTTATTTTCCATGTTCTTTAAAGATCATGATGTATTTCACTGTCTCAAAACCTTTCTCATATCCAAATTAATTAGGTTCAGACATAAAGTTTGGGGGTATTCTTCCTAAATGCTGTCCTCATATAGAACACAGGAGACATGGACATCCCATAGACCTAAGTCTGTGTATTGGTCCCAAACCTGAAAACTTCAATAACTCCTTGTAACTGTCTTGGCTCTGCTGAAGACCACAGGTAGAATCAAATCTGTCCACTTTAGGATTATGGTGTAGCTGCCATTCAGGTTGGGACACAGGCCTTCTCATGCTCCAGGTAGATGTGCCAAAGAAGTATTTGTTGCTTACGGTACAAAATCATTACTGAAACAGATCACTCACCAAAGTTAATGGAATTGCATTTTTTCTGAGGACTGCATACATAAAACATATGCAGGACTAAGATATTTCCATCTCCTCTCCATCCTAAGTACTCAGCTTTCAAAAAATTACCAAGCTTTGCAATATGTCTTCCTTAATATCTATCTAAGTGATGTTTTTCTTAATTAAAAAAGTACAACCTGATTATATTTTGTGTGTGTGGGTAGATGAAAACATAAGCAGAAGAGAAAAACCTTGTATTCAATCATAACAGGCTTTCAAAGCAAATTCAAAGAAACAAACATCATATGTCATGATTTTTTTTCTTTTTTAATGACATGCCAAGCGGTTCAAGTTTGGCTTTCCATTCCTCTGGTAATAAGATAGCTGCTAAGATCTACAGCTCTCCCATATTAGTGGTTTATGCAAGACTACAGCGTGATGCACTCCAAATGGAATTGACAACCAGTTCAGAGAGAGGAAGAGGGGATTTCTAATATGAAAAATTGTCTGCTTCCTCAAATTTTACCAGTCATGTCATGTTACATTAGACAGAGTAATAGAACATTAGCTGTTTAATGAGACATGACTGCTAAAATGTAAAGGAGAATGCACTTTCAGATTGGCTAGTCCTGTTGAAAGTGATAGCTTGCATCTAATCTGTAATGCTTGTAGATATTATGCAAACCAGCTGTTTGTGAATTCCAGATCATTTGGAAATTGGAAGAAGTGTCAGATACATTATCAGCTTCTCAAAATATTTCTGTATCTTACTTTTTGTTTCTAGATAACAAAAGGGTTTTGAGAACTAAAAATATAAGTTATCCTCATTTAACACTTGACAGTTTTCTTACATCCTTTTGGTCAGAACTTCAATTGAATCAATCATAAGGGGGTTTATTTTACTGATGTCAGCAGAGCTTCAGACATTTGTACAACTCTGCTTTAGAGGTGCAGTGGCATAAAGTTTCACAATACTTAGCAATGTAGCAGCTAGCAATCTTTCTCCAAAAGTATTTTTACCTTGTTATGAGATGATGTTTAATTGAAACTAAAATATTCCATAAAAAGACTTCAAATAAATTTTATCAGGAAAGAGGAAGGTGGAGATTTTAATTTCAGATTATTTTGAGTAATGAGCTGAATAAAAATCTGACTCTTGAACTTCAATGTGTGAGGCATGCTAGCTATTGGGTTGCCAGATATTCTGAGGCACGTTAGATGTTCTCTGTTCTGTGACAAATAACAAAAGGTTTTCTTTCTTTTCCCCATTCAACCACTAGAAAACAAGAACTAATTTCAGACCACTGATGAGTTTGTGTGCTATAATTCTGGGTTTCAGCCATATCACACAGCAAGTCAAACCAGCTGTTTCAAAGTCTGAATATTTTTAATTTTTTACCTTTGCATTACTGCTACTTATCACATAAATACTCTGCCTCATGCAGGAAACCCCTAAACTTGATCACATCCATACTTTTTTGTCTGGAAAGAGGGAACAAAATGGTTGGCAATGAACCCTTAAGAACTAGGCACTGGATTTATGTTTTGGCTGTTTTGATTAATACTAACAAGATAAATGATGAAAATAACCCCAGAAATGGGAATATGAGATCCATTTGGTCAGAAGAAAGAACACTTGAAAATTGAGAGGTTACATATATGGAAAGGTACACCTAGAAAAATCAAGAGATGCAAACTTCTAATGCTACCAGATCAATCTGCTCATTATGTCCCTTACATTTAATATTTAGAAAAGTAACTCTAATTTTAAATACTTCAGTTTATTCAGACTGCTGCCATTTTATTTAGATATGTGTGTTAGGCAAACCTAGCTTCCTCTGAAATCACTAGGAATAGTCAATCTCATAAACAGCAACTCAGAACAGGAAAAATAAAAACATGAAAGTAAAAAAGATTGATTTTTGCAATGCTGATTGAAGATAAACATTTAGATGGAAAATGGAGCTGCCTGAGTCTATGAACTGCTATGTATGTAGTTTTTGTGAAAGTTTTTCATTTATTATTACTGTGCAATTACAGTCTTATATATCTATACCAACTATAATTTAGCATCAGTGTAGATGAATTGCCAATACTTGGCTTCCTCTGAGCAAAAACTACACAACTCCTGAGCTGAATTATACTGTCAAGCAATGTACAAATTTTTAGTTGTTCTGTCTTTATTTGCATCTCAAGCATCACATTGCTAAATCTTCACAGAGTATCTTGAAAGAGAACCCCTTTATGACTATATTTTTCCTACATATACTTTTTATTTAAATTGAAGTTGTCTCAACTTACATTTTTAATAGCAATGAAATCCTTTGGGTTCTTATTAGATGGATTCTAAGCAAAAAATTCTCTCATCTGCTGTGCTGTACAGATCTTTGAAGGGTAAAGAAATCTCTTTTATATTTGCAGTTGTGGTTACAGATTGATATGCTTATGTCTTTGCCAAAATGACAGAGTTTTGTATATGCAGTTGCAGTCACTCTCAAACCAGCAAGGAAATGAGAGGAGAAGCTAATGCATGCATTTTCCAGATCCTGGTTTACATTTCTGCAGATACAGACCTCTTAGAATTTGCATTTACAGAACGAATCTTTGTTCAAGTTCTGATCTGATACCCTTTTTGTTTGGTTGTTTCGTTTGTTTTGTGGGGTTTGCCTTGATCTTAGTAGAAGCCTTGCCCTGCAAACAGATGTAGAAGTAGGACTAACAACTGGGCTTTGCTTAGGATCTAGGTAATGTACTTGTAAAGAGAATTTTAGCTCCAAAAGACTGCATGCTTGGCCTTAGCTTATCAAAGACAAGAAGAAAACTCATTATAGAACCTGTATGACTTATGATGATGACCAGAAATTGGCTAACTATACTGTCCAGAGTAAGTGAGACTGAGACAGCTTTCATTTATAAGAAAGAAAGAAGAAAAATTAAGTAATTTGGGATAAAAGGAGTAAGAATCTCGAAGTTATTAAGCTATGCAATTTCAGTATCTCTTTTCCATCTAAAATCTCATTATAATGATGATGATGATTATTATTATTATTTACACAGGTAGATGCACACACATTTTAGTTGCAGGAGATTCCATTGTAGGATTACTATTGAAATATGCAGTGATTTTGTGGGAGTGTAACATCTTACAAATCACCATGCAATACAGAGATACAGACTCTTTCTCACTGAAGGCAATAAAATAAAAACAAATAAAAAAATCTGGTCTACATAATTGAAGTTCCTCTTCATTATTCTGACATTAGCTAGCCTCAGGCTCCAGAATCTGCTCAGTTGTAATGAATTGTTAAGATTTCAGTTGGACCAAGGAGAAGATAGCACCTCATTGTACTTTGTTGTTAGCAAGATTTTAACAAAATAACATCTGCTCTCTTATATTGTAGATGATTTAATTTTTAAACACTTGTTCCCAACCTTTAATTTTCTGCAAAACAACCACATAAATTATTAATTCATCTATATTTCCTCAAGGCGAGTTAGACTTAAGGTCCTTCATAAATATTTAAGAATTCTATTGCAAAATAAACAAAAAACTTCCACTTAACTTTTAATTGCAAGTCCCCAAAACCAGCAGCATCATTAACAACAGTATAGAGAAAGATTTCAGATAAAACCACTTTTTTGTAAAAGCATTCAACCTTATAAGTTGGTGGAAATTCAAGGTGGTTTTGCACCAAGTTTGCAATACATGTATTTCATTAGCAACAAAAGTCAGGGAAAAAAAAAAGACCAGTGTTCAAATATGATCCAGTCTTGAACTGAAAGTCTCCCTAGTGTTCCCCAGGAACATGAAGTGCAACAACCAAGTGTATATGCATTTTCCAGGAATACATCTGCCTATGTTCATATTGAGCATTATCCAAGGCCAAATCTGAGCTGCTGTTTAATTCTGGCCCTGGATCTGAGAAGTGGAGGCAGACTCAAGCTTCAGGGCTAGCCTAACATAATTTCAGCTGCCAACTCCTCCCTTTTACCCAAAGGAATTGTGCTAATAACTATGGATCACTGCATTTGCTATTTCTCACCCTATCCCCAGAACAGTTCTCACCTCTTGGAAAAACAGAGCTCTCTGAACCCTTTGGAGTGGCGCAGAGATCACAGCAAAATTAAGATCCAAATTCTGTGAATGTAATAAATTTTTTTATATATACAAACATACATACACACACAAACAAATATATATCTATATACCAGTTTCTTTTTGCAAAAAGTGTGCTTTTTGCAAAAAGTGTGTCCCAACATTTGTTGGGATTTTTACCCATATCATTCATGAGAAAAATACTATAAAATTATATTTCAATGTTTTTATGTTTTAGCATTGCTTTGAGATAAATCTAATGTTTTGAAAATATTTATTAGTTGAATTTATGTTTATAGACATAAAAATTATCTTAAGAATTTTTTAACCATTAAGATAAAACCACTGAATTATTTATTATCTCATTTCATGTAAGAAATAATTTTACAGAAATGTAAATATGTAAAAGTTTCAGTCATTATTCCAAAGGAAGGAGAAGAAAAAGATTCTGCCATAAAATGCAAAACCAAAATGTCAGCATTTTCAGATTTCCTCTAGAACTATAATACTGCCCTAAAAGATAAAACTTGATTAAAAATCCAAGTGTGTGTAAAAGTGGAGAAATCTAAATATTTTGCATAATACAGAAGAGCTCAGCTCTGACCACCTTTACTGTTTCCTTTCTCTTCCAAACTCTCATTTTGGCTGTGGTTCACCACAGATATGGACTCATGGATTCCAACTGTGCTCTCACCTTTTCCAGTGCTGTCCAGAACTAATTCCAAGGAAGTAAACAAAATACAGGGATGTGAGAGTGGGATAAGGGAGACTTAAAAAAGGCTCATGAAAGTATTCCTCCTGCCTTGCCATATGGATATTGATTTCTCCCCCTCAGGCTGAATATAATTGCCTGCTCTAATTTAACATTGATCTACCCACCCAAGTTTCTTAAAGCACTGCACAGGCATCAATTAAATTGTTCCTAATACCACCTTTGTGAAGTAGGATAGCTATAATTATTCACACTTAGATGATGGTGAGGGGTAAAAAGTGATTCGTCCTGAGCTATTCAGTGAAACAAGCCAGGAATAAAGCATGAGACAATTATACCCTGCCATGTGCCCATTATCAGATCATTCAAAGTTTTTCAAAAGGCAAAATATTTGCGCATGTAATGACTTGGGATTCCAGTGAAACATACCTGGTTAGATAATGAGTGTACTATGACTGCTACTGATCATATTGGATGTGCCTCTTGCCTTGACTTGTCTCTTTTGTGGGATTTTTCCACTACCTTATTTTTCATCTTTTTTGATTCAATCAAGGCTGCTTAAAATGTAAGAGGCTTTTATTTCTTATGGTACAGCTCTTGGCACTTGATTGTTGATTTGTTCTCTGATAAGAACTTTTATGTTTTATTACCTGCAAGAGATAACACCTCTTGCTGCTGAGGATGACAAACATGGTTTTGCTGCTCTACTTTTGAGTGTCATTTTATTTAGTAGTTCAAGAGAAATCAGCTAGGGTGCTGATGAGGAGAATCAAGTACAAAGTATTTCATACACACATCCGAGAGTTCAGAAAAATTAAAAGTTCTACCATAGTTACTATGAAAGCGCGAAGCTAAAGCAACACACCGGTTAGAAAATTCTTTGAATCGGATAGCAGCAATAAACCAAAGTCATACTGGATATCAGATTTAGTTTAGACAGCTTCCCTATAAAATATGAGACTTGTAGTCAATGAAGAGAAAAACATAAACAACCCCCTCACACACACACACACCTGGCACACTATTACAAGGCTTTTAATGTGCACATGGGCAAACATTGACAGATTTGTTCAAACGTAAGTTGGACACAACCTCTAACCTTCTGATTCAAGTTTTATCTGAAAGAAAACCATATTGATATTGGAAAGCTCTACAAAATGTACAAACTTTAATTATCAGCCAGGCTATGCTACCCAGTGCTTTCACAGAGAAACCACAGGAATGTCAATAACTCAGTACATATTATTTGACCTCATTTTGCTACACTGCTTGGCTTGAACAATGTAAGTCTGCATTTTTGGCCAAGAATTTCTGGCTTCAAAGAATCCCCTCTGGGTGGCACTTAGGGCCCTGGGTTAACTTTAAACATGCTCATAATATGAGCCAAGTTGCTTTAGGCTTCACTGTTAATATTCTAGAAAATTAGAGACACAGAATACAAATTCCTTAGGCTGTTTCTTCTGAAACATACATTTTTCAGAATAGGAGATGTGAGATATAGCAATGAACTCACTCTTGACTCCTGATGAAGATATGGAAATTAGGCAGACTCCCTTGCTCTGACCCTTACAAATATTCAATGTATCCTAAAAAAACCCTGTGATGGTTGTGGATTTTAATTTTGTTCCATTTTAGTTTGTTGGTTTGATTTGGTTTAAATTGACCCATAATCTTCTTCCAACAGACTTTAATTTGAACACGTTTTTCTCCTTTGTGAGGCCTTTCCATGAAGGTAAGGATTTACAAAGGATCAAAGAGCTGCAAGCACAGATCTTACTTTCTCCACTATATTCACAACGACACAGCCTCTGTATGTCTCTTACGTATATGATGATATATTCTACCGTAAGAAATTTGGACTCTCTGATCCTTCCTAGTGGTGGGCCTTGGGGCAAACTGTCCCACTTGCCCACTGTTAGTCTATATGTAAAGCCTAACAAAACAGTGTTGTGGAGGAAAAATCATTATTTTTATAAGCTTACTCATCTTACAACACAGTGAATCATGTCTGACACTAGAGAGAGAAAACATGGGATGATCACAGTCTGTTGGTGTTTGCTGCATTTTGAGATCTCCTTGAAACGCATCTGAGTCCCAAATTGCACAACTAACATGAGGCTCCAGCATGAAGCACTTGGTGAAGCAGCTTCCCATAGCCTTGGGATTACCAAAAAAAAGGGGAGGGGAAGGGAAGGGAAGGGAAGGGCTTTTCCATCATATGTTGACTTTCTTACCTTGGCTGACATTGCCTTTTCCTTTCTCAAGACATGTAAGAGTGAGTACTGACCTTACACAGAAGTTGCTGTCCCACCTACCATGAAAGTCTAGGGAACATGTTGTCTCCAAACTAACTGCACTAGGAGAGTGAATATTGCACGTGAATTTGTTGTTTGGAAATAGTATTTCTGCTATAATTTTCCCCTCAAGTGAGGTTTGGGGATACATAATATCAGTATTCAAATAGCACGTTTTGTTTAAATGCTATTTAAAAAGGGATTTGTGCCTATAAGGGCAATTAAGTAAGAAATGTAGATAATTGTTATTGTTAAATTTTCACTTGCAGAATGAATGGGGGATCTTAATGTATATCTATGTCTATCCATACACACAAAGGGAAGAGCAAGTAACTAAAATGTAGCAAGTCCTTTGTAAAAATAGCAGCAAAGGATCTTGTGCTTCGGGAGGTGGTGTTCAGGAGGTAAGGTAGATAATAGCTTTCCCTGATAAAAGTTCCCCAGTCAAAGAAAAAATTTAACACAGCAATAACTGAAGCCCATACTGTGCAACTTTAAGCATCACCTCAGCTGTTGAACAGCTGGGCATGTTTGTAGGGGTTTTTTGATAACCCCAGGACATAATGTGTGCTCTGAACACCTACAAGAAATAGAAATGCTTTTTTGTATGCATGACCCATCATGCATTTTAACTGGGAGAGGAAAGGTACTTATCAAGATAACACTGACAGGTGGCAGAGCAACTTGAACAGTACAAGATAGAAATTCTCAGCCAGAGGGTAGCAAGAGAAAATGAAGTAATTCTGACTTGTGTAAGTTGATATCTCTCCAGTTACAGCATCCTGACTGTGTGAAATAGGACACTGGGAGAGACTTGGATTGCTAATGCTGATAATTCTTATTTTCTCCCTATTGGAGTTCCTTTATTTTCCTTGCATTATTCTTTCCCGCTGAATACAATCACACTTTGTCCAGGAACATTTGGGATGACTTTAAGCAACTGAGAACAGCAAGTTTTTCCTTATCAGCTCGCAAAAGAACAATCATTAGATTCTGAACATGTGGTTCCAACTAATCTGCTTAAAGGAAGAAGGTATTTTTCAGGCATCCTGAGTCATGGTTCCCTTTTATATAATTTTCTTTGTCACAATTTCTTTTACCTTCTCCATGACCTGAACAAGTTAAAAATAACTTACGGATGGTGCATTATTCCTAGTTTCTTAGCTTTTAAGCTTAAAATAAGTCCTCTATCTCATACTTTTTCATCACCAAACAAAATCAGAACCCCAGTTAGATTTAGATCTGAGCTTATATTACAATGTCATGGTGGAAGTTGATTTGGTTTGGTTTTTTTTTTTTTGTTTTTGTTTTTTTTTTTTATTTGTTTGGGGTTTTTTTTGGTTTTTTTTGTTTTTTTGAGAAAAGTCTAGTATTTTATAGTTGTAAAGAGATGGCTTTTCCTAAAGTTACTCTTCTTCAATCTTACTGCTGTGTAATGAAACTGTTTCACTAAAGTTACTTTGAAATATCATCAGCACTTTTTAAATGCTTTAGACTATTTCTATAAATCAAAATAGTCAGAAACTCAACACCACCACTAACCCAAATCCCTGCTAGCTATTTCAGATTTACAGTTTTTTTTTTTTGGCATGAGCTATAGCACCCTATAGACATGTGAAAAAACAGGTGAATTTGACCCCGTGTATTTTTGCCTAAAATAACCAATTTTAGTACTATTTCAGTATTAGTAGCAAAAAAAAGAGTAGAGGTGAGATTTCAAGTTCCTTTTAACTTCCTTTAAGCTTCATACTCACACATACATGCATGTGTGAACTATCAATACACAGATATCTCTTGACAGATATATATGATTGATAGTTTTAATTGCCTCTCAACAAACTAAAATAATTTAAAAATGCCTCTGCATTATCTGATAATGTACGGTGTTTGTTCCATCATGTATTAAGTGTGAGTTAAACTCTCACACAACATTGCTTTACCAAGTCTCAAGGTTGGCTGTAGGACACACCATTTTAGCTAATATCACTCAGGAGATCAGTTATTTCCCATTGTGATTCCCAATTGGCATCTTGCAGTGAGCTTGTTTACTGCTCCACAGCAGAATGGATTGTCTGTCATTAAGTACAAAAAAGCTGCATGAAAACAGTATTAAGTCTCTGGTTTAAGCTGACAAATTCAGGGAAGTCTAAATTAAAGATGAAGTACCAGAACAGCGCTGGTTTTTTGAAGCAATATTACCTTGGAATGGGAAAGGAAGGCAGCATAGGCAGTAGCTTTTGTCTGGCCATTACCATGTCAGTCTTTCACTTTAATTCAGAAAAGTAAGAGCTTTTACATTATCATTGTTTTTCCTTTTCAGACATGAACAAAGCAGTGTAAGTGGGCCAGTACTTATAGGCCAGCTTTTGGTACAATTTTGATTTGAAATGATTGGGATATAAGAATAGTATTTCCAATTGAGATGTTGACTGAGCAACCAGGCAGTAGATTTATTATACTGACAAGATGATAAAATCAGTCAGGAGAAGAGTAAACCTACTTCACTTGAGGGGTATTGGATTAACTGATTTCAAAGCTCTGACATAAGTAATCCAAAAGAAGCATTAGAAATCTGGTATAATGAAACTTGTGCTTTCTCTGTGTCAACTGAAACCTTAAAGACAGGAAGTGAGTAAAATGGTATTTAGATATAAAACTAAAAAGCAAGCATGCCAAAGCAAACACAAAGAAAAATACATATTCTGGTTGGTGAGATAAGAATAAATGGGTGGCAGGGGAAAAAGTGCTCTTCAAGAAGGGTGACCACAGAGCAGAAAACATCAAAGGAAGGTGGGCATGCCTGTGAAAAAAAATAGGAAATAAGACTCCAAGAGGGCTAATTAAGAGGGAGAACAAAGAAAAGTAGTGTTTGTTAGATAAATTAATTGTCTAGGAGAAGAAGTAAAAAATAAAATTTTCTTTCGAGGCAGTATAATGCATTTTGTTACTACTATGCAGAGAAAATGTAAAATGAAGAATAAATACAAGACAATTCAGATCCCTCCAAGCTCTTGGGTTTACAACAGGGCTAGACTAACCAAATGATCCCTATCCCACCAGCTGTATCTCTTCCCAGTACTGTTCCCAGCCAGAGAGAAACCTGTTTTTGTCAGATGACAAACTCCTGAGCAGCCTTGATATGGGAAAGAATAATCGTTCATCCAAGTGAAATATAGGTAAAAAAGGAGTACCTTATTCTAAACTCAGCACACATGGGTGGAAAAAAGGAAACATTTGCAGAAATGATATTTCTACCAGTTGCTATTCTAGGCTCTGATTTAATCACCTAGCATAGACCTCTTAGTTGCTTAGATTTTTGTATGGGCAGCAGACAAAAAATACAGCACCTCAAGGCCACTAGTGTTCTAATTTATCTGTGGAAATGTCTTTCTCTGTTGGCAACTATGGTCCTAAAATAGACATAATCAGCAATGTAAGGTGAAGAGATATGAATCTGTGCTCTAAATTTAGCTAATTGTCCTTGCTCTTTGTCACCATGTTTGTTCAGTAATAGTAAGATTTTTTTTCTGTGCAGTGACTTTTCTCAATAAAATCTATCTTTGTGAAGCTGCACAACTTCTGCACAGGTTCTGCATGCAGTAGTTGCTATTTTTCAGCCAGGAAGTGGGTTGAAGCTACAGAGAACAAAGTTTGGCTTCTATTTTCAAAGCCCGAGGCTCTGGTCTGCAGTTGAAGCCAAACTCTCGCTGCTTGAGTTGTGTAGTGTTTAAATAAAAGTAATCTCAGTGTTAAATTCAAGCTCTCTGTGCCATAGCAATGAAAATAACATACTGTGCCTGGGAAGTGCCTGTAGGGATGGAGCCATGCTGCTGGAAGCAGGTGTGTGCATACAAATGGCAAGCAGGGAGAGAGGATCCCTCAGAAAGCACTGGACTTTTTTGTACTTCCTGGAGACACTGTGGCTCAGTAATTCAGTCTTTGTTGTGGGTGGCTAAGAAACCCTCCACCTTTTGTATATAGATCCTAGGAAACCACTTAGAGAATTTTCCTTCTTATTTTCCAGCTAATTTTGTGTAGGAAGGTTTGAAGCACAATTAAACTGCTGTCACTGAACTAATATTACCCAATTTCATATTTATTTATGAATAGGTATTGCATATTGCTCTTTTTGAAATGAAAAAACCCATGTTAATAAGAATTGTAAGTACTTGAAGAGCACAGCTGTACATGTCTGTCAAAATATAAGAAAAGTAATTATAAGCACATGCCAGAAGCAGCTTACTTAGCATTAAAAAAAAAAAAAATGAAAAAAGAAAAGAGGTTTTCTGTGTTAATGCCCCAAGGGCATCAGTGGTGCATAGTGTTTCTGACTAGCCTCACCTGGGACCCTCTGGCACCCTCTTCCACACTGTACACATGGGCCTGGGCACCTCTTTTCTATTCAGCCTGCAGTTGTTGCTGAGCTAAGATTTAGATGGGTCTGAGCCTTGTCCTCAGCTGATGTTGGCTGAACTTGCTGTTCTGACTTGACCTTGGACCTACCTGACTCGTCACGTCATGTTTGTGTCATTGCCACTGGACTGTTGATAGGATGCACTGCTGTGACAGCCCTGCCCTGCTGGCCAGCTCAGCTCGTTCCAGGGTGATGTCTGTCGATGAGCTCAGTCTGTCCTGGAGTCCCCCTCACATCCTGCTCATCCTCCTCCTTCACAGAGCAGCTCCTGCTGCTCCCTGACTCCTTAAAAACTCCTTATTGACATGGTATTCAAGGCAGTGCATTCATAAGGATGAATATCTTGATGTTATCTTACTAGAAGAGGAATGTGGAAGCAAAAGTCTGTTCTGAAGCACTGTAATTGCTTAAGAAAGCAGCAGTTGTTGATAGCACTCATGATTTATCTGCACTTCTTTTATTTTGGACATGTTTCTATAGAGCACCATGGGTTTTACCACAAAATTTAGCTAAGTAGTTCCATAAAGAATATTTAGAAAGCTTTATTTGCCATTTTAAAATTTTGTAGATTCATGATTCTCTTTATTGTTAGCAACGAAAAAAACTTATGAAGCAAGATGCTATTTTCTGCTCATAGATATCTGCTCTGTGAGGAATGATTAGGAATATCAAACAAAAATGGTTTCAGATCCCTTTTTAACTCCTTTTCATCAAACGGGAGAAAGGGAATTATTTAGGCCTTCTAGTCCTTGCATTTCATTTGTCTTCTAGAACCATCTCATTTGAAAATCCAAACAATGGTTTTACAAGCAGTTGACACTGTCAGTAGTCTTGCACTAGACCTTTTCCTGTCATAAGAGGAAGGGTTTGTCAGTGTCTGGTTGCAGCTCCTGGTTCTGAAGGCCACACTTAGTGCCAGGCAGCCCCAAGTCTCAGATGTCTTTTCCAAGCTGGTGCTGTGCAGCAGTGCGTCCTGCTATGAGAGGATGTTCTTGGAAGAATTGATACCTGAGGATCAAAGGAAGCTCAGATGTGTTGACTCTAATGATCTTCTGATGTAAGGGTCCCTCAGGTTTGCCATCTATTTGAAGCAGAAGCCTGGCCTAGGTATCTAGTCTTCCGCCTCTAAATAATTCCCTTGTCACCATTTATTGTAATTCTGCTTAGATTTTCCATACACCGGAAAAGTCCTGTGTTTTGATGTAAGTTTTCAAGCACCAGAGGGGAGAACAAGTGCATCGGTATACCTGGTTTCATGGTACAGGTGATGCAGAGGCAATCTATCTAGCAACTATTTCTGACTAAACCTTTAAAGGGGTTTTCAGTGGGTCCTTTTTTGCTTAATAATCTTCCTGATAAAGCTTCCTGGCTTCTTTTCTGAAGCCAGCAGCAGTGATGAAGACATAGTAACAGGAATAAAAAACAAGCAAAATGGAGATGTGGTTGAAAACAACTCTTGGCCTTTAATATGTGCAATTTGAAGTCAGATTTATATAATATTGCGTCATTAATGTCCCAAAACTACAATTGTTTTGTTAGTAACAGTCCCAGTTGAATGGACTAGTACAGTGCTATCTTAATTTGGAATCTTTGGGGATTAATGTTGCGATGGGAGAAATAATATAATATATGGGAGAAATAATATAATATGTTTGCTCCTCTGTATTGTCTGGGAATCTTTGACTTTTAGCATTGTAAAGCCACCATTTCTGTTCATATTTAAATATTTATTGTCGCCTTCTCACAATATTTCTTTTAAGAAGTTTCTAGCTGGTTTATAATCTTAACATGCACAGAGAACATCCTTCCAATCACTGATTCTGCATCCCAAAATAAATGCAGGGATCCTTACACTTAGAGTTGGGTTTATAAAGACTTAATTTTAGAAGTTTGAAGTTTTGGTGCACTGAAATATACATCATTAAAGCTCTTGCATGCAACATCTGCTTACATCCTATAATGTCATCCTATTGTAAGTGAACATTTAATCCTAACTCATTATGCCTCTCCAAGCAAGCTGCAACCCTGAAACTTAGGAAGGAGATTTGCTTCTGTTCACAGAGATTGATGCAATCTGTAATTAGAACCCCATACTCTTCCCAGCTGCTGTTGCTGGCATAGTTGCATTTGAGAATGATGTAATATATCTTCTATTGCAGCACTTCCTACTCTTTTCAGTCAAATGTACAGGCTTACTAGCTTGGAGCTCACCCGTGCCAGTCACTGGTCCTTATCTTCTATTTAACTCTGTGCAGAGTGAAAAGGAGCTAGTGTTAGGTACTAGTACCTTGTTAGCACCCTGTGCAGCAGTTCATTATTAAATGAAGGAGAGAGACAGCTGAAGATCAGTAGAAAAAACTTGAAATGCATAGCAGTACCATAAGTTAGAATCATATTTGCATAGGTCTAAATCACTGAATCTAAATCTGAAGTATGTCACTATTAGTACAGAAGGAGGGGCTGCAGCTCTGGAAAGTAGCAATTCCAAGAGGTGGTTATGGCACACAAGAAACTGTCCTGTGTGGTGGTATATTAAAAGGGCAAAATTAATTTTAGATGTATAGATTCAGAAAGAATGACTCATATTCAGGATACATTTAGGTAAATCTACATCTGAATGTGACTGTCAGCTGCAATCTGCTCTTTTGCCATGGTTTCTAAATCTATGTTAAAAACTGTGAAGGAAAAAGAATTAGATATTTTTTGTCTTCTACAGCTATGTGATTCTAAACTAGAGAAAGTAGTTTAAGGTAGCTTCTAATTAACTAGAAATAGCTGGGGATTAACGAAGACAGAGAAAGATGTTTTGTTTGTTAAAAGGAGAACTGAAAAATTAGGTGTTTTCATGAATAAGTTTCCGAGAGAGATAATGGATTGTAAAAGGCTAAACTTATCAATGATAAGAAAAAAACCAGCCAGTTCCAAAAACATAAATCAAGTGAATTGATTCTTGAAAAGCATAAATTTGCAAATGTCATTTTCTCACAGATTTTAATCTCGGAAACAACACACATATCGATGTGACTAGTCCTTCAACTTCTAAGGTTATAAAATCAAGGTTGGACGCCTTTTTGAAAGATAAGCTTTAGCCAAAACAAGTTAGTGAACACACTGGAAAGCTAATTGGATGAAATGTAATATGAAGGCATTCAGAGTAGAAGCTTTAATGATTCATTTTGGCCATAAAACTCTGTGAAGCCAACTAAAATACTCCAGCTGACCTAAGTAGATTTTTTTTCTCTGTAAGAATAATGAAGAGCATTAACCTTCTTAGGCCACACACCAATTATTTAATTACTTTCCATTTTCAGTAAACTTTCCAGAAGAAACACATTCTACCAGGATTAAACACATCTATTTTTTAGTGAAGAGATAAGAGACTTCACACAGAGGAATACAAGAGATATTGAACTGTATATATACACAAGTGAATTACAGCACCTGTATCCAATCAATGGACAATCTCTAGCATCCATAGGAGGAAATGACTTGATGGCCTTTAAGTTAGTTGTACAGTAAGTTAGAAACAAGTCTGAATTCTGCTGGAAAAAGACATTGTGGTTCAGTATCTGTTAGCTAAACAGAGTCATTTATTTTAATTGCCAGTCCAAGATATCTTCTTTCAACTTGCTTTGAAAGTAGCTCTGCATGATGGCACAACTGTGAGGGAGGTGCAATATTTTGTCCATCCAAAGAGCTGAAAAAGCAAAACCTTGAATATTTTCCTTGTCAACTGATATGAGGAACAGGAGTTGATGAAATAAGTTGTGAGATTGTTTCAGTAAATATCTTGCTAGAATAGGTTTCCTCCCATATACAATGTGAAAAATTGGAACAGACGTAAGGATCTGTAAAGCTTCTGTGAAGTTTGGGTTGTTTCATTTTGGGGTTTTTTGGTGGTGGTGTTTATTGTTTTTTTTTTTTTTTTTTTAACTAGATACCATATCTGCATATAGAAGTTTCCATTTTTCTTATTGTTACTGCAGAATGTAGACCTGGAAATTATCCATAGACCATTAGTCATAATGACATTTAAAAGAAACAAGGGGACAAAATGAGCTTCCAATTCCTCTTCCTCTTCTTTTTTCTCTCTCTCCAAAAACACTCCTATATGGTATTGCATTAAGTAGAATAAATTGGATAGACTCTGTTCTGTGTTACATCCATATAGGGCCCTTTCCATCTGTGAGATGGGTATCACAGAATTTATTTCCACATATCTTGCAATTAATATCAAGTGCCTCTTTAAACATGTGGTTCAGATTCTGTGGGGAATTCTATAACAAGATTTTAGTTTCCTGACAGCACTTCCAACTAAAATAGTTTCAAATACACAGTAAAAGGGAAAATAGTTGCTGTGGGATAAACTTAAGGGTCATTTTTTAAAACGACACATTCAGATACAAGAGAAATGCTCTCTTCTGAGCTAAGGGACCTATTCTCCAGTCTGTGAGCCTGTATTTCCTGATAACGTTAATCAGAGTAATGTATGCATGCTGAGTGGAGGCTAAAACCTTAATTGTCCTAATGATACTGTTTGTAGTGAGGTGTTTTGGTGCTTTCTGTTTTTTATTTTTATTTTTTGGGTTTTTTTCTTTTAAAAGCCTAAGTGTTTCTTCCATTCTTACTGGATTTAGACAAATGTGTAAAAAGGAAGGGCAAAGGTGCCCTATGGGACTTTCATTTACTGAAAAGTATGTTGACAGCAAGAATCAAAAAAACAAGAATACAACCCTGACTCTAGCTGTGAATCAACAAAATTTAATGCAAATACAAAAGCAGTTGTGCTTCCCTTAATGTAGTTAATTCAGAGGAAATTTGAAGCAACTGAATACAAATGCTTTATTATATGAATAACGCTGTCATTTAATTACTTAAATAAATGCTTAACATGACATCATTCTAAAATTCTTCCTACAATCTGCAGAAAAGGATCTAAATGAAAATAAAGATATAACTAAAACCACATTCTTTATATTACCTCAGTAAGGACTTACCACTGTCTTTTTCCCGTCACTCATCCTGATGCATGGAAGGTATTTTCCCTAAAGAAAAACCCTGTAAGTATTTGTCATGCTATTTCCCTGCTCATTCTATCTGCAGTATGAATGGCAAGAAAGAGTGAAGTCAGACCAGGTATGTGCATGCGGAGCAGTCACACCCTGTGACCCTGTCTAGATCTATGTCCAAGCAAGGACCAAAAGCATTGTGGAGCTGGAATTGGTTTCTCACCAAAAGACATTTCCAGCAGCTGCTTCCTACCAAATAAATGGAACTTGGAGCACAGAATATCTACTTTGATTTGCATAGATAGCAGGACTGATTTACTAGGATGCTATTTCAGTTTTATGGTGATACAAGCAAGTGAATCACTGCATCTATCTCGGCAGTTTATTTTCTTTTGGTTGACAGAGGACAGATTGTGTGATTCTATCTATATCTGTATAGGATACAGATTATCTTCCTCCTCCTTTATAGATTATTTAAAAGCAATTAAAAATTTATTTAAAAGCTGGTTGACCCAGGTGTTCAAGACATCCAGGTTTGTGACAGGTCAGTACAATACAGGAACTGTTGTGTTTGACCAAAATCTCAGTCACTCTTTTTAATTTTCTGAGTTAGATTGTGCCTTTCTTTAAGAATATGCAATTACAGCATATATGTTACTCAAAACAGCCACCAGGCTGGATGCAGTGCATGTATGCAGAGGGGTTAGGCTGCTATTGTCACCTCCTTTTTCCCCAACTAGTTCTTGAGACAGAGGGGCAGATCATAACAAAGATTTGTCAGAACAGACATTTTTTATTAAGATTTTGTTATTAAAATAATCTTGCTGTTGGTGTTGATATCAGATAGCTGTTTGCACGGTACATTTTCTTGTTTCACCACAGTTCACAGTCACTCACAGTTACCCAGTGGCAGCCACAAGGAGGAGGCCAAATGAAAAGTGAGGCCAACAGAAGCAGAAGGTCACTCTGAAGCACCAGTTGTCTCTTGGTGCAAGTTCAGAAAGGCCCCTAAGGGGTGGTGAACACGTAATCCTGTTGCCTTTGCCCATAGCAGCCGCCACACTCTTCCATGCGGTCTGTCATCACACAACCTGTTCATGTGTGTGTTGGCCTTCTATAAATTTGGCTAACCCTTGGTGTCCTGAGTTTGTCAGGTCTCAGAATTATCAGGAACACTAGACTCCAAACTTATATATGTCCTTTTAAGCACTTCCTGCCCACTACCTCCCTTCCTGCCCTCACATCCTTTTATTTTAAGATTAATAGGAAATAAAAGCAAAGTTACATTATCATGGTATTCTTTTCCTTCTTGGAGAAAATCTCTTTTCCCTTCAGCTAGGAGTTATTATGTGACCTCAGAATTTTTACTTTTCAGAAATTCCAGGAGACCAGGTGTACATGGAGCTAATATAATGTGATCTGGTAATTTACAAATATCATTTTATCACTGATAAAAATTGTCAAATAGTCTCCAAGCCTTTTTGCACTCAGGAATCATGGCAAAGTTTCTCCAGCTAGGGAACTATGAATGTCTCCCGCTTTCCTATTCGGCAAATTAGTGAACACTGTTTTTCTGTTTATAAATGTGAGAGAAAACAGAAACAGCCCAAAAAAATTACACAACTAAAAAAAGGCCCATTGTTCTGAATCGTAAAACTGCCAAAAAGGTAAATTGCAGGTCTGAAAATGAATTTATTAAAAGAAGATGGAAGACCTGTTTTTTTCAAACCTTCCAATAGAGGCACTAAATCAAATCCCAAATCTTCAGTAGCAGATATTAGACGTCAACCTCACAGCTCCCACATTTATCTCCCCATCCTCTGGGTGTAGCTTGGCTCAGTGCTGGAAAGAATAGGTTTGCTATAATTAAGATGCAAAGGCACTGTCTCTGTGTTCTTCCTCACACCATAGTCCTTGAAGCCTAGGCATCTGTGACTTAAACTTCATGTGAGTAGAAAATAATATTTATTAAAGTGAAAGCTGTAGACAATTTACAGCTCATTCAGGAAATTAGAGCATTATGCTTTCACTGTTTCTTAAATATGTCTTTATTAAGTTGTTATTCTTAAAAAAATAATTTTAAGTGATTCATCATTTCTTCTACTAGCTCTTATAGTATCCTTCTGAAAAGGATTCCTTTTAAAATTGAAACACAAAGCTCTCTACTTTTCTGTTAGATTCTGCTGTGGATATTTCTGAAGAGTGATTTATAAGCTGTAGATTCTCTTGCAAGTAAAAGGATTCAAAATGAAAAAAGATCACAGCAAATAGCAAAGCTGACCTAAAAAGGTACAGTTCAGGCCTAAAACTTTGATTTGGTAGGTTGCCGCTCATACAGATTACAAATTGTTAAAACACAAATTGGTTGCTCTTCAAAGGGAAAGAAATAGTCTCGATGGAAAAGTCTTGTGAAAAGATGCAACTAGTTTACTGGGATGAGGCAGCAAAATTAAAGTTCCACCTATGGTATTCTGCCAAAACTAAGCAAACAAACTGAGAAGTGTCACAGTGATTGTATAGCCTTAGACAAATGACATTGACTCTAACATCAAATGATTACATCTATCCAAAAAGAGACAAAGCTTTACAGAATGACTGTTAGTAGTAATGCAAAGGAGCCATTTGGAGAGAGAAACAGAAAAATTTCAGCAATCTGTACACCGCTGCAGAATAAATATTTCATAAATAGGTTGTATCTGAAAGTGCGGCAGTTTTGTAAAAAACCTCAATAATTTTTCTTATTATGGTATATGCTATGAGAATTAAAGATGGATGGCTCTCAGTTAATTTTACCTTACTATTCTGTCCTATTCTATCTCCCAAGTGGTGCATTCACAGTTGCCTGATTTTTAGGTAGCAGACCTGACAAGCTCCTCACCAAAAGATCTTGTGGATGCATGGTTTCATGGGATATTGGAAAATTTGGAGAAATATCCATTGTAGGCTACTAAACAGACAAACTCTCTATGATTCAGGAAACGGCCTGAGCTAAAAACTTTTGAAGTCTAGGGGATTAGTTGGGAGAAACAATGGTTACTAGTTCTTACTTCCCCTCTGCCCCTCTGGTTTGGGTTGCTGCTGGAGAGAGCATATTCAGCTGGTGCTGCCAAAGCAAGAAATTCTTGAGAAGATACTCCAGCAAAATACATGTTTGATGTATAAACTGCTTGCAGCTGTTGTTGCATATTTCATTTGTTGTATATTTCTCTCTGAATTGCCATTGTTATCTAGGAGAGTACCTTCCAGTGTAATTTTAATAGAAATTACCGTATGGAAATTATAAATTAATTTATTTTTCCTAGCAAAATGTAGTACCCTTAGACTAGAGGTCTTACTTTATTATTTTTATTTTTTTCTCTATATAAATATATACAGAGCAATTCATATTGAAACAGATTGAAGGAAAGACTCCTTTAGGAGACTTAGTTGCTGTACACATTGTGTTTTAATGAACAGCTGTGCTCTTCCATCTCAATTAGTGTCCATAGCACAAGTGGAACTGAAAACAGGAGAGAAGACAAAGGGCTGCATCAGCAGTATCAGGAAGTTCCTATATTTGAGTCAAAGAAAAAGGTCAATTTATCATTTTTATCAATTTCTGTGAGGAATGAGAGAGGAAGAAGACTGAGTGAAGTATGTGAAAAATAATTAAAAAACCAGGCTGAGTAGTATCCTCTTGAACACAGAGTTCAAAGGAGAATATGAGAAGCGCAGTTTATACCTATAGAGAAATGGTGATTAGTGAGAGCTCAGGGCACCCATAGAAGGATTGTACATGTCAGCCTTGTGATGATTTCTTCTCAGAGTACAAAAGAGAAGGTCTGTGGTTTGTAAAAGTCACCAAAATTATTTATAGTTTTCCACCTTACATTGTAATTTTCTGATATTTTTATGGACTGAGCTGAAGCATTTTCTGAGCCTTTCAAATGTGGTTTTATTTTTTTTAATGAATTCCCTCTTCTGTTTTTCCTGAAGATTTTAACTTGTAATTTTTCTTATTCTTCTATACTGGAAATGATGTACCACTATCAAGTCAGTAAGTACTCTTCCCATATGGGCTTGTTGAGTCTCACAGAATTTGCCTGACAACAGAGACTGGGTCAGCTACAGTATCCATGGGCTCAGAAAGGTCATTAGAGAGAGTTTTTGTGCAGAGCTGCCCAAGAATATAGAGCTAAATTACTACCAGAGTAAGGGAGCTCTGCAAGCAGCTGCAGGTGTGCTCAGCCACTAATGCTGAGGTGGTAACTGGGATGGGACTCTTATCACAGAAAAGTCAGAAAGTACAGCACGGGCATCTGTATAGACTCTGGGAGAGAGCAGCACAGTGGAGAGAGGCATTTTTATTGCATGAATCATCTGGCCAAATGTAGCTGCTTAGTTCAAAAGATAGGATTTTCAGCACAGAAATGCCTATTTTTTTGTGGGACTAAAAGCCTTTTTGTTGAGATGAATGTCATGCAGAGTGTCTGCTATGGCAGAGCATTGAAGGGTATCTTCACCCTGATTTGCTGCAGAGCTTCCTCTGAGCAGTAGCTGGTTCTTGGATTTTCTGCAGAAAAAAGGAATAATCTTCAAGGGACTCGCTGTTTTTTTCCTGCTAATATTCATTACATTTTTTTTTTACCTCTCTGCTGTGAATGTGTATCATGTATCAGCCATCCTAAACTAAATCAGAGCTTTACCATGGATATATTTTAGCACACATTCATTAATTTTTACCCCTCAAAAACTTTTATAAAGCAAGTTACTCTATTTCATTAGTGGAAACAAATTTGTAGGGTTTTTTGTCATTTGGCTGGGGTTTTTTTCTGTATTCTGAAGTCAATGAAATGCTGTAAAACAATTTATATCTGCTCAAACATGTTTGCTGATGGAAAGTTCCTTATATGCATTACTACATTGAAAACGGAGCAACCTCAGGAGAGTGTGATTTTTTCCAAAATACAGAGAAAGTGTTAAACATATAATCCTACTCTAGTGTGATTAATTACATATCAAGCTGCCTGTGACAGGTGTTTTGAACTTGCAAAAGTGCTCAAGTTCAAAGCACCTAGAGTGAATACACTCAGAAATATTTAGGAAAAATGAATAAGCATGTCTTACAATTTCATAGGTTGGAGAGATAAATGAAACGGTATAAATGTTCCTCCAAGAACTAACACTTTATCTGAAATAACAAGATAGAAGGAAACAATGTCTCCTTTTTTATCCTTGCATTTTGTATAGGATGCTGCCTCACTGTGTGACCTGAAGGAGCTGTTGCAGTACAGAAAGAACACCAATACAGCAGAGAATGCTTCATTTCTTCTGCAGGCCCTTTAAGTGTTAATATACATGCTAATTGACATTTCTATACTCTACAATACCTCCCCTACCCGGGCTCTAATCCTTTCATGTCAATAAGCATGACAGGTCTGGTTCTAGTAGAAAAATAGGAGACTATTTGATTTGTTAACTCAGTAGAAAATATTACTCCAAAGGGAGAACTGAAATATACCCTTTCCTCAAATAACCCTGCACCTCTTGTCATTAAATAGGAAATAATTTTTTTAAAAGAGGCATTCATTTTTTTCACGCTTTTAAATATGTGGGTAATCTGATATTTTGAATGCTTATACTGGCGTCAGCAGAGAATTAATTCTTTCAAAGTACCTGGAAAAAGTCTAGGGAGAGGGTTCTTTTTAGCCATTTTCCTATGATTTTATAATTTCCATTTAGTGAACAAAATCTGCTCCATTATTTAGGATTATTTTTAGGATACCCTAATTTACAATGTTGCACTCATGGACAAGGATCAACTGGGTCATTGCACATGGCATTCTAGCTTTTCCAATCCCCATTTCGCTCCTATGCTTCTCCCCTCAAGTATACTTTTTAGAAAGGCTGAGCACTGGGAACTGTAGCAAGTGGGTCAGCTTTGTGTCACATCAGCAACACAAGAACTCTGGAATAAAAGCCAAAAGTTCTGCCCTGACTATCTAACTGGCATTCTCTATCAGGAAGATACTCATAATTTCAGGTAATTAAATGACTAGGAAGCTCATTTTATGGTTGGCAGCCAAAATTAAACATGTCAAATGAACAAAGCCTGCTTAAATTAGTGAAATACTAAGGGCTGCTATTAATTTCAATTGGTTAATTAGTTTTAGGGAATATTTTGATAAATTTTTGACTGCTGAAATGATGTTGTAAATGAAAAGCCAACATTTTCTCATTTTTTCTCTTGTTAGTACTGGAAGAGAGGTTAGTTTGTATTTTTCTACTGCAAGAATATAGCTACAGAATGTTGGGTTTGGGTATTTCTGCTTGTGACAAAATATCTATGACAAATTCTGAAAAAAAATAGAAAAAAGTAAGAATAATTGTTTGGTAAACACTTCTCAGAAAATGTGTTCATTTTTCACCTGACGTACTACTTCAAAATGTGGATATGTAATTCTTTTAGCCATTTTTAGAACACACTTCAGATAGCTCTACCTATTTAGCAAACACTTTGGACTACTGCATTATTCAATGAAAGAAAATATTATTCTTTAAAAAGATCCTTCTATTCCTTAAATTCATGAAATAAAGCTCTTCAGAAATTCAGTATGTGCAGTGACCAGATCTGTTTTAAGAATGGTAAATTCAAAAGAAGTGTTATAGACTCCATTATGTCTAAATAATGTGTTTTGGCAGATATTCCTTTTATTGTGTAATGAAAAATATCTTCTGGGAGGCTTTGAAAGTTAATATACGTCAAATGGCTTACATATATATGAATATATTTATATGTAATAATATGCATTGGTCATAAATAATTTCATATTTAGAACAGTATTGATAATTTCGGCCCTTTATTTCTCAGAAATAAGTGTTTTACTTCGCAGTAATCCAAAGGGTTTGGGTTCTAAGCACCCATTAATTTTCCATTTTAAAACTGCTGGAAGTAAACATGCACAAAATGGATTGCCAGAAGAATTAATTTTCACTCTTTGCATTTTTATTATTTGAAGTCTTCTTATAAGTAGAACTTAAGAGCAAGGGAAATTGAGACTAGGAATTGCTACAGCTACCACTATTATAACTTCAGGTAAAGTAGTGCATTGCAGGAAAGCCCAGTCTCTGGTTTTAAAGCATTGCTGAGATTGAATGGCTTGGTTGTGCCTAGTATGCTAGAAATTTTTGGAGACTTGGTTCCTAAAGATGCAGCAAAATGACGGGCAAAGAAAGTGAGCACCGTCTCTGTTTGCTTTTAAATGCTACATCTGTTCTTCCAAACCTTTCATGTTAGTCGGCCTTTGATTACCATCCAGCATGGCTGATGGCAGTGGCCTGCTTTTCAAACTTTATTCCTTTGAAGTGCTGGAGATGACTGTTCCACAGAACATGTAAGTAGAAAGCTTCTTGTGTACAGCTATTGCACACAATTGCAAACAGTCTAGGGAAATCTTGGCCCTTAAGGTTCATACTCTCTAATCTCGTGGGCCCTCGAATGTATGTAACAAATACATTTCTTATTTGCACTGAACACGGTGAGTTACACACACATGTAAGAGCTGAAGGGGCTTGGAACAGAGAGTTTTTAAATACACTCACCATCTGATGTCACACCTTCACAAATGTGCTTTGCTGAAAGCATGATGAACTTCACATGAATCCCTTTGACACAATGATGGAGAGAATTTGAGCTTCACCCTGACACGGATGTGCACAGGCAAGAGATTTTTTAAATCAACTCAGCTCAATGAATATACACTGTGTCCCCTGCAGAGCTGCCAAGGTCAGTGAGAGTGCTGGTAATCTGCTGTATAAATGCCAGATGCACAAGGTATAGTGCCTCCAGGCATTTTTAGTTCACATTGTTTATAATGGAAGTCAAACGCCAAGGTTCATTACAGTAAAAAGTTTAGTGTTTCTTCCTGTCTAACTTTGACATAAATCCAAGTACAAATAAATAAATAATAGTCTAAAGGTTCAGGCAGCATCCTTTTCCAGGCTGGCCCAGCTATAATAAAATTTAAAGGAGTCATGTAGGAGCTTTACATCATTGGGTATTTTTTAAACAGGTTACACAGCAGGATTTGCCCTTCTGCACAATCTCTTTAATTAAGAGGGAAATTAAAAAGCATTTTGCAGCTGGGCATCTTTACCTTTTTGCTAAATGTTTGTTTTTTATTTGGTTCCTCCCCTTCACATTCTGGCCCATTAACCCATTTTGGCCCATTAAGAGATTCAATGTATTTTGGTTTGTGGCATGACATTTCAATTGCGACATGTTTCCTTTGTTTAGTAAGAGAGGCATGAGCATTTAATCTAGTGTGGAAACTCCTGGATCTTTGGGTCCCAATCTCTGCTACTGCAGAGATTTGTTCTTTGCAATCCCTTCTACAAACTTATGGAGTGGGCGAAGCAAAAAGTCAACTGGAAGTATATTACAGTATATGGAATATCATTCTCCTAATGACTAGAAACCTTCTTCTGATTTCCACACTAGAATTATTTATGGCCAGTTTCTATCCATTTGATTTTGTGCCAATGCTGTCCTTTAGTCTAATCAGATCCTTTCTTGCCCTGGTGTTTCCCTGTCTGTGTATTTATAGAAAATAATTCAATATCATTCAGCCTCTGTTTTATTAGATTACCCCAAACAAACCCAGTTTTATTCTTCTTCTCATAGTTCTCTGATAGTCCAAGAGCCATTTTCTTCCCTTGTTCTTTGCTGAGTTATCCTAAATATTGCACAGTTCTCCAAAAGCAATCAGCAGTACCTTGTGTAGACACTCAGTTGCCATGGATCCTTCTGGAAATGCCTTGCCTGATACAAGTATGAATTACCTTTGCCTTTTTAAGAATATCACTATGGTTCATAGGCAAAATTGGTAAACACAGATTCTCTTCTTTTCTAATCTTTTGAGCTTATAAATTCTTAATGATAGCCCTTAAGTGTATGGCATTGCCCTTTGCTTGATTGAATTTTTATCTCATTACTATAATGCTAGTCTCTAGGTCATCAGGTCTTCCAAACCTCTTTTGTATTGGGGGTGTTTTCCCAGTGTCATGACATCCATGACATCAGTAAATTCCATTAAAACAAGCTATCTTTTTGCAACAAGGTCACTGAAAGAAGTGTTAGCTAGTTTCCAGAAATGATATGTTACTGGTAAACTTCCTTCAGTATCTTCAACTATTTTCTCCCTTTCTCTTACTCTTTGTCTAACTTCTATACTAGTTCTGAACTTCTCCATGTTAACCAATTTGTTCTCCCAAAGCATCATATGAGATGCTTAGGAGAGTATCTCAGAGAAATTCCTTGCATTTCCAAGGTAAATTACCAAATCAGTTTAGCATAATCTGTTTCATAAGGTTCTGCCTTGTTTTGTGACATTTTCATTGTTTTGCACACCCACTAAGAATTATTTTAAAAGTTTTTATTCCATTCTTGCAATAATGCTTGCATATTATTGGTAGCTCATGAGTAGATCATTATTTGCCTGGAAAAGAAATCCTCTCCACTATACTTCATAATTTTTATTCCATGCCCCAAAATGATGAATAAGTGAAACAGAATGCCTGGGACTATGCATCTAGATGAAGTTCCCAGTTTGTGGTTTAGTACATCTCTCACAGCATGCAACTGCAGCAACTCACTATAAACACTGGCAAAGGAAGTCACTGGAGGACAACCAAGATTCCTAAATTGAACTTAAAATGAAAACAAGTAATATGAACTTCACTTTCTTAGATTCTAATTGGTGAAATTTGTTTATATTTTCTTTAGTGGGTTTTCTACCATTCTTTTCTTTTAAATCAGAAAGAAAAAACTAAAAGACAATCTAGAATTAGGATCCAGATTAGCTTTCATTACAATTCAGATAAAACATACAAAAAACCAATGAAATAAGTTAAATTTGTGAAATGCATTTCTCAGCATCTCAATTTTTCCATAAAATATTGATTTTATAATGAAAAGAATTACTTGGACTTTTCCTTTTTAGAGGAAATGTTTGATTTCATTACAGTTTGAGAAATCTGGAGCATACTGGTTATATGCTGCGCTCTTTGGATTTTAATGTTGGTTTAGATGGCGCATTAAAAAATTAACTAAACAATGCAAAACAATTTATGCCATAGGAGGAAAATGATATGCATTGCCTCTTTCTACTTTGACCAGGAGAGAGAAGTAATGCCATAGTTTACAGGGGAAAATGTATAATTTAAATAAGGGAATGAATTAAAAAAATATTAAAGGAAAATATCAGAGACTAGTAGGCCAGAGGGGAAAAATACAGCAAAGAAACTAATATTTTTAGACCTAATATTTCCATTTTGCAATAATTTTGGCATAGACTTTGCCATTTTAAACACTGTGAGCCCTACTGTTGGAGTTTATGAATTTTTCAATTATTTAATCATCCAACATATATAATTTCATATGATCTATAAATGAGCAGTACTTGATAGTCCCAGAGCACTGAAGAACTTCAGAAAAATTTAAGATTTGCATCCCTTCCTTATATAAAATACTGTCATTTCTTTGGCTTGAGAGCTTCCTTGCTCATACTGCAAGATGGAAAAGCACAAATCACTTTACTGCAGTATTTTCTCCATGGCTGAGTTACAAATCTGATGTTTACCAAGTGTAGAATGGTCTTGTGGCAAAACAGAGCGTGGGAGTGAGGAAGTTCATATTCCAATCCTGGCTGTGCCCCAGGCTTCTCTATGAATCCATGGGCAAGTAGTTTAACCTCTTTGATCCTCAATTTATTTTGCAGGAAACAGGGGGGAAAATGATACAGTCTGTCTTGCAAAGGTGTCAGGAGGGTACCTTCTGGCACTTTTAGATGGAATTGAGTGCTCCAGAAAAGCAAATCTTATTACCTTTTAGCCCACTTCTATCTATCAGCCATCAGTTGAGATGGGATCAGAGGCCTTAGCACTTGCCAAGGGAGGCGCATGAAAAACTCAGTTGAAGATTTACCTAAATGTTCAACATTAACTATTAAAGCTTTCATTCATGAATTCCAAGTAGAAAAATATTTCTCTAGTGCCTCTCTATTTCATTTTTACTTTTAATTATGATACCTGTAATCACCCAAAATAAATTTTAAATGGGAAGGTAATTATTGCTGCTCAGCGTCTCCTCTCTGACAACTGTCACTCAGAACATATTTTCTAGGCACAACTCACACTTCAAATCACTTCAGATTTATAAACTAATGCCAATAGTGGAAAGATAAACTTGGCATCTGGACATTTGAAGCTGCCAGGTGTATTGTATATATGACCACTGCTTCACTATGGTAACTGCAGGGGAAAAAATTTCAGAAAAATAGAGAGAGCCATTAAGAACTGCCAAGAGTCAGCACTAGGTTATTATTTTAATTACAAGAGGATGCTGATTTGCTTTGTAATGCCAAAGTGAATTTTCTGTTGAATGTCCAATATATGTCTGAAATTAGTCTTTCATGCCAGTTTTCAATAAAAATGGAGGCTGCTATTAGGAAGGTTGTATAAGCATACTAAACAGCAAAAGAGAAAAGTAGGATTATCCCTTTTTACCATAATTTTGTAAGACCCAGATCCATCTCTATGTCCAGGAAGCCATAAGATTAATACAATACAGGAAAGGGAGCACAAATCTGCAAAATCACGGTTATAGTCTATGGCATAACAGAAAAATATCACAGATCTCTGTCATAAAGACAATGCATTAATGTAGGGGCTATTGTAATTATTTGGACTTTGTGGTATTTTTTCCCAACATGCTGTAGAACAATACCTTGTGCTGTATATGTATGTATTAGACCAGTTTAAGACTCCTGCCCCTCAAAAAACCTAAAAAAAAAAGATTAATTTCCCATCCCCAAGCAGCGCCTCAGGTAAGTTGTCCATCTGGGACCTGACCAAGAAGCTCTTGAGTCTTGCTGAGCAGCACAGCAAGAGAACATCCCACAAGGCTGTTACAGTGGACTCTGGGTGGCTACACTGAATGGGTTCTTTTCCAACATTTTATTTTTTTGATCTAGGTAGGGATGTGACTTCAGCAAACAATGGAAGTGCTGAATTAAAAGAATATGTGAATATTTTAAATGCAACCTTTGTTTGCAGAAGAGAATTTTTACTACTGAGGTTAGGAAAGATGGTCTTATGACTGAAATTTCAAAGATAAATACCCAAGTCCTAGGTCTGCAATTTCACATCTTGTCCTTGAGCAAGTAATCTGATTTCTATGATTCAGACAGTCATTTGTTTTCTTTGTTCTGCCTGACAAAAGATACTTATTACTGTGTGTTTGTACAGTGCTTAGCATACAGGACTCCCAGTCTTTCAACAGGTCAATGAGGTGTAAGTTATAGTTTGAATTTATGAGATCAGGTACTCTGCAATAGCTGCCTGTACTTATGCCATGGTAAATGTAGGTAGTTTTCTTCTTCAGTGAGGAATAAGCTGTCTCACTTTTACTGCAGAGTGAGAACAAGCACTCAGACTGTTTTTAGAGTATAGCAAAAATTCTATAAATCTACATCCCACATTACCAAGTGAAAACTTATGTGTGGCCGCAGCTCTCTTCACGGAGAGCAGTAGGCACAACCTTCCCAGGATTTTTCCTGCAGAAGGCAGTGAGAAAGCTCAGAAAAGAGAATGACAAACAGTTCTGATTTCTATTTGCTTCTCCTGTTGTTTGGCACATGTGGAATGTGTTATGGAGATTGTTTACAAAAAGTCATTTCTTAATTGGACACTGGCGGTGGTTGTTTTGACTGATTGACCAATTAGGTCAAAGCTGTGTCATGACTGTCTGAAAAAGGGTCATGGGTTTTTCTTTAGTATAATATAGTATTAGTATAGTATGTAGTGTAATATAGTATAGCTTAATAAAGCAATTGAACAGCCTTCTGAAATCATTGGAGTCATTGCATATTTTGGAGGTCGCCTGCATCGATACTTATGCATGTAGCTGTCTTTCTGTGCAGGGATTTTTTTAACTCAGTTATAACCAGTACACGTAGATAACTCTGAAATTATCAAATCTAAAACAACAGCCTTTTAAATGTAAAATATAGAAGGTTAAGGATTTTTTTTTTAGCTACATGACAGCTTAAGGTTGTCATCTTATTTGCCTAGGAAATTTGTAACTGACTTTTCCTCTTACTTTGATTGTTCTCAAAAGATTTGTGGTAATTTTTCTTCATTGTTGTCCTCCTCATCATACTCCAAACTTCTGAATCACAAATACACCAGAGGGTGAAGATTGTAGGTAACCTGTGAAACCTGCTCACAAGTGAAAGTTTGGTTGATGGTAGATAAAAGCAGTTATATATTTCAAAAGTTAAGAACACTTAATGATAATTGAGGGTGAACTTTTAAGGAGTTTTATTGTAAGTATATTCAGAATTACATGTTTATATTTTTGATATTTCTACTATGACTTTTGTCACTCAGGAATCAATGTTTCTTCTTTATAAATAACTTTTTTTTCATGTAGTTACTTGAAATGGTGGAATATTTATTAGCACAGTTGTGCTTTCTGACAGGAAATCATGGTCTGAAGAATTAAAATGATTCATAGAACATACAGATTTTTGGCTGGTTTAACATCAATATTTATAATTTCAGCAAAGTCAATTTTGTTGTGATGTGTAAAATGCATCCTATTGAGTTAATCATTGCAATCAGCATTTATTAAATTAATCTAAAATCTTCAGTATGTACTATTTAATGCAAAATGTATAGAGTTTGTAGACTGAGTGGCAAACCCAGAGACCAAAATTCCAGAATTTTCTTGATGAGAGAAGTTCCTGCTATTTGTCTAGCAATCTAAATTATCCACTGACTTATGAGTCATGTGATAATATCCCTGTAGTTTTCTATTACATTTCGTTTTCCAGGCCCCAGACCAGATATGAAAGTTTGAACCACCAATCCATAGGAATATTGCTTTGTTTTACAGAATCTTTAATCCTTTAAATCTTTACAACCTTTCAATTTTCCTCTCCAGCTTCCCTCAGTTCCAGAATTAGTGTTTGGTCTTGTGGAGGGATAGAATGTAAGGAAATAGTGCAGAAGGCAGTCTCACACCTGAAGAGTTGCAGCTGTACCAATCACCAAAGATTAGGAACAGGCCTGCCCTTAACAGGCCACAGCTGTGTCCAATGAGGTTGAGTGCTACAAAAGAGGGGGTTAGCTGGGTGAGGAGGGAGCTGGAGTTTGTTGGCTGTGCTGTGAAGAAGGAGTCAGTGCTATGAGGAGCTGCACATGAGTGATCACCGAGAAGGTATGGGAGCTTTGCAATAAGATGACAACATGTCCTTAGGCTGAGTTAGTTAAAAGGTAATCTTGCTTCCCATCATAACAATACAGAATGTTGAAGAAAGATTTCCTGCCCTTGTATCATGTCCATATAGTAGAAAATATCCTTGTTCAGTTTGCTTGCACTTAATTTCCATTTAACCTAATTCATACCTGGACTTTGCTACCTATATTTTTTTTAATCTTCAGACATTTGAAATCCAGAATAAATAAACACGGGCCTCTGTTACCAGCTGGGTGTTCTTCTGCTATGTCTGGCTTGTCACTTTCCTGATCAGGCTATTTCTTTTAATCTCCATTTTTACTGTTACTATGCTTTGTCACTCTTTCCACTCCCTTGGTCTCTGAATCTGCAATAGTTTCATCAATATAATTTCATCAACTTGCATTTCTTTGCAACTTTACCTAAGGGACTTCACCTTGATTGCTGTGTTTGACAAAGTTCCCAAGATTGTCTTCCTTCTAACACAACCTCTGTTTCCCCTTTAAAATGAAATGAAAGCAAAACTGAAGAATGCACCCATACAAATTGCTGCTTTAAAGTTCATACCATTTGTTTTTCTAATAGGATCATTATTAAGATTGTTCCTCCTCAATGTTCATTTCTCCTTAATGTTTCCTGTTATCCCAAATTAAAAGAGACGAGGGAAATCTGTCCTAAATGTGTTAGAAACCAGAACACCATGAAAAGCTTTGAATAGTTTGAAGTCAAGAAAGGAAATTATATTTCCATGTAATTTTTAAATATTACAAGCGCATGGCATACAGCAACATCTTCCAAAGGTTGTTCAATTGAGCTTTGGAAATAAGATATGGTGGCTGGCTGATTCACCATTACCCCACAGCAGTAGAAACTGCTGAAGATAATCAGGGGTGTTATCAGCTCTGACTTTTATTGTTTCTATGTAGCAAGCTAGGCAATAAAGAAACTGTAAATGCAGGATTTATTCTTTGCAGGGGTATACCTCATGCTTGGAAGATTAATGAAGAATTCCTGCCTCACTGTTTACTAAAGATACCTCTATTATATAGTATTTTAATTGTAAATCCCTTATTTGACATACTAACTAATAGCTCCTGCTGCATTAATAAAAGCGACATATTAACTTTAAATCCCAGATAAAGTAAAGATTGCTGTTTTAATATCCCATCCATATCCTTTATCTTTCTACAGGGGCTTTCAGGCCAGTAGTTTTAATAACATGCATGAATGAAGATGCTCTTTTTTAACACAAATGGTGGCAAAGAGTTTTTCCTTTATATTAGCAGGCAATCAATTCCAATAGCTTTTTAATGCTTTTTTAAAGAATCAATTTTAAAGCAGAAGCTCTTCAGGGGACCCTCTTAAACTTCTTCACAGCCAGTCTCCTAATTTTCTATTACAATACAATCTAAAGCAGCTACAAAAATAATACAGATAATGTTTGCTGGGTAATGATTTCCAATTTCCCCATTCCATGTACCCTGTTATTAGGAGGATCATCTTCACTGTGTAAATTAATTTTCAATTCACTTCAGGGGAACATTACAATGATTTATTCAGCATTGATGCTGAAGAAAGTGTTGGGAGGTTTTTAGCAATCAGAAAACCAAAATCAATTTGTTTTTATTATTACCATGCTAAAAAATGTTAAGACAAAGGTTTCACAGGAATATTTTAGAGATTAACCTGCACCTTACAGAAGAAGTCAGTTTTATCCTAGGTTTAGTTACCTGACCAGACAGGGCAAGACAAATGTCTGAGACTAGCTGGTTTCTCCCCATGTTTCAACACCATGGAAATACTGAGCATATTCTAGGGGTTTTCGTGTAGATAGAAAACAAAACAGACCAACCTTTCTGTCACTAAAACTGTCTCTGGTCAGTGAAGAAAATGCTTCCTCTAAGGAACGGATTGTTTCAAAGTCAACTGTGTTATTGGTAATGATCCCCAGGATTTGGGAGAGTTCCAGGCTAGGAAGGACTTTCACAAATAAAGGATTTGTTGTAGAGCAAGCATCCGTTAACTTGTGCTCAGGGGACTTACACCAAAATGCTCACTGACTCTAGTGCTCATACCAGGTAAAGCAGCACCTGTAGCTGAATGTTTGGTTATTTTGATTTAGCTGTTGCATTTTTAAAAGTAAGGTGTGTGTCCCTGGACATTCAATGAGCACAAAAGAAAAATCTGATCCATGTGAGAGTATCTGTGGAGAAAAGAGAGAGAACTAGAGAATCTTCAGTCAATGACTCTGATTTGTCTAGATGCCAGTTAGCCAACCTCAGGCATGAATACTTCCCTCAAGTCACAGTAAAGAGGATCTGGAGTGATTATTTCAGACCAAGCTGTAGATTTTGGTATAGAAGGTATTTGCATTTTATTTACTGGTGTGTTTTGTTGTGTTATCTATGATATTCCAACATTTTTCAATAGTTTAAAGATCAATGGAAATACTCTTTTCATGTGAAATTCTTTGGGGGGGGTGGTTGAAATGCTCCAAGTCCATCAGCATCAAAATGGAAGAAATTTTTAAGATGACAGCAAGTTTGTTAAAAAATCAAACCCCATCCACATAAAATTGAAGCTTGAGAAATTAATTGAAGGCTTTAGGGATGACCACAAGAGAAAAAAGCCCAATAATTTCTGAATTGCTGAACTGAAAATTGCCGGTGTCTGTGGTTACAGTGGTAAGAAGAATACCCCAAACATAACCAATAGCATAAAATCCATTGGTCATAGTCCCAAACGATTTTTTTGAATGATAATTGTGTGCTGTCACTATTGCAAGTGTTTCCACATATCATGCAAAAAAGAAAATATTGTGGACTGGAGATGCATAATTTGAAGCTGAAGGAAGCTTGATTTCATTGGGATTTGTGAAAGATTAAGACAAAAGCTGTGCAATTCCATTGCAGTAATGTCTTTTGGGCGTTTTCCTCCATATTGATACTATATTGGAAAACTAGAAAAGAATTGCCCTTTTTCTGTCATGTGGCTATAATCAGGCATTAAATATATCCCAGTTATCATGCTTCCAGCATGCTAGTAGCACAGTTGTCACATCGAGTTTTTAACAGCATGTTGGCAGGGAGCCGGACTGACAATATTTATTAAAAATAAAACAGTAAGGAAGAGCAAACACTCGTGACAAAACAGCAAGTGGAGGTACTCATAGGACATATATCTAGGTTGCCTGATTTGAAAGCAACTGAAGACTTTTCTGAGTATATGATTTTGAAAATAAAATTAAAGAGAAAACAAGTATAATTTTTTTTCACTGCGAGCCATAGTCAAATGCCTCATACCAGAGGAGTGAGATTTGTCTTCAAAATATTTTGTCAGCTTCAATGAATTAACCTGGTAGTCTAAGTTTGTAATTATAACATACTCAAAGTGTTATGGACCTGTGCAGTCGATTATCTAGAATTCTTTACGAATATTTTATGTAGAGGATCTTAGGAAAGTACACATGAAAAGAAAAAGCATACTGCGATATGTTGCCTGAAATATGATGCAAGTTTTTGACAATGAGCTTATTTGCAGGCTTCTTAGAAGAAACTATATCTGATATACTTTGATAAAAATAAATGCTTTCTGAGTCTGCATAAACTACTGTCAACAGCAACATCCCACTGAAAGAAGTCTCCTGTTTCAAACAAGATGATATTAAATGGTATTCCCTTTTTCTGTTTCAAACTTTTTCCCTAATGACCTTGTTCTATTCTTCCAAGCCATTTCAACACATATTTCAGTGTGCAATTTCTCTTTTCCTACTTTTCCATACTTGTCATAATTTTATTCTCCCTCAGATTGGAGACTACTGAGTCCTTATAATATAAGGACTATATCATAATATGTGAACTATTTCAAATATTTGATTATCCCTATTGATCTTTTTGATATCATTTCTGCTAAAACTTGGTGTAAGTAAAGGGGACCTTAGACAAAGAGAAATAAAGAAACTTACTTTAGATGTCATGAAACCCACATCAGTGCAAACATCTGTTGTATTTTAAATTGTGTTTTTCTTACCTAGCAGTTATTATCATTGTTTGTGTTTTTAATAGACAGTTTTATAGTGCATGTTCTCACCTGTAATAATAACTTTGAAAAGAATGTTGGTTCTGTGTCTATAAATTAAAGTAATATATGAATTTAATTTCATTACCCTAACTTGCAACCATCAGTAATATGACAAAATTAGAAGGAAATCCATTTTACGTGAATCTGTCTAGGCATCCAGTGACTCTCATCAGTGCTAGGTGTCTACTGCTTCCTTTACAGTCAGTGGAGAGAAATAAGGGCATCTCTGGAGACCTATTCAGCCCATTTTAAGAGAGATGTTTGTGTTATGTGGTCTGAATTTGTCTCCAGGGGACAGGAATAATTGCACTATGGAGGTCCCTCCCTTCTATTCCTCTAGGCGCTTTCAGTCATGGATAGCGAGTAATAACTTTGATTAAAATATGAACTTTCAGATGACTAATTAGATGAAATTACCCCTATTCTCATCTTCTAGGTTTGCAGGGGAGAGACAATAAGACAAATACTATGATTTGGTGTTTTCATGGACAGCAAGATGCAGTTAAGGGGTACAGGAAGAGTCTCCTTCTCCCTCAGTTCCCACACCTGCCTCAGAGGATAAGGGGAGCCTTTCCTCTCTGCAGCATGCTCCTCTTCCAGTGTGCAGCCAATCTTTCCAGGCTGCTTTAGACACACATTTTAGCAACACGTTTAGATCAGATTGCTCCCCATCTCCTGCAAGGCACAGGTTGCAGTGGCAAAGGAGATCCTCTTGAACTGGTAGAGAGGTTATTGGAGCATGTCATGCCTCACCAGATGCCACCATTCCTTCCCCAGACTCTTGTAACTTCCTCTTTTTTCCTTTCATGTCAGCAAAACAAAGAAATCATTTTTAGCTAGGCTCAACCACAAATTGGCGAGGGTAACATTCTTAAATACCACTGTGCTATTATGATAAGCACAGCATATTCCAGGCAGAAAAACTGCAGATTATGGCAGCATTCAATAAGTATGGATAGTATTAAAAGTTAGATGTTTCTTTTTTTTTTAGCACCCAAAAAGCTATTAGCAAGCTTGTCAAAAAAAAAAAAAGAACCTATCAGGATTTCAAATAAAAGAAATGAAAAATCCATTTTTGAATGCTTATCTTCCAGATGCTCTGTGCATCTTAAGTAGAAAATGATATATACTTACTTCAGAAATATAGATGCCATATTTGAACATCTGAGCTGCATGAAAATACCAGAAATATGTATTCTTAATTTTTTTCCAGTTTTATTTGAGACTGTGAAGGTGTAAAAAGAAAAGTATGTATTAAAAATTTGTCATGATATGTCCTCCTTTCTGAAAAAGAAATATGACCCCTTCACTACTATAGTAAAGTCCTGTCTTGTCATAAGAAAAAAATATTCATTCCATGCTCACTGCAAATAAGATTTGTACAAGAGTCTAGTATAGTATTTATCAAAGAATATTGAGAAAGAAGAATCTCAAAGTGGCAATTCTTTCTGAAGCTAACTGAAATCCTGTTACAGATTAAATTCTTGAGTCTCTTAAATTTTTTTAGTTCTTAAATTTCTGCCCCCAAAAAGGAGCAGCTTAAACAAAGAATTATCAACAGACAATTGCTCAGTAATGAAAGCTGAGCTAATACTAGTTATGAATAATATTTTTGTGTCTTTATAGCAGCTTGTGCAGCAGTAGATACTGAAGCCTTAAGCACATGTAGACCACTTTTTCCTCATACACAAGACAATGCCAGATGAGTCAAGATTGGCCCCTTCGGTATAATTCCCCCACATACTTTTCTAAGATTTCTCTGGAGCTCAAGGTTCTGCAGGACCTTGTTCACAGAATTGCATAGGTTTGGATGAACTCTGGGAAACCATCATGTCTGATCTCCTGCTCAGTACAGGGTGAGCTTTGAAATTGCATGAGTCTGCTCAAAGCCTTGGCCAAGAATTTTAGGTATTTCTGAGGATGGAGATTCCATGCCTCTTTATGCAGTCTCTCCAGTTTTTGGCCATTATCACTGTGAAGAACTTTATCCTGGATTTACTACTAAATCTGAGCTCAGCTAAGTTCTGATGACCCAAAAACCCAGCTGTGCTGTGTGGTACTAGGGCATCTTCAGGTCAAAAACTTCAGGAAGCACCAGAAAAACTCTGTATTCCCTTTCCAGGTTACAGGGCACTAGGCCATTGGTCCTGAATAAAAATTCTGAAGGCTATTAAAACATAATTATTAAGTGAAGCACAAATTCCAGGCTAGCTCTGTGTATCCTTTACCCTCTTGGCAGAACCTGGATTATCTTCTGGAATAGCAGAGCAGATGGACATTTCAAGAAAGATTGATATCAGGTTCCTTAGTTTCCACTTTTCTTAAAGCATCTAAAGATGTCCTTGAAAACTTCCACCTCTGCAAATTACTTGAGGGTTCTTGTAGCAGAGAAACCCATCCAGCTGGGTACTATAAGGAATATTAATGGTATAAGGTAAGGGGTCTGTCAGTGTGAGGATGTATTAAGACGTTAGACAAATATGTTTCCAGGCCAATTTGAGAGCAATGAAGGGAAAAAGGGTAAACCTAAAACTTCATGATGATATAATCCTAATTTTTTCTAAATATTGTTCTATTTAAGAAATTATATTCAATTAATGAAAAATAAATGTAGATATAAAGGCAGTGCAGATCCTAAAATCAATGAATTACCAATGAGACAAATAATATTTGCATTGCTTTTTGGTCACTAACCAGTCCAGTGGGGTCTACCTTCAGAAGCCATCATATGTGAGGCAAAAATGACGTCAGTTAATCAAGAATAGGATATCAAGTTGTCCTCAAAGCAAGGTACATTTCAGTCAGAGGAAGAAGAGAAACACATAGGAAAAGTGAAGCACAAAATTAAATACTGTATCTAAAAATATATTTTCATTTATGTTCTGAATGGTAGGGCAATCTGCTGTTGAGTTGGATTTAGGCTTTCTTTTATGTTTATTTTCTCACTCAGAACTGTTACTTGTTTTAATAACACTTCTCTTTTTTTCACAGTAAAGTTATATAGACAACACAAGTAATACGTTACTTATAGAAAAATAAACCACAACAAAATAAAATCTATTTTAAAAACACTGTAACATTTTTAATTATTTCCCTGAAAATTTTGATATAACTCAGTAAAATAAACCTCTGTGAAGATTATTTTTGTATGAAAGTTGTAACTGATTGACTGCATCTGCAAATCTACATGATTAAAAAAAACCTAAAAATACAAAATAAATATTTTTTAAATTTCAAATCTCAGCAAAATCGAACTACTTACTCTATCCTCATTAAAATTTTTGCTAAATTAAAAGGATGATATAGTCTGAAATTATATTTCTTTTTAAATAAAAATAAGTAGGTTTCAGTTCTGGATTGAAAAAAAACCCCAACAAAACTCATCGTAAGCATAACTCAAAATGGCACCATTTTCATTAACACTTCCATCAAATCCAGTTATTTTTTCTTTTAGGAAATCAGTTTGGCGCAGGTATTTTTAAAAAGATCTGGAAATCTAATTGAAAGCGATAGGATGACTTTATTTTCCTATCCTTTGTGCAATCTGAGAGCACAGCCTGCTATGCTGGAGAGGGTGGCCATGAATTCTAGTGTAAGAAAATATCAGGAACAGCAGCAGAGACGTGTCCTCTCTACATTGGGCTTTTTATTTCTAGTGAAATGCTTTTTACTCAAGAGCTTTTGCCAGTTCAGTGTGTGGATTAATTTTTTTCTTGTATCAGAATCAGTTCAAAATAAAAGTGGGCCTATATTTTTGCAGTGCTCAATGAACTAGGAGGTGTGCAACTGCTTTGTAAATAATTAGATTTAATAATAGAAGCATATGTCCAGGGTTGACTGGCAGTTTTCTCCAGTTTGATGAGATCAAAACACTAAACATAACCATGTTTCTGTGCAAACTTTACACAACAGAAGCATTTTGTCATTAAAATTACAGTTTGTTTTTGGCTCAAATTACTGCAATATCACAGCTGTGTTTTATGAGAACATGCATAAATTCTTTGCAATGATTTTGGGCTGGATTGACAAATGTCATATTTCCATTTCTCTTTAGAATGATGCCATTACCGTTGATTGTTGATTTTAAATTTTGATCTGAATGAGATCAAAAGAAAAAAAAACAACCTAAAAAAGAGAAACAAATGAGAAAAGCCACTTAAAATTAAAATGAAACACTATGAAGAACAGTTTTGGTTTATTAGTCTTGTGTCTTCTAGATTTTGTTTACCATGGACTTTATTGAGTCATGTCCTCTTTCCAAAAGTCATTTCTGATGCAGAGAAGATGGAAGCTATTCTGCAGCACAAAGACCATTAATTTAGTATACATGCATTGTAAGTGGACTGGGTGGCTTTTCCTCTGTTACTATTGTCACTACCTTTTTTTTGGAAAAAAACAACCAACAAACAAAAACCAAACTTGAAACCCTACACGTAAGTCTTTGTGCTCTTGTTTTGGAGACTTTGTGATAGTGTTTAGTGGCTTGAATATGGCACACTGAGAATGGTAGTGGTGAATTACCTTGACCTTTACAATGTTCTTAATTTTGGTTGTCTACTGATTCCACTCATCAACATTTATAGCCACACTCATTTCTGGGGAAGGCTGAGCTAAGTACTAAAACAGAAAATGTCAAACTCTCCTGTACTCCAAGGACATGCTAGACATTCAAATTTTCATACTTTATTATCATAAAAGACTCCAACAAGAGTAGGAAATAACCTTACATTAATCTACACACGTGACAGATGGTAACAAAAGGACAAATGGTACAAGCCAGCCTATTACAACTCTAAAGTGTTAACTTTGTGGTTACCTTCAGATGCTGCTCATCCTTCCTCAGATGAGTCATAAACAGTGGAGACACTGAACATGATTGCTGCTCTGTACGTGCTCTGCTGGTTCTCCTGCAGTCAAACCTGGAGACTATAGCAGAGTCTCCAGTAGGGGCTGCACCTGCTGCCTGCTGGTTACTCTGGCACTTCTGGTTTTGCTTTTCATTATGATCCATTTCAAATGCACTTCTCTATTCAATTGTCTAACCAATTCTAAGTTATTTTTTTCTTAATGTTTTAAAGCTCACTTGTTTTATTTTCCTCCTCTCGTCACATGGACTAAAATGCACCATTTGCACTTAAATGCACTAAAATTCTAGGAAAAAATATAGCTTGAATGATATCATGACTGTATCGCAAATTAGAGGGCAAATAAGTGATGCAGAAATAAAGAATGGCAGAAAACTTTATGCAAAATTATTTGAATTATGCATTTGATTTTAATACACTAATCAGCTAAACATTTAGGAAGATAGTAACACAAATCGTGATATAGACAGCAAAAGCTCTTCCCACTTTCAAGAAGATGCAGTAGAAAGTTTTTTAATTATGCTAGGTTAAAAAATGTTTTATACACTACAAGTGAAACATTTTTGTGCACCTCCATCCTCCTCCCCAAATGTAAAATACATGCACTGAACTATAATATAGCCAGCACAGAAAGACAAAGGTACAAAAATATATATAATCCAGCCAAAAAGAGATTGCAGTTTGTCAATACCAGTTTGATCTAGTTAATTATTTATTTTTAATGGTCACCTTGTTTGTGCTATCATGAAAAAGTATTAAAGTGGAAATAAACCTCAGTAATTTATCTCGCTGCATCAGAGAATGCAAACTCTATATCAAGGTACTCAGTCTCTGTCAGACCAGTACATTATTTCCCAGTCATCTTGATATTATTCCTTGGAGATAAAGCTGGATGAATATACTGACCCTGTTATGAATTCATAAGATTTTCACAAGACAAAACCCCTCAAAGAGCAGTGAAAAATTGTCAGTAAACATCCACCTCAAATAATGCAATCTGTATTGTCACAGTGTTACTACATCCAATTATAAGCTAAAATGTCTTTTTAGTGCTTTATACTGTATTTTGGGAAAAATGCTGTGGGTTCATCAATATATGTCATACAGAAATACAACCTTCATACAGATACAGAGAGTATATATATAACTTCATTTAACCTTATGTGTGCAGTGACAAAATCCCAGAACAGAGGCTGGAAAGGACCTCTGGAGTCTATCTAGTTCAACCTTCTACTCAAGCAGGATCATTTCCAGTTGTGTTTGAATATTGCCAAAGATGGTGACTCCATAACTTCTCTGGGCAGCCTCTGTCAGGATTTCTTCACCATTTCTATAAAAAAAAAGTATGTGCTTCTATAAAAAGTATATTGTGCTCTTTGGCTCTAGTCTTGTCACTGGCACCACTGCAAAGACCCTGACTTCATCCTCACTGTGCCATTACATTCTCCTTTTAAGTATGTATATACACTGACAAGATCTTCCTGAGCTTTCTATTCTCCAGGCTGAGCAGTCCCAGCTTCATCTGCCTTTTGTCACAGACAAGATACCCCAGTGTCTTCAGCATCTTCATGGCCCTTTGCTGGGGTGTCTCCAATATGCCTATGCCTCTTATACTGGGAAGCCCAAAACTGGACCCAGCATCCCAGATACAACATTGCCAGTTCTGAGTGTAGGGGAAAGATAATTTCCTTTGACCTTCTGGCAATATTTTGCCTCGTGCACCCCAAGGTAATATTGGTTTTCTTTTCTGCAAAGGCCCTTGCTGTTTCATGTTCAACTTGATGGCCACCAGCATCCCAGGTCCTTTTCTGCTAAGATCCTTTCCATCTGGGTGTTCTTCAGCATATATTTGTGCATAGGGCTGTTCATCCCTCAGTGCAGAATTAGGCCTTTCCTCTTGTTGAGCTTCCTGAGGTTCTTCACATTGTCTGACTTATTTATTGTAGTAATTACATGAATGAGTAACCAAAAAAATTGACATGTAAATTTTCTACAAACTAGGTTGCTAACTACCAGAATATCTGTGAAAGTGATGTCAAAATGTGGTAAACATTTAATTGTCTAAATGATATTTACTAGGTGCCTGCAACCTGATCATCTTAGTTTACATTCTTAACAACTTAATAAAACTAAGCAGAGTTAAATTGTTGATTTCCTGTAAAAAAAGAGAAAGCTGTTTTATTTTAACAGACAATCTGAACTAAATAAAGCTTGGCAAGCAGTATGCTAGGCAATATGTTTCCCTTGAGTAAATGTTCAGATTTTTTTTAGTAGTTCTTTCCTTGTGCCTCAGTTTTACCTATCTGGATAACCACTGATTCAATAGAACGTTTGTGTAAAAGCAAGAGTAACCACTGGGAAATCAAGGCTTATGCACCATTCTGTTAGAGGAGATTTTTCTTACTTGTTACAAGGAAGTCACTTGCATTAAAAAAATAGTTTTTCTACCATTAAATACTCAATAAAGCCTTTTACAACAGTAGAGCATTAGTCAAATAGTCTTAACCCTGTCAAGCATTTACATTAGATTTAGGAACATTTTTCTTTCATTCTGACTATTGTGTTAATCTTAAATTCTTCTCTGGAATCATTGTGTGCACTCTTAAATAACTGCTCTGTTACATCACAGGAGGAAAAGTGAGTTTTGAAAAATCATAAGGGGAAGTGTGTTGGGATGTTCAAAATTTGTATATCTTATTCTTTTCTACAATTAGCTCAGTGGATATTCTAGTTTTGCAAGATTGTTTGTGGTATAGAATATGGTAGGTTGCTCAGTTTAGGTTGTCTCATTTAAACACAGGTCATATCTGCATTATATTACACCTCTATCTAGTTCTGTAATGTAATGAGAAAATCTCAGGTAGAGAAAATCTTGAAGGGCCCAAATATTATTACACTTTTATAGCCATGTTTCCTCTGAAAATCAGCCATAAGCATTTCTTTTTGAACAAAAGTGTTCTCTTCAGATGGCAAAGATGCAGATATTCAAGTAATGAAATATAATTCACACTTACTCATAACTTTTCTAAATAGTAAAATAAGCAGCTTTTAAAATTCCATCCTTGGATTAACATTGAAAGTAGAGAAGCAAGAATGAGAATAAGTTTGAAATGAGTTTTACATAGAAAGCAAAAGAGACACATGGCATACAGCATACAACAGGAAAACTATCAGATAGCCACTTCAGGAAGAGTGAAGAGTCTTGTTAAACTGTCAGGGAGTAAGGCTGAGTCCTATGTGAAATCATGGTTCTAACTACAGAGGGCTGGTTGAAGTATGTACTATGTCACACTGCCTGTTATACCTGTTGCTTTCAGACTTACTTATAGAGGGAATAAAGTCCAATTTATTTTCTCAATAACTATCTGTAAAGATAATTATTTGAAAGAGTAGGTGAGTAGCTACAGTATTAATTTGACAAACTATCCTTTGTCAGAAGTTGTCTTCTAATGACAAAAGAAACTCCATCCCTTTAATAACTTTCAGTTCTGTTAAAGAATTTTTTTTTGTTTGCATCCTGGGGAAAGATATTTATTCATAGACTTTTTGTAAGCTCAGTTTCTCCACTGGAGAATATAGGAATAGAAAAAGAGATGTAACAAGAGATCTATTCTTTCATTATGTGTTCTGTGAAAAACTTTAGACAAGAGAAAAGAATTCCCACATCCATAGAAGGAGAAGCGGGATATTGAGAGAAGAGTGATACATCAAGATCTCCAAAGGTAAAATAAGGTGTTCAGTCGATGGTGTGAGGAAAAACAAGGTCTGTGTTTGCTGTTTTGATTTATTTTTTAAAAAAGGAAATGTACTAGTGAGTCACAGGTTGTCTGTGACAAGGGCAATCTGAGGATGATTTTCAGTTACAAACCTTAATCTCCCAAACCCTTATCTCCTTACATCTTTGAATGTATCTCCCTATAATTTTGTCTTTTTCAACCACAATCAAACATCCATTCTGTTTGCTTCTTTCCATCTCTTTTCACCCAGAAACCAGGACTTTAGCCATGAAGTTTCACATTCATGTGTCACAGCTTTCCTTGAGGCCCCTGCTGCCAAGCCCCTAACCCAGGCCTCACCCGTGTGCTGAGAGGAAAAAGACCACATTCAGTCATGGATGCTGACATTACCACATGGCTGTGACCCCCTGCACAGGTCAGTTTGTTCCAAGTCAGGGAAATGACTCCTATCCTTGCCTATTTCCTGTGTGCTGCCAGTCTTATCCTCTGAGGTCCTGAACTTCTTTTGGAGCACAGTTTCCACAATCTGATGGGCAGTTTTCCTCTAAAGCGGGTATTAGTACTTAACCATGCAGGATAATCAGATATAAACAGTGAAGGGGAGAGAAAGAATTAAGGAACTAAAACTGGAGGACTGGAGACAAGTGGGAGGGAGCTTCTTACTTAAAACTGGGTAATTCAGTCCCTTCTAGATCTTCCAGTAGTTATCCTGAGAAAATCCAGGTAGTGAAACAGCAATAGATTTAGAGCAGACTTTCCTACTGGGATGGAAGTGAAGTGACTAAAAATTCTAAGTCAAAGCAAGATATCATTTCTAATTTACTGCAAAGATTGCTTTTGGCCATTTTCACACTTCCTGTGACTTGAATCAAGTGGGGTTTGTTTCATTACTGAAATTTGTCAGTAAAACTAAAGATCATGACTTAGCCATAAGTTACTCATCTGATCAGTCCTCTACAAATGTCAGGACCTAAGGTAGAATTGCCTTTATGAGGAGGCATATTTCTATTCAATCTGAATCAGATTGGTTGACAGATTTTTTTCTTCTCTTTTCACTTTATTCTTTACTTAATGAGGAATTAAAGACAATTTCAGTACATGTATTTAATTTTCTTCTTTATCGCACCAAAATATATTAACTCTCAAAAATTTATTGTTTTCATTTATGTTACCCTGATGTTTACTTCTTGCATTATTTGACTTAGCTATGTCATTCAATTATTATAAATTTTCAATTTTAAGTGACTGAACCAGCCTGATTTACTATTTCACCATCTGGATTTAATTTAATTGTTGATAGTTTTCCCCTCTTTGTTCTAAAATCAATAAGTACAGGGGCTTGCACTAGATCAGGCTAAGGAATAACTTATATTTTCCTGAAGGAAGCCAACTACAAAATAATTTTGAATCTCACATTCTATTTATTGATATTTTTATTTTATATAAGAACATCACAGCAATCTCAAGCATACTATGTTCTTTCTTGTTTAAAAGGCTTCTTAAACTCCTTGGACTGTAATATGGCTGTTATGTAGCTGAACTACAGACTTAAATGTAGGGAGTGTTGTAGTCGATTTGGTGTACAGTATTACACAATTGAATTCAATATTGTTTTTCCTCAAGCAAAACAATTTTCATCCTTTCATTCAGGGATGATCAGACTTGTTTAACTAACAGTATTATGTGTGGACAGGGACTAGTCCTAATTTTCTCCCTGAGTGAGCTCACTGAAACTTGTCTTGATGCACAGGAGGTCTGAGCAAAACAGCCCTTCTTTGGTGCATCCCCTGGTTTTAACACTGACGTGTCCTGCAGTTTTTGCTAAGGACTAGGAATTAAGATAGGATGGCTGCTGAAATTGTGGCCAGTGAGTCTTGGAACAAAATTTCCCACCAACATGTGACCTGTCAGGGCTAATGGTCTCGTTTCCCTTGGCTTGTGGAAGCAGATATCTCAACAAGAACAGCCCAGGCAATGTAAATAAGTGCACACACTTTCCTCGGAGAAACTTGGAAAAGAATTTAAAACTTCATAGAGGAAAGGATCAAAGAAGTAATTCTTTCTGTCGAAGCAAGAGTATTTTCCCTTCCTTCAATCCACTAAATTTTTGGGACTCAAGTGATGTCATGAGAATAGCAATATTGTATTATACTGGCCTTTTACAAATACTGAAAATTACCTTAAAAATCAGCTGTCATTTCACTTATCTGGAGCTAAACTAGGCTGCTCCATTCAGTGAAAGGATCAAAGCCCCAGAGAGATTACCTTGTCACACTGGTCTACTTCCTCTTCACTCCCTGAAATGGAGGATAGAATAACATAGACCTATATTTGGCAGAGAAAGAGTGCCCCTATCCACAGCTCAATTCTTTGGAAACCTGAGACTCCCAACCAAAAAGTCTCTGGAGATCCCTGAGACCAAGCACAGGAATGTTGTTCCTATAAAGAACCTTGTGGCTTAAAAGAGAAACTGAATTCCCTTTAGACATTGAATGGAGTAACTGGAAGAGTCTCTAGGGTTATCTTAATGTCAAAAACACCACCAACAAAAATCTTGACATTGAACAAGCAAGCTTCTGTCACAAAGATGGATATTAGAGATTCTGCACCTAAAATAAAAGCAATGGCACCCAAGGTGCAAATCTTCCAGGAACTGACAAGAAATGAGAAAGGTAGAAGCACTTGATAAACTAACTGAAGCTGGAAACAGCATAAGGAAACTCAGATGAACTAAGGCAGTGATGCTTCACTCACCTGTACAGGCAACATGGGTCCAGGGTCTACTTCTCAGAGCTCTGCCAAAGCTGACACAGGAAAAAAAAAGTGTAGAAACCACAGAGGAAACTGAAAAACCTGTAAAAGAGACACAGTTTCATGATAATTAAAGAAAAAAAGAGATCTAATCCAAGGGTAGAAATCACCTGCATTAAGCAAGTAAACCAGATAGAAATATAAAAATTATTTCTTCTTAAAAAGCAACATGTGGATAGCAGCAGGCAATCCCAATTTAATTCTAAAGGGAATCTCAGTTAAAATAAGTAGGGGATTCTCAGAAAGTGAATATTTGAGATTAGAAAAAAAAAAACAAAAAAACAAAAACCAAAACCCACACTGCAACAAAGGGAAAAAAAAATTTTGATATAAAATCACCTAGCATTTCCTTAAAGGAATATTACAGCTGTGAAAACATGGATGATTCTTCAATGAGAGTCATTAGGGTTGTATTGTAAATGCAAGGACCAGTTATTTTTCAAGATTTTCCTCCATAATATTAAAAAGTAGTCAGTTAAGTTCTCAGCTCATTTAATAAAATCTATTGCTAGTGTTCCCATACAGGTGATATGATAAAGCCTTATGATAAAGCTATATCCTTGTGATACAAAGAAAACTATAACACACAACTTTGTTCTTAGGTAAAAATCCATGATAGCCTGAAATTACACTTTGAGATAAAAGGTCCTGAAGAAATAAAAGAACCCAGAATAGGATCTGTCCTGACTTGGCAATAGGTCATATTTCAGAAGCTTCACAACCTGAAAACTCTAAATGGCATCTTCTGCAAGGAGCAAAAGGCACAGGCAGCAATGAGGGCTAGCAACAAAATATAAAGGAGAAAAGATAATTAAGGGGAAACATTAAAGGTCTTCTGGGATACTTAAAGTTCTAAAACTTTTTAATTTTTTTTTTATTTATCAAGCAGTCCCAGTATACGAGTCTACCATAGCAGTTTTAGGTAGAGTAAGTAAAAAAGGATTTATCACATCTGACAACAAGGCAGATTCACTCAAGAGGTAGCTGAGGGTAATGTTACTTAGTAGTATAATAGGAAGGGATGTGCCAGGATAGCTTTTCCTTATTCCATAACCCACAGTGTTTATCTCCTGCTAAGCTATGAATGAAATACATAAGGGAGAAATTGATTCCTATTTATGAGTGGTGTTTAAACAGATCATGAATAAAATATTTACTATCTTTAGTACAGTACAAAAAACTCATAAGCTTATTTCAATCTAAGGATAATGATGATATTTTTAAAAGATGTTCACAAAAGTAACTATTAACTTTGTTATTTAAAAAAATCTCCAAATCTTTGGAAAATTAAAATTCCATGAAGGGTGATTAGTAGGAAAGGATGGTGAGTTTACTATCTGTCACCCATTTTTCTCTGAAGAAGAAGCAGATAAGAGAATGAAAAGAAAAAGGAATACTCAGCTAGTATACGGTCACTAAAAATACAGTTGGTCTCAATATGAGAATGCTGTAAATGTGTTAGCACTAAGGGGGAAAACAAGCAGTAAACATAAAACCTTTGTGTTTGGTAAGGAAGCTTCACAGCATCTGAACAAAAAAATTTTGGAGATTAATGACAGCCTAAACTCCTGTATTTCAGTGTATCAGTTCAAGGAACAGGGGCTCATTTTAAGAAAAAGTATCAAAAATTCATTTTTAAACAAAAACCTTTTCATAAGAAATTAAAGATGTAGGAGATAATGGTTGGCATAAGAGGAAACTTTGTGTGTTGCAAACTTAAAATAAGTATATGAAAAAGAGTTCAATCATATTCTTTCCCATAGTTTATATTTGAGAAAAAAAATAACCCTACACTCCTAAAAGAAAGCGATGGTACAATTTATATAGATGAGTGCAGAGGTAATAAAAAAGAACCATTTTCTTGAGAGAAATGCATAATTTGCATTTGAAGACATAATTTTTGCTGATAAGATATATTAGACTATTAAAATAGGCTGATACACACTGCTGAAAAGAGAAGATAGCATAAAGTTTAGGATCAAAAATTCTACATCCTGGGAGTGAAAAATTAATCCTGTTTTATAAATTATTTATCCTTATTTTCCTACCCTATTGGAGAAAAGTTTTTATGAAGGAGCATGCACACTTTTTCAAGGCCATGAAAATGTTAATATCCGTAGAAGAAAAAATTAATGCTCTTTGAAATGATACACTACAACAAATATTGAAAAGAATACAATAAAATCTAGCTCTTTGATGAACGATTATGTGACAGAGTCACATTTTCAAAGAGCTTGATAGACAGTTTCTAGAATATGATTATATGCTTAAATGTTTCAAGCATTATTTCAATGCATTTTGGAATTTTTCTTTTGGGGAGCTTTTTCTGGTTTGGAAGTCCAAGCTGCTGCAAAAATATGTATCTCCCCCTTGTAAGCAAAACTATTCAATGAATCCCACACAAAACTCAGAGAATGTGCCTTGGGTAAACTAACAGTGTAAATTTATGAAATTTGTCAAATAATTCCATGTACTTTAGAGGGGAAAATAACTGCATGCCCAAAACATAGGAAGAAAAATGTATTTTAAAACTAGTTCGATTTCTGGAATTATAATGCACCAGGTAAGTCACCACACAATACTAGAATAGCAAAATGTAAAAATAATGGTGGATTAATGGGAAAAAATTTTGACCTAAAAAAATCCATACACGAGATGTTTTCCTGTTGGTTTTTAATTCTCATTCATACCTAAAGGAGAAATTGCCTAAAGAACACAATTTACCATAGGCTAATATGTTATGAGGTGTAAGATCATATGTACCAAGTGAGGCTTAAAAGGACCTTTGTGCAAATAGTTTGACATCTATTGTCTAGGCTGTCACTATATGTGTTATAAAATGGTTCCCAAAATTGCCCATTTGTTTAATAGTTTCCTAGAATCCTCTCAAATTCCAAAATCAATGAACAATTCACTGAAGTTGAAATCCAACAAAGACAAAATTGATTGCACCTCTCATGCATCTGTGTCTGTAATAAATACTAATGCCCAGCTATTTGCCAAAGGCTTGCTAATAGCTTCAACTCTCAGTTGCAGCAATTAATTGAGACTCAAATAATTTATTCCAGGAAATCCTGAGTGAGAGATAATAATAAAATCATACAAAGATAGAGATATTGTCAGAGAAAATTTGAGAACTTCAGTGTCCCATTCTCTACACCTTTTTAATAAGCCATCTCGGGGACAATAATTCTAGTCGGACATGCAGCAGGAAGATATTGGCTGTCGAGAGCAGATCATATCAGACTGCCTCAAAATGTATGTGGAAATGACTTCGATCCCTCCAGCATAAGCAGTAGCTTGGTACAATCTATTCTTCTGTTGGATAACAATATAGGCACATAATGAACTCTGAAGATAATTAGGCAGCAGAAAATATGTAACCTGGGATATTAAAAAAAAACTTTAAATGTAATTATTGTACCAATATAATAGATGCTTGTTTAAAGGTGATTAAAACATTGTATATTGAGGAATGTGAGAGTGTAGAAGATATTAATAGATTTTTTTTAAAAAGGAGCAATGAATTCTCACCATATTTTGCTGTTTCTGTTTAATGTAAAATTAATGTTTATTTCTCAGGTTCCTCTTCAAAATAAGTTTGGATAGATGTAAATTAAGACAGGATAGCCACCTCACTTGGGACATCATAGGTGAAATATAAAGATTTATAGAAGCATAATTATGACATTGTGCCAGACAAGACAATGACTGCCAAAACCACTTAGGTAGAAAGTTTCTTAATCAGTCTTTTGAGATAATAAAAAAGAGGGCAATTGCCTGCCCTCCTGAAAAGGGGGAGGAAAAGAACATCTGCTCTCCTTTGCTAAATACATGAGACTCTTGCTATTCCTCTTCTTAAAGCAAATATTTTTTATCTAGAATGATATGTCTCTTTATTGCATTTGCCTCTGGAAAATTATTATTAGTAGGAGTAGTAGTAGCAGTTGTAGTTGTAGTAGTAATAGTGTTACTACTACTACTTCTACTACTACCATCATCCAATTAATAATAATAGAATCAGAGAATGGGGGTTAGGTTGGGTTGAAAGCACCTTAAAAATAATTTATTTCCAGTCCACTTGTCCATGGCAGGAACACCTCTTATTAGAACATGTTGTCCAGCACTCTATCCAACCTGGCCTCAAACACTGGCAGAGATGGGACATATAGAACTCCTCTTGGCAACCTGTTCCTGTGCTTCATCCCCCTAACATCTAATCTAAACCTACTGTGTCTCAGTTTGAAGTCCTCCCCTCTTGTCCTATCACTACAGCTTCTATGAGAAGTCCCTCTCCAGCTTCCTTGTAGACCCCTTCAGATATTGGAAGGTTGCTATGAAGTTTCCATGCATCCTTCTCTTCTCCAAGCTAAACAGTCTCAACTTTTTCAACCTGCCAATATCACCATCATCATCATCATCATCACAGTAACAACAACGATAACAGATGTTAATATGTTAATAACAATAACAACAAGAATAACAGATGTTAATATGTTAATAACAAGTGGGTTAGAAGCCTTTTAACTCTGCTCATGTGGGCCTACTTCTAGAGTCCAAACCCAACACCCTTACCAGGCTACTCATTCTTTCAGATCCTCTCTTGCCCCAAAGAGTCTGTCAGAAGCTCTACCATTGATTTATTTTGCACTGGTTGATATCACATCTTCCACTTGACCTTCCTACCTTACCATGGACTCCAAAGAAAGTCAAACACAAAATACTGTACTTGATATATTTATGTTAACTCTTGTAACACCCACTACTGGTCTTTTCTGAAAGCCTAATCAAAAGCAGATAAATATTATAATAAAAACATATGTGTATCCTAAACTAATTATTATAATGATTAGTAAGAAAATATCTGTAAAATTTTCAGATGGTAAAGATGAATGGGTCATTAAAGTTTTTTATCATCTGATTGTTTTAATATTGCTATTACTATTGCTATCCTTATCTTCTATTAAGTGGAAAATTTGCTACATCTAAGGAAAATTATGAATAAAAGTCCATTTACCATAAAACCCCCTGTATTAACTACAAAAGTCCATAATTTGAGATGCTTTCAAATTTTACTGCTTCTGAACTACAAGTCAAGAATAATTCCATTTATTTAAGTAGGTCTAGTACACTACTGCAAATACCATCAAAATCTGGTTCCTGATGATTGCATTTGTTTCAGTCATCAACTAGATGATTTTTAGATTAATCTTGTTGATGAATCTTGATTTTTACAGGGCAAGAAGTTTTATGTAGACTATGTTTTCTTATCAGTTAAATAAATAAAAAGCCCTCCTGCTTCAAGTTTTAAAAGGTGTGATAAAATATAAATGTTGTTAATCTAGAATTGATTTAGAGTTCCTAAAACATTAATGCTTCCTAGAATCTGTATCCTTTTGGCTATTTTTCCATACTTGGAGTTGAAAAGTTTAATGGAGAAGAAAAACTCTGGGAAAGTATTATAGATTTTTATATTTGATTTCTTGAAATAAAAAACAGTCAGTTCAAAAAGAATATTGATTGCACGTGAGAGACCAAAACTTGATTCTGCTGTACTGTAAAACTCTTAGAGCAGATTTGATTGTATCATGCTTTAGTAAATACATCTTGGAGAAATGGTGGTTAGGTTCCTGATGTAGTTAGTGCCAATTGCTATTTCCAATGCCAAGAAGTTTGTGAAAAAGAAAAAAGGAAAATATAAATGAAAGAACCACCCTCCACCTTCCTCACCCCCAGCCTGATTTCAGTGCCAATCCTTTTCCCTTTATTTGGTTGGAATAACAGCCATTCCTATCCACCATTTATCTCCCCACAGTTGACAGATGCTGTAAATGCTTGCGAGGTCTGGGAAGATGATGAATTTTCCAACTGTGTCAAAAAGAATTTAATGCGAACCTCAAGCAGTGAAGCACTTAGTAGATGCAAAAACGAAGGTTGCAAAGGATTGATGTTCACGGAGATATTTACCGTTTCAAGGCTAGGTGGCACAGCGAGCCAGAGACACTGCTCATATGTGAAGACCTAGGCACAGGTTGCACCGTTCTGGCCTGATGTGCAAATCAGAATGCTGACAAGAGAGTGCCTACCAGCCCAGAATTTACATACAAAAATGTAACTGGGCTCAGCTAATCAACTGTGCCTGTCATAACGACAGGAAGGGAACAGATATACATGCTGTTGGAGTGTCTAAATTGAGCAACATAAATCTCCAGCTGTAGGAGGTGTTTTCATTAAACAAACTAACTCACTCATCTGACATCACATAAACATACCCTCAGAAAGTAGTACAAAGAATTTGACTCAGACTCTGAAGAATTTGCCTAAGCTCTGATAGTCGGTGTTACAATTAATATGAACAGACTAAAAGGGACTGAGAGTTTGGAATTAGAGAATCCAAGCACCTATGGAAGGACGATTAAAGAGGGTGGGATGGGGAGGAACGAGAAATGCACGACAGTGGTTAATTATGGAAAGCAAGGCCTAAAATTTCATGTTAAAATTTTTAAGTAAAATAAAACCACTTGCACAAGTATTGAGATCTTAAACCAGGAAATTCCTAGGTTTACCTAGATAATCTAAAGGCTGTCTATTCTAAAGCAACCTGTATCTAAGCAAGCAGAAGATTTACCATGGACATGAAAATTACAAATAAAATTACATTAAAATTTTCTTTAGGAAAATTTACATTACACAATGTGGAAGAAAAACAGACTTGAAAACACCTTATGAATAGGTGCTAAATGTAGATGGGTTCCTAGAGAGGTCAAATGGGGTTTATAGGTCAAGATTTTGTGAATATACCCATAAAACAGCACGTTACTTGCTGTAGCAGTTTGTTATTCAGATATCTCATATGCTTGCAGCTAAACTACACCTAATAAAGAAAAAGCTAATTTTACTACAAAATATAAGGAAGAAGACTGGGCACCTGAGAGTGTCTACTCCTGATATCCAGGATATTAGGTAAAAGATATTTTCCCACATATCAATCTAGCTTCCTGTTTTGAGACAGAGTAGCAGATTAAATCTACTTTTTAGAAATTTCTGAGTTCATCAGAATCACCTTCAAAATTTAGGCAGTCTGGCAAGGAAGGAAGAAAAAATAGAAAAAGAGGAAAAAAAGTGAAGACATTGATTCTGTCTAGAAGAGTTGTAAGTAGAATTAGCATTTGTTATTTCTTCTCCTCTCTACAACTAATCCCATTTCAACAGGCATTCTAGAACATACTGATATAAAAAAAGGTGGGAGACAATCACAGCATCCCAGCACTGTTGGAATTGGAAGGGACCTCTGGAGATCATCTAGTCCAACCCTCTGTTAAAGAAAAACCCTCTGCTGAAAAACCCCAGATGGGGTTGCACAGGGTCACATTCTGGTGGTTTTCAAGACTGCCAGAAGAGACCTCATAATTTCTCTGGACAGCTTGTTCCGGTGCTCTGTCCCCCTCAAAGCAAAGCAAAGAATTTTGTCCTCATATTCAGATGGAACTTCCTGTGTTTCAGTTTGTGTTCATTGACCCTAATCCTGTTGCTGGTGACAGCAGTTCATTTTGTCACATTTGTCCCAGAAGTTGACAAAACCACAAAGAGGTTATTTTTTTCTTGATTCCATATCAACATGTGATGCTTTTAATGAGGGGAGCACACCAAACCTTGTGTTTGTGTAGTCATTGGACTGTTAATTTCAACAAGTAACTTCATGAAAATCCTTGTTCAGAAAGTTGAACTGTTAAGTCACAGAGCACATTAATCTCCTTAATGCTGTTGCAGTCTATTGACTTCTACTCTAGGTACAAATCTGGCTGCTTTGTATTGTAATTAAATTTAATCTGGAGAGCTGGTAAGGAAAAAAAAGAAAGAAAAGTATCCAGAGTAAAATAGATGCAAATAATCACAGTCAAAAATATGTTTTGTACAACAGCTTAGACAACAAAAAAATTCCTTGGAGCCTGTCTGTGATTGCTTGCTGCTAATCATCATCAGTTTAAGCTTGTTCTTTTCCCCTTTGAAAATAATGGAGTGCTGCAATTTATTTTCATATTATAAGTCTATGTCAGGATCATGCTTTTTCCCCCTGAGCTAAGAAAATGTTTGTTTTTCATTATTTGTACAGAAAGCTTTATATAAATCCAACTTTTTTACTATGTGCTTTTTTGGTCCATTTTTGTTATCATTATCAAAGCAGCAGTGCTATGGATTAGCACACTATCACAAAGCAAACGAATCTGTGCTCTAGTCTGAAAATCCAGGGCTTTTGGATTCCTTTTTGCTACTAAATTGATCACCGCTCTTAAAGAAAATAATCAGTTTGTGGGGTTTTGCTGATGATCTTGAAATGGAGTAGAAATCAGAGGCCACACTCAGATATGTGTGCAGCATGGTCTGTGTATTTGCAAGAAATAAACAGCAACTCTGTGATTCCCAGCACATAGTCAGACCCAAACACTCCAGGAATTCACCTTCTTCATGGAAATTTGCTTTCTAAACTTACTGTCTATGTCAAACTAATCCAGGCATATCCAACTCTTCTCTTTTTTGGAAATGTCTCCCTGTAGGATTTTCTTTCCCTCTTTTTCTCATTTCATCACACAAGTATTATTTCCTGGTGCTTGTAGTCAAACACAAGAGAAAGCCTAGTCAACTGCATGGACCAGATTCTGCTGCAGCTTACAATAATTCTAATGATTTTAGCAGCCAGCTGTATGAAGAGATATAACCTCTCTTTTTATGTTGATCCTACAAAATGATGTGTCCCATGGGGAGTGTTAAAGTGGGAACAAGAAACAGAGAGATTATGCTCCTTGCTTTCAGCTAGTAGTGCAGCAGAAAATAAAATGCTGAGGAAACTCACTTCCAAAGTAAATATTGAAGATGGTAAATGCTCTTTAACCTGTATTCAACTTGGTTTTGCTGTGACTTCAACAATTTTAATTCAACCTTGTATATAACAAAAACCAAAGTGTTCCTGCCTTTTAATATCCTACTATGTAGCATAAACCTATTCTCATGTATAAGTAGCTCTACAGATTTGCAGGAAAGCCTGCATACATGTAAATGAGCCTTGAAATGCACTAACAGAATTAGTAAAAACAAACAAAAAAACCCCCCAAGCTTTAAAAGAAAGAAGTTGCAAAGTTGTTTGTAAGATTTCAGCTGCGTGGAAACCACACATATAGATTTAATGTGTGTGACTGTAAAAATGTGCTTACAGAGAAACTACTACATTATAAATACACCTCCATTCATCCAAGATGCATTAAAAAAGATAGCCTAACCAAATCACATCTGCACTGAATAAGTTTTGTCACTGATTTAAACAGCACTGAGATTACGACCATTTTCAGTGATTTTGAACTGCAACTGACCACAAAAAAGAAACAATCTGTTCTCAGCATGTCTTTCAGAAACAAAAATGTTATGTTTTTTAAAACCTGAATAAGTTTTGGTATCAGAATACCATATCTCAGAATATAAAAACCTAATTCACAAAGTTATTTTCATAATCCATTCATTCATTTGGTTGTTCTCATACATTTGTTTGTAGTTTGATTTTATCCTTTTCTTTATCATTGAATTACATAATCCTTTAAATAGATGTCAAAAAACCCAACAAAAAAACAAAATCAAGCTAACGCGTTCTACTTCAGCTCATGCTTTTTCCCAAAAGGTATTTTGGTGTTATTGTGATTTAAAAACAAAATAGTATTATGATTTAGTTAACTATTAAGATTAAATAAAACTACAAATTTGACATAAATTTAAAATGCACAAGATTGGTGATATCTTTTTTGCAAAAGACATGATGATAGAATATAAAATATTCTCATATCATCTGGACAAGATTTTTAATTGGAAGGCACTGGTATTGCAATATGGGTTTCAAGATGAGGCCAACAACTCTCCAAATACTTGGTTGACATCTTGTTTAGAAAGCGGTGTCAAACTCCAAAAACTTTTATAAATGGGGCCAGCTAGTTCAGGTTAGGTGTGGCTGCCTTTGTCAGATCTTTTTCTCTCTTTTGGCAACAATAATGCTTCCTACAAAAATCAAGCCTAGAAACACAAGGTTGTTTCTGTGCCCAGGAAAATGTGGATGCTGGAGAAAAGTCAGGCTTCTGTTTCCATCAGAATTTAATTTTAAAGCTAACTTTTCTTACATCTGGGATCTGCAGGCACAGTGCCTGTCAGAAGAAAAAAGCAAAAGAAACAGTAAGAACATGAGCTATTTCATAGTGTTCACATTTAAACAATATGGAATGGGGACTTCCTACGGATTCATCCATAAGTGAGGTAACCTATGTTGCAAAAGGAAAGAGAACATTATCTACTCCCAGTGGAAAGAAGTGAGGAGTAGGGTTTCTTTCGTTTTTGCTTTTTTGGTTGATTGCTTTGGGTGGGGTTTTTGTTTGCTTGGTTTGGTTTGTTGTTGGGGTTTTTTAAGGGGTAGATTCCATGATAGCACTGATATTTGCAACACCAAGCATTTTCATACAAATGCAGATCTTGAGAAAATCCCATCAGAGGCATTTCAGCATTACACATCAATAAGCATTTTTGTAAGACCCACAATTTCGTGTGAATTTTTCATGTGCTTAAAGAATGCTATTTTTTTTCTCTCTGTCAGCAATAGATGTTTTTTACTTCTGCCTCCAGCTTTCTAGCTCTAGCTCACATATTTACAGAACAGCATATTCCCTTTGGAGGTGGCCCAGGAGATATAGCCCCACTACTGATTCCTCCCTGGCAAGTAAACCAACCATGCAGGGAAAGATCACCAGATGCCAAACTCACATGCATTACTGTACTCTTCACCCACTCATGTAATGATGACTGGTGCAGGGAATCTCAAATGCCAGAACTAAGGAAAACTGAATCTTATGTATTAATACTATTAGCAAAAAAAGAACCCCCCAACTTGCCCAGAACCTCTATCTTTTCCCACCATATTGATATTTGACAATACCTGCAAAATCAATTTCTACATGTAACAAAATTAAAACCATAGGAGAAAAAAATAATTTGAAAAAAAAGTCAAAGCAGTCTGTCTACAACAGATTTCACATTGTGTTGGTAAAATTCAGGAATATGCACATAAAGGAGAAAAGGAATTCAGAGAAATAATGAGCGGTATCTCAGACAAAGCTTCTTAAGGTTTAATCAAAGTACTGTATAAGTAAGATTCCCTTCGAGACAACACACTTTTAAAACATCTGTGGAAATAATCTTTTGCTTGACTCATTTGTGAAAAGAAATAATGACTTTCAGCATTTTTCTAGGCAGGTATAATGATTGTGAAAGCATTCTGAGCAATTCTGTGCAGTATCAGTAATGACTAAGTGACCTTTAAAGGTCCCTTCCAACCCAAAGTATTCTATGATTCTATGAAAAACCATAGTGACAGACATTGCTATTTCATAATTTCTACTGGGTTTTGCCTTTCTTTACATCATGGACCCAAAAACAGTAGAAAAAATGTGCACGCAGCATACAATTGCAATAGTAACCACATCCTGACTCAGCACTCTTGCAGAACATAAAAATTTAAAGAGAGGCTTGGTTGTAACACTTTTCTTTTGTGCAGACACAGCACAAGGTCATGAGTCAAGCAAAATGGCTGTCAGGGTTATTCCCCCCAAGATAATTAATTATTCAGGCTGTGATGGCTGCAGAAGAGCTGTGCTTTGTCTTGTGCATGGGCAGGCTTTTCACAGCAAGGAGTAAGGAAACTTCCTGCAACTTTATACCATGCACAAAAGGGCCAGGCACAGTTCTAGGAACCAATTATAAGAAGGAGGGAAAAGATGTTATAGAAGAAATTTTATGACTATGTGGTGGCACTGCCTAGTAAGGTATTCAATTACATATCTAACCTAAATTGTGGACTAAAATCAGTCTGAGATAACAGGTAAATGAGCAATAATAGAGAAAGCAATAGTTTAGTCAGTTTCCATTTGTGAATAATATATTCATTTTATTTAGTGTTCATTTTTAACTGACAAATACAACAATAAAAGCTTTTGTGAAAACTTAATCTTGTACTCTTATTGGCATTTCATCAGTACTTTTTATGAAAGAGAAAATCTGATCTTTTTCCAGTCTCATTATTTATTAACAGTTTCAAAATTAAATTTTTTAATGAGAAATGATTTTTTCATAAAAATGTTATTGGAACTAATGATCATTATGTCAAGTAGAAGTACAGTGCAGGATTTCTATTTTCAGAATTGGAACTTACAACTGATTGGTAAAATGCAAAAGTGACATAAGACTTTTTAGAAATGCAATATGAGCATCTGTGTTGGGTGTCCGTAGGGGAAGATGGTCAGTTGCTTTTTTGCACTCACATCAGCTACCAATAGCATGGCCCAGCTACTCCAAGGTGGGCTGAACACAGCCTGTAGGTCAGAGGTGGCTGTACCTTTGCCTCTGTGCCCTAAACTAGTGTGCTGCTAGGCACAGAAGTGATTCAAAATGTACAGCCAACAGGAGCTGCTCTGCTGGTGTGTCAAGTGAGAGGATTTCCACAGCTGGGATCTGATCCTGTCGATTCGACCATGCTGACTAAAACACAGCATCTGCTCACTCCTTATGAATTTTTAACACACTGACTCTACATTAACATTTAATTAGAGCTTGATTATATTTACTAGACTTTAGGGTAAAGCTTTCAGGCAATGAAAAGTTAATGTTTAATAACAGGAACATGGAAAAATAAACCCGCTTTTTTAATACAGTTTTGTCTTTTTGCTTCATTGTCTTTTTCCAGAGGTGTAATTTTTCAGCAAGGAGAGAGGAGGAGTCATTGGCTTTCATCCTATAAAGTTGCATACATCAACCGCAAATTATCACAGATAAATGCAGAGTGGAGGAATGCACTTAGAGAAGATAGAGTGCTCCTAGAAATGACTTGTACGAGTCATGTGTCTCAGCAGTAAAACAAGTATTCACATCTCATCTGATCTCAGAATTTCATATAGGAACTCTGGTCTCTCCCTGCTAGACTTCTTGTTCTGTTGGGATTTTTTTATCTCTTAAGATATCTTTTTAATCTATTAAAAACACTGAGTGAAAGTTTATGATTTTGTCCCTCAGTCTACTGGCTACGATGCTTGTACTAAAACCAGGGATGCTGTTAGCCTTCTCTGCTGCCAAGGGCAAGAAGCTTTACATGGCTGGGAAGCTGCTTCATAACTTGTTGGGATCAAGGACCACTGACACTGTTTCTTACTAGACAGACTGCAGAAAGGACTTAAATTATTTAAGTGGTCAAGCTCCTCATTCAATTTCTTGAAAATTCTATTCTTTTCAATGTACTGAAAATTGCTGTTATCATCACCTGCATTCTTTCATCTCTGAAAACTCATTCAGTTATTTTGGTTTTGGTCAGAGATGTATTCTAACAGAATATGAACTTGCTGTGTTTGGATGCTGGCATGCAGCCACAAGACTTAGCAGGTACTTCACTGTCTATCACACCAGGAGGAGCATCGGGGGATGTGCTGATACTGCTGCTCCCGGGTCGGGAGCTCTGAGTTCTGTGCTCATTAATAGCAGATGCGACAGGCAGCTTCCCAAAGCGGTAGTACTGCTTGGCAGCTACAGAGGCTAAACATGATTTACCCTCTCCTTTTAGCTACTGGAGGGAGGCAGAGATGAACAATAACTCAAGTAGCACAATGTTTTCTGTTGGAAGCTACTCTGGAGTACCTGGGCAAATGTGCTGTTCAGAGCTTTGGCTGGGGCCAAGGGAGGGTTCTGTAGAATTCATCTGCAGGTCAGTACAGCTCTGCTGCCCTGTAGCTTCATTTAGGATTCAAATTGCACTATGTGTTACAGTTTTTATCTATGTGAAAGATTTCTGTTACTGGTTATCCTCCACAAGCAATCCCAATGAAGACCCGTGAGATTGTTTGTGTGGAGTCCAGGAACTGCCTCTTACTTCCCCAGCTGCAGAGCAAGCTTGCCTATTTGACTCCTATTGTAGTTTTTTCCCCCCCTTGCATTGTGCCTGACATTGAGGTGCTTCTCAGACCCACCCGCTCATCCTCGACACTCAACTGAAAACAGGCAACAAAGTAAATTATCAGTTACAAATGGATGCAGAAATCTGTATTTCCAGCTGAAAGAGAAGTTGTTTTGTTAATCATAAGAACAAGGAGTAGCGTAAAAGTGCTACCAGTATGAAAATGATAATCATGTGGACAGTGTAACCAGGCAATTGGGGCAAGAAAGGGCACTTCCTATTGACTGTGATGTCTGGTTTGCACTCAAACTGATCTGTAAACCTGAACATTGTACAGGTAGAGTGATGACACCCATTAACCTTCACATTATTGTGAGGTAATGAACCACTCTTGGGTTTCATCATCTCCTATGGAAACATTCAAGTTACTGTAGATTGAGTCTGAGTGCAGGGATGTGCAAGATCTTGATGTGTATTTCAGAGTCTGGAGAGACTGCATGTGACAACAAAAGAATGTGAAACCCCAAGAAGAGTGTCACAAATTTATATAAATATGAGGCACCCTACTCTAATTTTTTGATAAAAATCTGTTTTATGATCAGTACTCTGGATAAGGAAAAATGGTATTTCCTCTACTGCAAAAAGTAACTCTTTCATATTGCAGCAATGCTAAATTTTCATAAAGGCATTTTTCATGTTTCCATAAGGTTATGTGAAACTTGTATATACACTGTATATGCAGAACTACTGCAAACCTAGAATATTTATTTTTTCACCGAGTGCAAAGAAATCCACTTTAAAAAAAGACCAAAATTAATTTTTTTTTATTTTGAGAATGTATAGAATGGCATCCAGTAGTCAGGACTCCAAAAGAAATATCTGTGTATAGATACCATAAGTTGAGTCTCTAGGTTTACAGACACAGATGAATGGTATTAACAGCTACATTAAGAACTAGTCCAGCATAGTTTATATGGTAAGCAAGCTGTGAATACCTTAGCTTATTCAGTCTCCTTTCTGAAATACACTCTTTCTCTCATGCTCTCCCCTTTCTCTCACTTATTAAACCTTAAAAAAATTACCCCAAATCACTCAACTGCCATATTTTTCAGTTAATCCCTTTAAATATTAGGATATTAACTACATACTGCTGTAAAAACTAGATGCAACAGGGTGATATGATTAATATTTCTAGTGGTCTTGTTAGGTTATGGGACATATGGAAACCCAGTGGATCTCTGTTCATAAGGTTAATAAAAAATGCCCTGTCTTCACTTCTAACAGCCTGGTGTCTGAAAACTTACTAAACTTTGTATCTTCTGCATCTCTGTGTGATAAAGAGGTGAGCTGCTGAACAGATGGTGAATAAATGACTCTCACTTTTGCTGCTTTCACACTTCCCAGAAGCAAAGCTGACAAATTGTATTTGAAGCCTGGAATGTGATTTCTTTATTTAAACTATATGCTTAGCACTAACAAGGGAGCACTCAGGAACATTAATTCAAACATGCAGAGTGTCTCACTCTGGGAACTGTTGTTCAGCCTTTTTGAGAATTTATTATTTCCAGAAAATAATCCTCATTGTATCCATGTGCTGAAAACATATTCATGCTCTCTTCATTCTGGTGTCAAAAATTACTAAAGTCATTGTTTGTATCCATACATATGTGCATAAATGAATAAATGTATCTATGTATTCTGTATGTAGCAGATAACTCTTCCATGCTTGAAAATGTAGTTTCAAAACCTGCAATACATTCATCCAAACAATAACCAAATCCTGCAGGGAAATGCATTCCAACCTCCTCCTTTTTCTTTATCATAATGTTCTGTTTCATACTGTGCATATTTGTACTGCCTCCATCCACAGTGAATTCAGTATTCTAATGCTTCAAACCATTAGCTCAATAATGTTATGTTCTGCCTCACTTCTCTTTACAGTGCTGTTGTTTTTACATTGTTTCATTCCTCTTTGCTCCCTGATGACATTCCTCAAAGCACATTGCCCTGTCACCAAATCCTACTTCATTTTCTATTTTGTTTTCTATCTACTTTGTTTTCTATTTCCTATCTGCTGCAGATAACATTTTCTTCACCTTTGTTAACTTTTTTACCAGCTGAGCTAATTGTTTAGATTTCAAAAGTGCTTGGCATCATGAAGGCAGACGACTGAATTAGGAACAGAACTTCTACCACACTTCTCTCTGTGGCACAGCACTCA
>NW_005054306.1:5887024-5898358 GCF_000277835.1 Geospiza fortis
CAGAACTTGTGCTGTGGATATTTTCTGGGCTTGACAGTTCTCTCAGAAGGTAGGTATTCTATGGTGCTGTAATTCTGATTGTAATCTATTCTCCTCCATTCTTCTCAAACACAGATACTCCTGCATACGACTTCAGAAGCCCATGTGTAGTTGTACTCTGCTAGTACATCTTGCTGTCATCAAGGCTTGGGTTATTAACATCATTGCAAAAGTAGAATGACACATTATATTAATAATTAATCAAAACAATCTCTGTGACCATGACTTTTTTTTTTTAGAGGAAAAAATATATTTCTTTATAAATGACAGTTCCTTGTTCACTTTTTTACAAAACCATCATATAAACTGATTGAAGTTCAGACTTCTCAAAACATTTTATATTCAGGTTTCTTTGTGATAGTCATCATTCAAAGTAATCTGGTTTTGATAAATTCTCTTTTGCTTTCTTTATTCTGTTCTGGTTTACTCAATCATTTAAAATTCCCATAAGTGTAGCATTTTGAAAGCCATTCACTAAAAGCATATGTTGAAAATGATACTTGCTTTACTTAACCATGTGGTAATTTAACCTGTTTTTTTTCCTATCTGGTAATGGTCAAAACAATCAAGGGATTATGTAAAGGTCAAAACAAGGCATAAGTAAAGCAAATTGCTGCAACTGGCCATTACAGGAAGTAAATAAACCATTTGCAGATTGCATGTATATTCCTGGGAAATAATAATACCAGGCGTAGGGGACAAGTCGCATGAACTCTCTCCTAAGCAAGAAAAAATCAAAAATCAAAAATCATCATCAGTGACTTAGCTGCTGGGATGATCAATTACAGTCTGTTAAATCTTCTGCTAGGCTGGACAAAGATGGATCTTCAAAGACAAAGGAGGAGGAAAATATTGTCCTGTACAGTCCAGCTATTCCCAGAGAAATGCTACCCTTTCTGCTTTTCCACTCGCCTTTCTTAAGGTCACTATAATAGTATTTTCCCCTCTCTTTTAAAGTCTGGCAGAGTGATGCTGCAAAGTGCTGTCAAATACCCAACTATTGTTATAAGTGCCATATAATTAAAGATAAACAATAATCTCTTTTCCCCCTGCATCCCCCGGATCTGAATTTTGGATGACATAAATCAATGTAACTATTCTGCTTTTTAACTATTACATAATAAGCTCTCCTATGTGACTTCTCATTAATTAGATCTAGGCGGCATGTGCAGTTATAATACTGTTCATTACAGTGACTGGTGATCATATGCAGTCTGCAGCTCAAAAACTGGTACCTGTTAGGGGCATGTTAAGAGCTGATGTGAAAAATCTCTTGAATGGAAAACTCGGAAAATAGGTGAAATCTCTGAATCACCATGGTAAATTCACTCTATTAAACAGGTTGCCTACTGCAAATGCTACCTAAAACTCTGCATTTTTAATGTACAAAAGGAGGAGGGCTGAATATTCTATTTATAAAATGTCCATAAGTGAAGAGAAGCACGTTATTAAAGAAAGATTTCTGTGCTTTTTTGTGCTTTGATGTTCCACATATGCTGCACTCTATGATCGATTGTGGTATTCTCAATTTTGAAAAAAGAGTTTGTGCTCTAATAAACCCTGTAAAGAATCATCCTGGAAGAGAAAAATACATAGCTATTAGTTTTCACAGGCATGTACCTGTTAACCATTATTGATTCTGGCAACTGGGAATGCTCTAATTTATTAGTGGAATCAATTTTTTTTGTTTGGTTGGTTGCTTTTTGTGGGTTTTTAGGGTATTTTTTGGTTTTGGCTTCAGGTTTTTCCCTTCCTTTTTTGTACTGTCATTTTGCACAGGACCTTCTCCAACTAATAATGAGATGTCATCTCTTTCAGGCACAGTGGCATCTAGAAGAAGTCCAGCATGCTGCTCCTCATCCCTCTTGCCTTCCCTCCTTCTCCTCAGCTGTCTTCTCATAAGCACTGCCAGGATAAGGGGTTAAAGCCCTTCAAGTCATATCACCCCAAGACACTGTCCAGAATGCTTTAGGAAAGATAAAAGCTCTTCTTCTGTTATCCTGCTTCCAATAACCATCCTGAACAATAAATTTTCCCTGGATGTTTCATTTCAATTATATTTTTGCTGGCAGCCCTAATGATACCACAGATAGGATATGTAATGGGTACTTCTAAACTAGAGTATAAAGTCCTTTCTTCACTGCTCTTTGTGAATCAGAGTTAGGGTTTTTTAGGTTAGAGATTTTAAAGAAAAGAGGAAATATCTCCTAAAAGATACTATTGAAGAGTGGAACAACAAAACTTACAGATATTTAAAGGCAGGGACATTTTAGTGATGATTATAACAAAGTTTATCGATATATCACCTATGGAGATAAGGAGATTCTGTTGCTTAGTATACATAATTCAAAAAAGTGAAGCAGAACTTCACTCAGTACATGAAGGGCAGTTTTCTCCCTTGGCACAGGTTTCCTGTACTTAATGCACAGGTTTGCAAATATGTCTTGGGTAATGTATATGAAAATAATGCTGCATAGAAGATCTCTCTACCATTAGAAACATGTAAGAACATAATAGCATTTGCTGAATTTAGTAGATGGTAAATTAAATTTGACCTTCAAGTGCAACACCGTGTAAAAGCCTGTGATTTTGCATGCAAGGCAGAGTAATTTCACAGCCTGAATAGCCAAGAAGAATGATCACACTGGCGTAGCTCGTCTAACTCAGCAAGCATCTGAGAAGTACAAGTAAAAGGGGAAAGAAGAAAACTGTGTAAGTTGTTGCAAAGCATGCAGCTACAGGAACAAAATTAAATAAAGCACAGTAAAATCCAAGCTACAGTATAAAATTATCTGGTATGTCTAAGGATATAATGGAAACAGTACCAGGTCAGATTAATAATTTAGGGTTGGACTGGACATCACACTTAAAAACACAGTATATCATAGACCAGCAATCTTGCTTTGGCAGAGGACTGGACAAATGACTTTTGTAGGTCTCTCCCATTACTAATTCTGTTCATTCAATGCTCTTTGTAGACCAATGTTAAGTACCTCTAAAAGGCACTAGAAAGATTAGACCTCCATTTATTTCTTGTCCTAAAAGCTAGTCTTCGATCACACAGCAGTGAGATACCATGTCTATTAGTTGCAGTTGTTTACTCTGGAATGAAAAAATATTTAAGTACAATGGATAAAATAAGAGTTTTTAATCAATCAAGGTGAATTACTCCAGGAGTTTATGCCAACACAATAACACTCTGTCTTTTAAGATGAGTAATGTTTTAGAGACGGTTATGGTTGCTAAGTTATAACTTCGTTACAAACCATCAATTGAAAAATAAATCATTTATCTTGGCTTCAGGAAGAATTAAAGAAGAAAACTAGGGGTTAATCCATTAATTCTTTAGCAAAAATTATAGTCATCTCAAGATAACTGCAAGTATACGTGTATACTTTGCATGCTTTGTGTACAAAGTATGCTTTTTATACTGCCTTTCAGTCAGTATACAAAATCACCTAAGGGGAACTCCACAAAAGTGTGCATTCAGAAGATTTCACAAGAGTTTTTCCAGGAGACAGAGTAATTAGGTACCTCCGACATCCTAAAATTCAGGTTAGGAGTGTGTTCCACAATCTCTCAAAATTTACTCTCTTGATCTTTTCTCATCCAACCTTACGATTTATGTAAAAATTAATGTAATTTGTATAGTTATTTTAATGTTTGGAAAACAGGGATATTGTATTTTGTTTTTAATGTAGCAAATTTTGTTCTGGTTAAATTATCAGCTAATGTGTTAACTGCTTTGTTATTTGATGTATTTTTTCCTTCTTTAAACACAGGAATTTGAAAACACTACAGGCTTTTTCATGCAGTTTTAAATATCTGTTCCTGTTCATCATCGTAATGAAGCTTTCTTTTTGAGTGTGAAGACAAATGTAAGTGATAGTTTGAATTTTTTTTAATTAACGAGAATTAATTATACCGCTACTCCCTGAGACAGGAGTCAAGTTTAGTACAAACTTTGTAAATGCAGTGAAGCAGAGGGTACCTCCTCTGTCCAGGTACCTCCTCAAAATTTAAGAGAGATCATCATTTTGATTTGAAAAAGAAAATGGTGAATTCCACAATTCACACAATGTGTTCACTGATCTGAGGACCAAGTGTTTATTTTTATCTCAGGACCAAAAAATTATGTTCTCCTGCCCTGCAACCTGCAGCTGAAATACACATATTTTTCCTCACATTAGCAGAAGAACCCCCTGTTTCAGAATTCCTTCCAGTGATAAGGTTTGTCTTATTTATTGCCTTACAATGCCTTACTCCTTGTGGGAGGTGAAAAGGCTCTTAGGGACCCTCTGTCAAGAATTTTTTATAGCATCCAAGGGGAATTTGCTGCTTAGGGTAATTATTGAGACAAAATTCAAGATGCCATTTTTGCCTGTTTCGTTTGATGGAACAGTAAGGTAAAGAAAGTTTAGTACTTAGTAGTTATGGTAAAAAAACATGCAAGTTTTGAACAGAATTGTTCAAAGAAAACCAAGAGCCTGAGGCTGGAAGTATTTAATTTACATGTAGGTCACATAATGTAGAGGGTCAATAAATGTCAAGTTATATGACCACTGACTGGATTTTCATCTTTGTTCTGTAGGCCATAGTATTAAACTGAAAAAAAATAAAAAGAGGCTGAAAACAAGAAAAAATTCATTTGGAGAGCATTTTAAAACTGCAGTATGTTTTTGTGTCAGGGCAGTTAAGCTTCCATAAAATTTTATAGGTCTAATTTTATATGCCTAATATTTTAGCAACTTATTTCATCAGACCAAATGTAATTTCTTTTTTTTTTTCAGTCCCTAATAGATTTTTGAAAGTTATCTAAAGTCAGAATGTCATGGACTTTATATCAGTTCTTAAAAACTCCTTTGTGAGTCTCCAAAAATCTATGAGTAAAAATGAGTGTTATCTACAATATACACACACATACACACACAAATACACAGACATTTGTAAAACCAGAAGTTTTCTTACTGGAAGGAAATTAAAGTAAAACAGACTTAAAGTATAAGGGGTTTTATAATCAATAGGTAAATTCCAGGTTGGTTTTTCTATTATTTTTTAGGGAATCTCAATTTCAAAGACTGAATTAATTATATGAATAGTACATATTAGTGAATAGCTACCACATGTAGTGAACACCTACCAGGACATCGCCTGGCATGGGATGACCCAGGACAATGTCAGACCAATAAAGAAATTAGTGTATATATAGAGACTAATTTGACTTGAAGAATATTAAAAAAAAGAAAAAGAAGAAAAGCTTTTGCCTCATTTCTTTGGAAGGTGGGAATAAAAAATAGCTTCCTTTCAGATATGTCCAATATTATTTCATGAAGAAGGGTGTTACCTACACTCACTGACAAAAAAATATGCAAGAACTTGACCACAGACTATTTCTTATAAACAGAGTAAATTTAGATGTAAGACAGGACAATCATTACTCACAAAACAGAATATCGGACATTTCCAGGAAGGAAAAGGTTTGATCTTCTAAGAAGGTGTAAAAAGAGCACAGATCCTTCAAAAAGAGAAGTAAGTCCAGGGAAGAATATAAAGTTTTTAAGATTCTTGTGCAAATCAGTGACTGTTCTTGGGGGAGCAAGAGCAAAAATAGTAGTCATCGCCAAAGGGTTTAAATTGTTATCTTTTAATCTTGCTAAAGAATGTAAAGGAAGGAAACCCTTGAAATGAGAAGAATTTTTTCTGGCAAAACTGAGGTTTGAACTGGGCTCTGCAAGCAGAGTAAAACATTGTTAGGTTTTGGAGAAAGTCAAGACAATAACCATCATTGTTTTTATGATACTCTGTGCTCTGCCCATTTGGGGAACTTCCGGCATGCTTCTTCAGCTGTGATAAAAGAGTATTTCAGGTATTTTGGGACCTATTTTTTCTCCTTTCTGCATCCTGTATGCATGTAGATGCTAGCAGGACCCTTACCCTTCATGAATGAAATATTTCTGATATTTAAGCTAACACTCGGCTCAGCTGCAAGCTGAAATTTGATCATATGGTATTTACTAATGTATTATTAATGGGCAGCTGAATGGCTTCAATAATATTTCTTACTATTTATCATTCCATACAAGGGTAGAAAAGACAAGTCCCCATTAATCTGGATTATTTTAAATGAGCTACACAAAAGAGCTAAGTGGGCCCCTTATTTCCCCCGCATCATCCCACAGCAAGAAAATATGATGTGACAGGGATTTGTCTTGACTTATATCATATGAAGAATGGGCCTCAAGTAGACATAAACCTGCCTTTCTTTAATGTCTTCTGATTGTTTCACTGAATTTATATGGCTTTGGTGCATTAATAACCAGTATTTGAGAATTCCCTGATATATCAGCTAGTTATTTCCAAGGGACTTCTGTTTGCCTGTAGTAACATTTGTGTGCTTGGCTTAGAACACTAATTCTAATTTTTCAGGTATTTACTAAGCGTGTGTCTAGACTGCATTGTAATCCTCCAAATAAAATAAATTTAAAGTGTTGTTATTTTTATTATTACATTATGTGAGCTGGGTAGAATAATCAGACTTGCCAGACTGACTGAAAGTTTGGATGTCTGAGAGACAAAATCTGTCAATTACCTGACCACAAAACTTTTGCTTCTTTATAACAAACTTCAGTATGAAGTGCTTGGTTATGCCATAGATGCATTTATCACTTTTTAAAGTAATACACTCATCACTTTTTAAAGTAATACAAATGATGGAATAAACTACAGGAATTTAGTCTGGATTCTCTGTGTGCTGAATAGAAGCTCCACTAGAAGCTGCCCAAGACACCAGAATCCCACAGTGTGAGATACTCTGTCTACTGAATTTTGTTGACTCTACAATTGCACATTCAACTGGATTCCTAGAAGGATTAGAATGATTTAGGATTCATGTTTACACACAATATCTTGATGGGTCACTATGCAGCTGCATAGATTTAAAATACTTCAGTCCATCTTTAGCATTATCTACACTTTAGCTTTTGATCATACGGCTATCAATTAAGAATGAGTAAGAAGAAATTTAGACTAGTCTCCAGAAAAAGACTTTGATCTTAAAATTTCACAGGCTTATGAGGACATTTTCAAAGATGCTTAACCCCTTTGAAGATCTGTCCTTAAAGTAAAGAAGCAAATTGGAAACCTGAGCACAAAGAGAAAAGGCACACTTAGAGAATCACACAGAAAAGTCAGAACTCACTTGTGTCATGAAATGTTAAGGACAAGGCAGGTTGTTCTGTCCCACACACACACTTTCCAGCTCAGTGAGATTAATAGAAGTCTAGCATGTACTCAGAAGGTGCAAGAAGAGTGGAACTTGTTATATATCATTGTGGTATTCTGTAAGCTACAGCCAACTGCAGACTACAAAGGATGGCTAAGATGAAACACAACGAAGTATTGAATTTCACCATTTAAGACCGAGAAAGAGGCTTTCCATGGATTTTTAAACTCAGCCCAGATTTATCAATACTAGTCTGCATAAACATCTCATTGCTCTGAATGATCCTGTGAAGGACACTTCATTCCTGGTGACTCTGACCTGATTCTATGAAATTACGAGATCCATGGCAACAGGGCAGAAGAGAATGAAGTGCCTGATTGCAGGGACCCTGAGAGTGTCTTAGGGCCTTTCTGTGATATGTCATCACTTGTATTGACTGAAAAACCCACCACATGTCAGTGTGTTTGAGGACACTCTGGATTGATAACTTCTGCCTGCTGAGAAATTAAATACTTTCTTTCTTAATTAAAAAAGGAAATTTCCTACAAGACAGTTAGCTTGCTCTTTGCCCCACTCTAGTTATTAAATATACAAGGTTCCAAAATTCAATAAAATCTCATTTTGAAGAAGAGACAATTAGCTTGATGGAAGGATCTTTAAAGAACAGTATGTAAATCTCTAAGTACAATTTTTTGCCTGAAAATAAACAAATACACAAACAAACAAACACATACATGAAATAAGGAGACTGTTGCCAGTTTTGTTAGCAAAAGGTCAAAGTGTTCCAAATGAAAAGCACTGATGCATCAAGGACAAAGAAACAGACTGTCTTGCAAACTATGTGGATTTCTATGGGAGTTTATTTGTGTATATCCTGGGGGATCTGCAACACATTAAAAGAACGCATTTGAACTTTTATCCTAAATAGATGTTTCTGTTGCTAGGTGATGTAATATCCTTGTAACCCTAAGAACTCCAAGGACAATTGCATTCAATGACATTTCTGTTGCCAGCAGTAAGCTGCTGGAAAAGTGTAATGGAAGAATTTTTTTGGTTGATGTTTTTTCTAGAAAACTTTTCAGTTCAATACCCTTGAACAAATGCAGTAGATTTTCAATAGTATTTTTCTCATAAAAGCATAGCTATACTGTTTTCACTCTTGAATTACTAGTCTTATCAGATGGCCTTTGGAAAGATTCAGCATGTATTTTTAAACCAAACTCTCTATTTAATACTATATTGGAGGGAAAACAGTCTTTTGAGTTACAGAAATTACACTGGGAGGAGTTATTAAATTCTTGACTGTGCAGTGACCCATCCACTACAGGATATCTAAGGTCCTGATTATTCTCCACTGTATGTGCTGGGAGGAAAAGAAAGTAGAAGGAAGAAGAAAATGTTACAGATGGAACGATAAAAGCAGACAATAAATGTTGGCAAAAGAGTCAAACTCAGTTTAAACTTGTCTAACCATGGAATTAAAGTATATTGATTGGTTTTGAACTTAATGCTTCACAGGAAGAAAGACCAAATATCTCAAAAACTACAGTATACGATTGAAGATGTCAATATGAACATCCGTATTATAGTACCACAGGTGGGCAGAGTGTTGTGTGAAAAACACCAAAATGAGTCTAGTAATGCCACATAGAGAAGCTCACAAGAAAAAAAGAAATCTGCAAATTGCAAAAAAACAAGAAAAACCCCCCCAAATCTGCAAATTGCAATCAAGCAACAGCTCCACAACTTTCCTGCAGTCTACCAGAGTTCCACTGATGTTATAGTTCTAAATGAAAAGGTCTTGTTATGAATATGAGAGGAAAATGTCATAGTGTTAATGATTGGATAAATTTATTTTACCTGTTATATGTTATTATAATATTAGAACCAAAGGCAATATCAATTATTGACAAGAGAAACTTGTGCAATTCCAACAGAAGAAACACCATTTTTAGGATAGTTAAGATTTTTCTGAGTTGTGATGGTTAAAAAACTTTGAAAGTCATTGGTAGAAGTCTCTGACTTCTCTGTGTGTTTTTCTAAATCTCAGCTGGTTCCAAGAGAAAAGCAGAACAAAAAGTAAGGGAAGAAGTTTTTGCTTCAAAATATTTAGAAATTTTCTGTTGACTTTGATCAATCATCCAAGACTTTTTTATTTTACTAAGCTAGTTGATTTACTTACTGAAGAAAGAAATCCAGACTGAGATATTGTCTTTCATGTCACAGAGCCCTCAAGTGAAATATTTTAGATTTTTAAGCAAATGGCTTGTTCAGGATCAAATTAGCAAAGGGTTCATTCATGTTCAAATTATTAGATCTACAATAGATGGTAGAGATCAATGAGAAAATATCAAATGGCACTCAAAGCTCTATTGTCAGGGCTGCTGACTCATTTTTATAATGCTATTGTTACATGTGGTTTATTTTAACAGTTTATAACTACTACCAAAAACTTCTTATTTTATGATATTCATGAACTGTTTTCTTCTTTCTTGCAAAGCACATTTCATAATTCATTGAAATGTTTGTATCTGTGGATCAATAATAATTTGTTCACAACAAATTAAAATATGTAAAAATCAGAAGTCTTCTTATACAACTACAGGTTCAGCTGTCTGTCCTGTTTTCTTTATGTAATAATTGCAGCAGATTTCCTTCCTTCCTTTCTATATTATTTCTGAAAAAATTTTTATCGTATGCTTTAATAAATGTCTAGCTGTGTAGGATGGTACTCAAGATTGTTCACAAGGGAAGAGTATGGTTTAAAAAAGTTCAGATTTCTTAGAGATGTTCGAACATGACCTGAAACAAGAGTATGATGCCCCTCTGTCCAATCTTGATATTTTTCATGGCAAACCCTGAAGTTTCAGACCCATGACTCTGGTTAAATGATCATGAGAAAACCGAACAGCAATGCTAGTACTAAACAGAATATGAAATATTCTTCTACAATAAGTCTGTAAGGTTTTTCAGTGCACTGGAAGCCAATCTTTGATGAGGAACATGATTATTTAATGGATGTGTTTACAGTTTATTGTGGCTTCCTGCACTCCATTGCCAACTGCATTCTGGTACAATTATATCCACTTGGGATAATTGCTCTTTCTCTGAGAACTGCTCCTCTGTTTTGGAAAAATGTCCAGGTTTTAGGAGGACAGGCAGAGCAAGATTGACATGGAAATCAGAAAACTGCAGTACTGGAAATAAAGAGGTGGAGTGAGGGAAAATAGATGTATCAGAGGCTGTCTCTGAAACAGTCCGAAGAGGCGGTGGAAAGAATCAGACTTTCTTGGAAAATCAGCTCAGCCTTTCTGTAGCACAAAGTGTAAAGCTAGTAAGCTAGTCTGGTGACAACTGAGTACTGCTTGACTGAAAACTAAGTCCAAATAACAGAAATACCTCTGCACAGGAATCTAACCATAGTTAGGAAGGGAAGATTTAATTTATAAGTTTTTTGTATTTTTTTTCAAATTGGCATACATCATATCCTGTTGCTTAACAATAGCTTTAGATTAAAAGTTGATTTGCTTCAATTAATAATAAACACTAATTTTAAAGACTTGTAGAAAGAATAAACCAGAAGCTTCCAGAAAATGCCTGAGCAAATTGTACCTTCTATCTGTCGCAGTCCAGTGTGACCACACCATGAAATCAGTCTGATAAAGAAGCAGTGCAGACTTTGAAGTCTGTTAATAACCTGCAGGCAGAACCAACCACAGGCATTTTGAGCAAGCATTCCCCTTTTTACCCTTTTGTCATGGGGAGATCCATGTTTATCTATCCCTCTTCTGAGGTAAATCTGATGGTAGAGGAAATCTGCTGGATAATAAAAGATGGCTTTTCATATTTACACAGCACACAGGTAGCACTCCTACCTGCTCTAATAGCAGCTGTGCTATATCTCAGATAATCACTGTCCTTGTGCAGTTCTACCATCAGCAGCACTTTTCTCTGTGCCAAGCTATTTCTTAGCACAGCTTTTGACAAAGCAATGCTGGAGGTACATGGATCCATTTATCCTGCTCCACCTAATGTTGTATAATCTTTGCAGACTGGCACGGAGCTTTGCTATC
>NW_005054306.1:5898368-5917320 GCF_000277835.1 Geospiza fortis
AAATGAGAATTGCTCTCACTGGCGGGTAAACAGCAGCAGCAGATGTGCCTGAACCTGTGTTGCACAGCTCACAGAGAGAGTTGTGCACACCCATGGGAATCCTTCAAGGAGGCTGGATGCAGGCATCAGACAGACATAAAAAGGTGCCCTTGGTAGAGCATAAACAGATGGATTCAGCAGTAGTAGTTCATCAATTGTACTATACAGCCATGTTTGCATATCTATCGCATAATGAGAAAATCCTTCAATTTTTCTCTGGCTGCTAAGTTTGTATTTTTATTAAGTCAAATATTCTCAGAAATAGGTGTTTTGTGTAGAACTAAGCTGCCATTATATGAAGAAGCATTTTCTGTTCTTCAGTTTTTAAATGTTTTATTCAAATATGCAGGGTAAAATCTTCATTTAATCACCACTACACTGTTAAAAGCCTTCAAGTTCTATTATTCCACCTCTTGTTCCAGTAAAATTTTAGAATGGAGTTTGGAGAAAAGTGGTGGCACAGACATTGTTTTCTTTAATATTATAATTTTTCAATTACTGTAATTTTGTTAAAAGAAATGATTGCCTGAAATGGAATTTGGGACATTATTACAACACAAAATTTAGGATTTCAAAACCTACAAAATAACAAGTTTATTAAAGTCTTGAGAAAGGTGCTTTCTACATACCATTTAATAAGTAATAAAAATTCTGTTTTTATTAGTTATTAGTTCTCTGTGATTCCTATTTATCCTTGACATATTCATAGTGAAATAATTTTATTAAGAGAAATCTGAACTGTCACACGTTAAGAATGTTATGAACTAACTTCTTTCTTAATACAAAAGTGTTGTTATCGTGTTGGAGGGGAAAAACCAATGCCTTCAGCCTGTGCCAAGATTGTACTTCTCATGTGTGCTCAAACGGATTTGGGAGTTGGAGTTCCACTTACTGTTTGGTGGACATTGTTCACCTTTGATGCTAAGGCAAGGTAGAATGCTCCCTGACATCTATTTTCACTGATTCTTCCTTACTTTGAAATGAGAAGTCTTTTAGAATTCCTGAAAACCTAGCAATTGATTTTTTGGTGATTTATCATTTTTGAGGCAGAAGCACAGAAAACCTTACAAGCTCAGGTTTCATTCTTCTGACAGGTATCTGAATTCTCTTATTTTAGACTGCGCCATGTTTCACTTGAAGCTTAGGATAATAATCAAGTTATCAGGCATTGATCTTGCCTTCCATATATGAGTTATTGTACATTAGTATGATAATTCTGTGCTTTTGATATAATCTGTCTCATAGCTGTATTTCATTTTCCCTCCCAGAGAATCATAGGGTGACAGCATTCCAAACAAGTACCTTAAATATTTACAAGATGAGTTGAAATACTTTGTTAAATTTTCTGGAAAATAACACAGACACAATTATACTCTTACATGTTGCTTTCTCAAACTCTACAATCTGTGTTGACGTTACAAAAAAAAGTATGCTGCATTATACACACACAGAGAGAATGATTGATACAATTCAACCTTTTTTTTCCACATTTTGCTAACCAGTTAGTTAAAAGGAGTACTTTAGGTTTCTACTCATGAATTTCTGAATAAAACAAATATTGAAACATCCCTACTGTTTTAGATTCATACCTTTGTATTTAGAATGTTCAGCAGGTTCAAAAACTGTTATTATAAATGAAGTTCAGTACAATTCAACTTGAGTAACAAATCACCATGCACATCTTCAACTCTCTCTTTTGAAAGAAAAGTCCAGAAGTCCTGACCATTAACATGAACATTTCAATGTTTAATATCTTTATTAATGATCTGGATGAGGAGGTCAAAAGTACTGAAAGGATTGTCAAGCATTGAAACAGGCTACACAGGGAAATGCAGGAGTCAACATCCTTGGAAGTGCTCAAGAAACGACTGGACCTGGCACTTAGTGCTGAAGTTGATACAGTGATGTTCAATCAAAGGTTGAACTTGGTGATGTGGGAGGTTTTTTCTAGCCTTAATGATTTTGTGATTCTTAGTCCAGAAAGCCTAGAGGAAATTTACAGGGCAGCCAAATACAAAAGCCTAAGAGACACAGGAAAAATTCCAGCTGTGTCAACTGTAAGAATCCAGATCAGTATCTCAGGAATTATGTCTTGAATTTTTTCAAGTGTTTGATGCATAGTTTCCTAGAAACAGTCCAGGGGAACCTTATCACCCTTCATTCTCAATGGGGCTCTTTCTAGAGTGTTCACACTCTAGGTTGAAATAGTGTTTAATGGATGACTGATTAAACATATTCCAAGAGTTGTACAAATCTTTTTTTAGATAGGAAGAAATGCAGTGCAATATTATTAACATGTGTGTAAATGACACCTGACCCTATCACAAATACTTTGTAAATTTCCAATGCATTGATCATGTATTGCTGATAAATAAATGATCTAAACAAATACCTTTCTCCAGTCATTCCTTAATGAAGTAATAGCAAGTCAGTACTAATTTCTTAGATCCTGCTGGCAAGGATCAACACTTTACTGGGACAGATACCATTACCCATCATCAGCCCTTAATGCCAGAAATTACTGTTTATGGTATGGAATGCTGCAAGGAGAAGATATTCCAATTATTTTTCTATTTTCTAGTAGCTAATGTTCTGAGTAAATGAATTGAGGTCAGCTCTCATAAAGTGATTTTGTTTAACAGAAATGACAGTCTTTGGCAGCAGGAAATACTTGGATGGACTAGAAAGAAAAATTAATGTCCTCCTCTACAAAAACCTGGGACAAAGGCCAAACTCCTCTTGACTGGAAAGTTAGCAGATGCTTGGGATTTTATCCTAGTACAGAATTCTGTCTTTGTGGTTTACAAAGCCCAGGTAGATTCCAGGCATCACCTCTTAATTCAGGTGTATCATCAAGGTAGCAAAGAGTGCTTGACCTCACAGCACAGCTATTACTGGCTGAAATAAAGTCAATAATCCCTAAGTTAAGTGTTTTTTTTTTTTTTTAATAGCACAAAAATTACAAAACCTTTTCACAGCTTCAGTACTATGGATATAATCAGTCCTTCAGATATATATGATAGATTTTCCATAGCATTATAAACACAGCTATTGCTTATTTAACAAAGCAGCACAAATTACACAATAGAAACTGCATCTGTAAAAAAGCCATGCCTTGAAGATAACACCAAACAGGTTGGCTGGTTTGTATTTGTGAAGGGGAACATATGTTTTATTTCAGCTTATGAATACTACTTTAAATTTTCACTCCAGTAGTTCAGGCTCATTTTCTGAACCATGAACCCATCCTTGAGCCAACACTTCATGTCCCCCAGCCCTTGTTATCTGACTTTTCTATCGCAAAAGTTTATTTTAACCCACACTTGTCTTTTCAGTCCTCTTGTTCTCCTCTTGAAGTACATCAATATTTCTTCAGCCTTAAGCATGGGAACCACCAGTGCTCCTGTAAAAACTATTCCGCTCCAGGTGCCTGAAGGATAAAGAGGCATCTCCCCAGTGTTTCAGCCACTCATTCTCCTAAGGCACTTTCAGATGAGAGACGGGCATTTCTTTTGATGACTTCAAAGACTCCTTTGTCCCCAAGGAACACAATCCCAGCCATGCTGACTGATTGCTGACTCTGTACTCTGAGACATTAGGTGGCCTCACAAAACCCAGCTGCAATTCAAAAGCCGTTTGCTTGCAGCTACATGTCCTCAGGCTTCCATGCCACACACAGCCATCACAATTCATGTCAAGCTGTTACATAATCCCGGGCACTTCCCAGCTCTTCTTTAGTGAAAACAAATGGAAGGAAATGCTCTCCTCATCTTTTTTTTCCAGAACAATGTGCCCTTTTGATTCAAGCTCAGCTTGTAGAGTGATGGTCAATGCTCTTGGTATGTCCAGGTTGGGACTTTGTCTCTGACTTTCTCAGACTTCCATCAGTAGTTCAACATAAAATATAGTGAAAACTTATTCTCCAGAGGCTTGGAAAATACATGGAAAATAAGACAATATAATAATTCATCTCCAATGGGTTTTATTACACTTTAATTTATGATAACCAGTTCTTGTCCTCAGTGTCTTTTCACAGCATCTAGAACCATTGGACTATCTTTGAAAACTCCTAGGGGTTCAAATATTATTCCCATTTATATGTTCTGGCCTTTGTGCCTATCACTGTATTGTTTTATAAATTTCTGCAAAGCTCTATGTTTACAAGGGATTCAGCTTTTACCTTTCCAACAGAAAGGGCTAGCTTCCTTTCTTCTAAACAGCCTTTGCAATGGTCATTGAATGTATTATGACGTTTTAGAATATTTTTGCCTTACTCTTCATAAAGATAAGTGCTCTGCTTCCTTTTCTCCTGACAATGAGATTGATTATTTTTGGTTTTCTCTGGGTCATTAATAATGCAATTATGAAATATGCTATGTGGGAAACAATAAATATAAGGGTAATATTCACTTGAAAAAAGCATCAGATTTAACCTTAGGCTATTCAATATACATCAGCTATGTTGTGAGTGGAAGCACAGAAGGCATGCTTTGGTGCATAACATATCTTCTCTTTTCTTCCTAATGTGCTCTACACTTCTGGTATTAGCAGAAGGGGAATATGCAGTCTTTGATGCTGCTCAGCCAGCCGCCTCCCTGATGTTTCCATCTTTTTTCTTCCAATGTTTGTATTAGGCCTGTATTGCAGAACGAATGAGAGTTTTAAATACCCTTGCCTGCCCAATTTTTATTAGATTTATCAGACATTTGCATCTGAAATTGAGACCTAAAGTGATCTTATAGAGCTAAGATATTGAATTTTCAAAGTAAAGATTACAAATGCATAGTCAAGAAGTAATGTGGTAATATACTTCATGAAATATTATTCTATACAGAGGATGGAACATACGATCAAAACCAATTTTTCAAACCTTAAATATCAAATTGCAGTCATCTCTAAATTGAAACATTCCAAAGCTGCTCAGTAAGAACCTATTAACCAGAAACTGTGTTTGCATAACAGCTGAATGCTTCTTTCATGATAAGGAGAAGGCAATGTATTTTAAAAAAGTATCAAGCTTTCAAGTACCCACTCTTGAAAATATAGATTGACCAGGAATGCTGACAGAAATTTTGCCTCAGGATAGCCAGGTGCTGCTGTACAACATCTCTATAAAATCACTAAAGGCATCATTTAAAGAACATTAAGAAAGGGAACCAGGATACTACTAGACGGTGCTGTACCCTGAACAAATCACCATTTTAATTATGTTAACTGTTAAAATGGTCAGTCTTAATTCAAGTCCAAGCTAATTAGTGTAAAAGTAAGAACCTAATCATAGTTATTTTTAGAATGGAGACTGCAAGTTCTTTTGCCCAGCCACAGAAAGACTAAACATGTCCTAAAGCAAGCCACATACTTGCCTCCATCTAGGTTTATTCCATTGTTTAGAAGAAACACCGGGTTACCATTTGTGCTTGACATCTTGTGGAGACCATACAGCAGAAAAATGCTCTAAGATCATTTGTTCTTAATGAAAGAAATTTGTTACTAGCTGAAGCAAAATGTTCTTTGTCCTTGTGCCAAAAACGCCTTGTCTATCCTTCATGTTTGCTGCACTTACACACAATAATGGAAATATTATGAGATATGCTTAGAACAGCAGCATAACAAGAAGGACACACTTCATTGTTCTAAAACAATAGGCATGAGTGTGTTGTTCTTTGTCTTGTTATCTACCATAGAAGCTCATTGACACGATGGAGGTTCAGCATTTCTTAATTGCCTTTTTAATTTAGTCCACTCTTTTTCCCCCCAGGGCTGATGCACTGATTCCGCTCATTCCTCCTTCATCCCTCTCTCAATAGACCCACTTTTATGAGATACATATTAAAACATCTGCTTTTTTTATTATGCCCACATGTTTTTATGTAACCATATTTTCTTTCTCTATGAATTTAATAAGCTCTTTGAGGCAAGGGTTAAGAACACTTAAGAGAAATACAGATATCTTGGAGTAGAATGTTTTTAAAAGGAGGTAGGACTGAAACTTAAAATAAAAAAAGAACTTAGGGAAAAAGGGTAGATGCATCAATAAATATGGATATCAAAATGGTTCTCAGCTAATCTCATTACCCTAGACAGCTGTAGGAGGGCAAATTCACATAATTTCATATACATGGCCTTTGTTCATACAGAGACAGCATTTTGCAGTGGCAGCCCAGAAAAGAACAGCGTTTTTGGGCATAAGAACATTTAAAGAACAGATGAAGTGCCTCGTTTCCTTTTCTATGGAAGTTTTGGTGTGCTCTAACAGAGTTCATTAAAATTACAGAAAACTCTTCAGAAATCATTAAGTACCCAAAGGACACATGAAAGTATATATGAAGGAGTTCAGCATGGTAAAATTATACCGATGTCTTTCCATTAAAAAGAAAAGGAAAAAAGGGGAAGAAAAGACATTATATGTTGTGGAAAAGAAACTGCACAAGAATATGAAATATTCAGGACTGATTCTTTGAAAAGGTGTGGTTGAACTGTGAGTACACAGATCACACACAAAATGTTACACACTACTGAAAATCAAAAATATTTGGTGCAGTAGGTATCAGTCATATCAAAACACATAGCTTGTGTTGCGGTAGAGTATCCATTTTTCTGCTTACAGTATGTTTGAGTTACAGAACCATAGAATCATTAAGTTTGGAAAAGACCTCCAAGATCAGAGTCCAACCTTTGACCAAACACCACTTTGTCAATTAGGCTCCAGCACTAAGGGCCACATCCAGTCAATATTTGAACACCTTGGTCAGTCCATTCCAATGCTTGATGATCTTTTCCATGAAGAAATTCTTCCTTACATCTAACCTGACCCTTCCATGGTGCAGCTTGTGTCTGTGTCCTCCTGTCCTTTTATTTGTTGCCTAGGGGAAGTAGCCAACTCCCTCCCTCTCTGCTCTTCTTTCACATAGTGTGTTATAGAGAGTGATGAGGCCTCCCTGGAGCCTCCTTTTCTCCAGACTAAACAACCCCAGCTCCCTCAGGAGCCATTCCTCATAGGAATTACTCTCCAAAGCCTTCAGCAACTTTGTTGCCATTCTCTGGACGCACTCTAGCACCCCAAAGTGCCTCTTGTACTGAGGCACCCAGAAATGGACGCAGGATTCATGGCGTGTCTTCACCTGTACATGGAGACAATCACTGCCCTGGTACTGCTAGCCACGCTATTTTTTATACAAGCCAAGATGCCACTGACCTTCTTGGCCCCCTGGGCACACTCTGGCTCAATTTCAGCTGAATGCCAACCAGAAGCCCCAAGTCCTTTTCCTCTGGAACACTACCCAGCTGCTCTGCCCCCAGCCTGTAGCGCTGCCTGGGGTTGTTGTGACTGAAGGGCAGGACCTGTCACTTGGCCTTATTGAACTGCATACAACTGGCCTTGGCCCATTAATCCAGCCTGTCCAAGTCCCTCTGCAGAGCTTTCCTGCCCTCCAGCAGATCAAGACTCCTACCCAACTTGGTGTCATCTGTGACCTTACTGATGGTGCATTTAATCCCCTTATCCAGACCATCAGTAAAGGTGTTAAACAGAACTGGCCCCAAAAGTGAACCTCAGGGAACCCCAGTAGTGACTGGAGGCATATTTGCCAGGAAATCAAGGAATTCATCTCGATGTTGACAACTGAGCAAGAGTAGTACAGAGAACATCTCGTATCTCTCACTAAGGAGAGTGTATCAGTTCTTTCCCTCTATGCAAACTATCTCACAATCTTCAACACATTATTCAAGTTACCTTGTTTAGAAACTTATTTCTCAGTTAGTAATGATTTTTAAATATCCATAAAATATGGAGTAAAAGGTTATAAAATGAACTGTTAAATTACATTTTAGGGTATGATGAAGTGCTTTGCATGTTCATAATTGAAAAAGGAGAAGAACCACTGTTTTCCCTTGTTGTTATACGCCATATGCCACATCTGATTACTCATCCCTCCTTCTTCTTCAGTAGTCATTTCCTCAAATATCTACACAGTCATCTTTCATTTCCTTGACCCTAGCTGGCAACTTATTTAGAAAGTATAAATTACCAAGGCAGTACTGGACTAAATGCTAGTTCTGGTCCTTACAACTTTAGATGAATATGGCATAATTCAGGAAGGAACAGAGCAGTGTGAGTGGAGGTACAAACATCTTACACAAAAAAAAAACAAAAAAAAAAAAGAGGCATTACTACTTCAGAAAAGAGGCAGTTGAGGGGCAATATGAGAAAGTTAATGAAATTCTTTGCAGCATGGAGAAGGAGATAATAAATACATTGTAAAACTGGCTGCTCTGGGATGTTGTGAGGGCCAAAGGGATAATTACTTTTGGAAAGAGATTTCAGGGCTACATGGAAGATACACACATTATTTATATCATTACATATACTGGTGGATATTAGACGTCATGATAAAGATATACTGGTGATAAAATGCTGATTGCTCAAAACAGGCAAGGTATGCCAGCGGTGAGATTGTTCTTTTCTTGCCTTCATTATTATATTGTTTTCTGAGACCATATTAAGTCCATTCAAGCCAGAAGGTTAGGTTAGGTGGACCTTTGGCTTAACCCAGTTAGGTCAGTCTTTTACTGCTCCAAATCATGTACCTTTTTACTCCACAGAATCTCCATTTTTTACTTAATGTCTGTGCCAGGCTGTGCCCAGTCCTTTCCAAACTATTTGGCTCAGTCGTTAATTCCAGCAGCATTTCTCTTTGTATCTCTAGGAATACTGCTTCTACTGTTTGTTTTTTTTTTTTGTGGGGTTGGGTTTTTTTGTTTGTCATTTTTGTTGGTTTTTGTTTGGTTGGTTTTGGTTTTTTGGTGTGTTTTTTTTTCTTTTTTTTTCTTTTTCCTGCTCCCCCTTCATCCATGCAAAAGTTAATTTATACTTGCTAAAATATACCAGCATTTTAAAAATATGTGAACCATGTTATGCAAACATGTGGATATGGCCCTGTTTGTGGTCCCCTGATGCCTGGCCTGCTTGTAACAGAAAAACAGACAGAGTAAAATTAAGTAAAAATAAGTAAAAATGCTTCTTTTGTGCTATTTTTTTACTTGTGTTTGTTTCTGGATTTTTAATTTATTTTACTTTGGTCCGCAGTAAGAAAAACTGTATTTTTTGTACCCTTGCAAACAAAGACACTATTTTTACATGTGGGTTTGTATGCTTGCAAGAGAACAACCATGTTGCTAAAGATTTATATCAGTCCTAGTTACACTCACAAAGCAAAAAAATATTATTTTGATTATGTGATACTGTCTGCAAGGTATTAGAATAACAATAGAGATAGGAAGGATTTTTGGCTTTCACTTTCTTTTTTTCTTTATTTGCAGTACTCTATTTGCTTAGTCCAGGCAGAAATGTGAGTGCTTATGCAAAGGTTTCCTGTGGTTTCAAAAGTGGATTTCAATATACTCTAATGCACATCTCTATTGGAGCTTCTGTCATAATAAGGTTGATTCACTTATTCAAACCAGCCCTATTCCCAACAGTACCCTCACAAGAAATAGATCCTAATCGCTGTCAGTTCCCTTAGGACTTAAAAAGCTGAAGCAATACAAAAGTGTGTATAAGTTTAAGATAATGTAGTCACATTTTTCTAATCATACTTCTAATTTCACTAGCTTGTTACACAAAAGCACTGATTGGGGAACAAGATCGTAAAAGCCTAGGAGATAATACTGAATCTCTCACACACCAGAATGTAATAATTGTAGAGTTGCTTAAAGAGCTGCCATAAAAATACGATGAATCCCCAAAGCTGCATTTGCAGGGTACTTTTAAAGAAGAACAAATAATGCCCAAGGGTGGGGCATGGAGAAGCTTGTACAAACACAATGATTTCTATAATAATTAAAATTTTAATCAAGCCATCGATTCCCCTTCCCATCCTCCAATACACACAACATTTCTGTTTAAACAGGGAAAAGGCCACTTGTCAGGAAGCAATGCACAAACATTTTCTCATACATATTTGAAAAAAAAAACCATAAGTGTACTGTAGCTGGAAAACAGATGACTTATGTTGAAGACAATACTTCTGTAGCTCTTGTTTTTCCATGTGTCTTATAAGAATTGGAGTCACTTGGAAATTTAAAAAAATCATTGCATTTGGATTTCTGAAGCCTGCCTAAAAGAATAAAACACCATCTTTGATATTCTGTATGTATTTTTTCACCAGTAGAGAAGGGCACTCTTACACGTTTAGAAGGGTGTTGGAGACTGCTTTTGTGTCTCATCATCAGCATAAGACTGTGAAATATTTACCAGTTCTTGATTTTCCTCACTTTCTGAGGATGTGGCTGTGCAACGAGGCACACATTAAAGGATGTGATGGCTCTAGCATGCCAAATTATACAAAAATAAGGATGCACAGAACTATGTGGCATCTGAAGGATGTCCCTTGGGTTCCTTCTAGTGAGAAATCCCTGAAGAAGTTGTGGGGCTCAGGAGCAGTACAGGGCAATGAACACTCCCCTCTTTCACCAACCCTCCTCTTCCAGGGAGAGTCAATCACCATATGAAGTGATTTAATGGCATTTGAACATGCTACAGAAGTACAGCCCCTGCAGCACTGTACTGAAAATGTGCAGGCAAGACCCTGGTTCTGGAAGAGTCTGAGGAAGAGCCATGTGCATGAGGACATGAAGCTTGTGTTGAGTACACAAGTTCATGAAGGTCTATCCTCAGAGCCAAATTCCTGAGCCCAAACTCTGGCAGCAGCAGGATAGGATTAGAGTGTCAGCAGCCCTTTGCTACAGAAAGAAAAATTCTTCTGCCTTTCCATGTAGCAAAGCAAAGCCTGAAAATACAACCTGAGCGTGTCTGTCTGGAGCTGCTGATACCATTAACGTAATTATTAAAAGTCCCAGAGCCTGGGCTGATTACTTACAGCAGTTGAAGGTGTTATCACTTAGGACAGACTTGTGGCAGTACAGCCTGATGGACATAGGTGAGAACTCTGAGGTTAATGCAGAAACTCTAGTAATGCCTTTTTGTGGGGCTGGTACATTTCCAGCAACTAAATGTTCTGGACTTATCAGCCAAAACTCTTTACTTCAATTAATCAGTGCAACTACATCAGAGGACAGAAAGACTATAGCTAGGTTAAGTACCTCCTAAAAACTCATGGTGTAAAGTCAAGCATTGTAGGAGGTAGTTTGAACTAAGCAGCTAATCAGGAGGCTTGAGGATGTGTCACACTTCTGGTCTGTGTCTTCTGATGTGGGTCTTCTTCCATAGAAGAGCAGTAAAACAAAAAGGACTGGACTCAAAAACAAAAGGAGCTGTATTCCTATTTTTACATGGTGTCTGTCTGCAAGTTAAATATCCCTTTTCTTAAAATTCAAGCCATTATTTCTATGTCTAGTGAATAAAGGAATTATTAATTTCCATATTTTTATTCAAAACCAGCTGTTCTCATTTTCACTGGACAAAGGGACGCATTTTCCCCACCTCTGAACTGCTTGGCTGGGTTCTCCAGTTAGTTGCCACTCTATAAACAGCATATATTTCCAAGAAGCAAATAGTGAAGCCATGAGATGTACATGTCATAGTCTGTTATGTCCTATTACAGTCATGACATGACTCTGTTAGTGAACAGTAGTTAGTGTTAGCGTTAGTGTAGTATTTGCCTATGCAAATACTACATGGACTCCCTGGTATACAAAACTTGTTGTTATGAAGCAAATAATAAGGTAATGTGAGGGGGTTTTGTCTGTGATTTGGATTTTTTTTCAAAATATTATTTTGAACCAGAGTGCTTAAAGGCAGACCTACTGGTAGGTTTGGAGTCTTTTCCTTAAATGAGTATTTGCTGCTCCAAAATGACATTGACTGCTCAGACTTTAAGCTACAGTCTGGTGAGCTAAAAGACATATGTTTCAAAATCAAACCAGAGATTCACATATAATTATTAGACTGTAGGAGTTGGTTTAAAAAATAGATGACAAAAACCAGAACGCTTCTGACAGAATTGCAGGAGGTGACCAACCTTGAAACTCAATTCATGGTGTGTAATTGCCTTGGCAAGACACAAAGTAGTAAGAATGTACATTTTCTTGTACCATATGGGAATGCCTTGAATTCTTGATTTTCCTCCATCTACACAAGCTGCACACTGTATGAAATTGTTAGGTGAAGTTCCTTTGAAGAAGCAAAAAGAAATCCTTTCAATGTGCTTTTGTCTCCACATATAGCCTTTACAACCTACTTGCACATCACAGATGTCAAAAAATCAAAATCTTCACAGATAAAGTGCTGGCCTGTCTCTTTCATAGTGCAATAAAAGAAATAATTAGTAATTTTACTGTGAACCTTCATTATACTGTGTGTATGGATCTCTCCTAGGTAGCAGTCAGACTAATTGCCACACATTTTTCAGACAATTGGTTTACATCACCTTCTGTATATAATATAAAGGGAAAAAACAGATTGCATCTATACAGATAGGATAAAGGCTATTATTTCTGTAGCTTCAACAAGATTTGAAAAATGTAAGATGCCTCTCATAGATAGATAAGGTGAGCAGCTGAACTCAAACACAAGGTCTGTTTCTCTAAGGGGCTACTATGCAGAATTTTCATCGGCTGGCTGAAGATGTGTCCCTAAGGATCTGCTCACATACCTCTAGGTTTTCTAGGTGCAGTGAATTGCTAGGGTTGAAGAATTTTGTTATTTCATGCCAAAAAGCAATGGATGTACTCAGAACTCCACATCCCTTTCCTGACATTGCTGCTTCTCATTTGTGACTATTCACTCATATACATACTGTGAGGGGTTGCCAAATCCAGGACCCCAACAGAGGCTGGGAAGCTGCAGTTCCAAATAACCAGCTCCAAATATCCAGTTCCAACCAGTACCATGGCTAAGGTTGTATTGCCCAGAGGCACAGACACGTAAGCACATACATACAGCAACTGGATCCTCCAGCAACTGGGCTAACACTATCCAGTGGCTGTCTGTGGAGCCCAGTATTCCCAGTTGCTGACATCTGGACAGGACAGCTCCTGAGTTCATAGGCTGCAGCCACTAGTGCACACTCACACATGCACTGTGTCTAATCAGGCTTAGACACCCAGATTACCCAGCCCCTGCCCTGGATCCTCAGCCACAGGCTCCCACAAAGACATGCCTGTACACACACACGCACACAGAGACGCAGACATATGCAAAAGTGCCTCTTAGTCAACATCCCAGACCCCATGGTCTCCTTGTCAGTCAGCCAGGATCCCTGGTCCCTCTGCCATCCAGCTTCTCCAATTGTGTCTCTCCCAGAGACAGGGTCATACACAAACACAGGCTGGCCCATAAGGTGGATGCTCCCCAGTCACTCCATGTGCTGATGCACTGTTGATATGAGCCTGGTCCTGCTCCAGTGGCTGCACCCAGCCCCCCATGCACATACCCAGCCCCACAAACATGCACACAGGACCCCTCACACAGCAAGAGAGGTAAGAATGGGTTTTAGAGATAATCCAGGACTGACTGCAGACACCAGGCACGAGGCACGGCCAGATAATCGTATTGACCTGACAGCTGTTTACAGCCAAACTTCTATTTTTCACATTCAATTCTTCCCATCCCTTCCTATTTTCACTTGATTCTTCCCTAAACACCCCATAATGAGTTTTATGGCATCATCTTAAACATCCCTTAATGAATCTACTGAGTCTTAATCAGTGACTCCCAGTCTGAGGTGCTCAGGAAGCCTCTCCCAAGGACTCTCAGGTGTGGGTCTCACCCCTCTGTATGTGATGGCCTCCAAAAATGGCCTGGGGTGGCCAAGGAAGGAGCTTGTGTCCCTGGCTGGGTTATTGCGTTTCCCCCAAGTGGGGCTGTGCCTTTGCCCCTTCATGCCTGGGCAGGTGACCCTTTAATCACACATCCTAAAAGGTACATCATCAGCCATCACTGTGTCATGAGGGAAATTGTCACCCACATCTCCTATGGATGTTCTAGAAGAGTTTGAGGAGGAATGTGGACCCACTTACATCATCTCCTTCAGCACACAAAAAGCAGGTTTTCCTAGCCCATGCTGAACCTCTCACTGACTCAGGCTGTCTTTCTGCTTTATTGGGCCTGAACCTTAATCAACGTTAAGGGACAGTGGAAAACCCTTCTAAAACCTTTACAAGCTGTCAACTGCCTCAAGAAATTGTTACTGCCAGTCACGAATCTCTAGGAAACAGGTAAACATGACACTTGAAAAGAAATGAAGCTGAGTATTTTTCCTCTCACTTTATTCTGTGAACATTTCAGTTATGCTTCAGTCCCTCTCCTAGAGACTCTCATAAGACTCTGTGCTATCAGTTTTTGAGAAACCCTCTCTCATCCCATGAGCTGAAAGAGAACCTTTTCAAATCACTTAATATCTCCCTACCTATCGCATAAGATGCAAAATATAAAGAACATTTGGCCTGCTGCCATAACAGTTGCTGGAGTGTCTTGTGAGGGGCAGCCTGCCAGAAGCCCCATCAAACTGAAGAATCACAAAATGGTTTGGGTTGAATTGTTGGGTCATCTAGTTTTGATATCCCTGTTGTGGGCAGGCACACCTTCCATCAGACTGGGTTGCCCAAAGCACCATTCAATCTGACCTAGAACGCTTCCAGGGATGGGGCATCCACATCTTCCCTGGGCAATCTGTTCTGGTGTCTCACCACTCTTACTTCAGGTAAAAGGTGTTTCATCCTTATATCTCATCTAAACTTACCCTCTTTTAGTTTGAAACCATAATTCCATGTGCTATCCCATGTGCTATTCCATGCCCTTGTAAAAAGTCGCAGGAGGGAGCATCATTAGGGATGATGTTCATTAATAGGGATAGTATAGATCAAATCATGATGATGAAAATAGTGGCTGTGTTGATCACTATTTTCATCAGCAAGGAGTGAGCTGTACTCAGGCTAAAAGTGAGTTTTACCAAGATAGGACAAGTAGTTTCACCTGCTGCTTTACGTGCACTTTTTCTGACAATAGAATCCCTGCACAAAAAAATTAATTTGGTCTCTCACCTGGAGGCAGTTTTTTTATTCAGCTTCTATTTGCTTGAATATAAACATGTCTGTATAACTATGTGATCATTATTGTGGTCCCAGTGCAGCCAGACCAGGTCTGACAATGATACACATTTTTCACTTATCTCTTGCTATGTTAGGACCACTAAACCCAGCTCCAGATATTCTTCAGGTAACACTTATGAAATGAGAAGCAGTAGCTAACAGGAGAGAAACAATAAAAGCCTGGTTCCTGTGTCTTTTGGCTATTGTCACTGGCTATTTAAAAATTCCCAATCCATTTCTGACCAAAACTAAATAACTAAGAAAATGTTAAGGGTAATTATAGTAATCAAATTTATGCCTGTGATGTGAAGTGATGCTGAATTATGTTCAGTAAGTGCTTTGCCTCCAAGAGTTACTAACATCCACAGCAGATCTGGGCTCAGAAGTCAGGGGTCATTTGTTAAGTCATGGGACAATGAGATATCCACCACAGTAGACAAAAATCTATTAGCAGTTACAATTGAAAAAAAATATGGATTTTTTTGTTTGGGAAACATTTTATAAAATTTCAGAAGGATGTTACCAGTATAAACCTGGGAGTTTTTCACATAGAATAAATATCCTAGTTCTCCAACAACAAAGAAAAATAAATATCCTAAGACTGTCATTGGGAAATAATTGACAGAAACATATGAGTATTTTATATGACTCGATATAAATGTCCTCCAATGTTGCTTTAAATATTTGGAGGCTGGACTACCTTTTTTCCTAAATATATAAAAACCAGAGGGAACAATAAAGTCTTGAGTAATGTAAATTGGCCTGTTTTGATCTGCATTTGAACAGGAGTATACACATGGAATTTAACAAACCTGATTCACTCTCTCAGGACAGAATGCAAATTTAATTCATTAATTGCTTTTCGCTTTATTTACAGGTTAAAACTCCACTGAGACACATCATTTCACATTTAGGAGACCCTGATTGCATGGCTATCAATCAGTGTTACAAATTAGTTAAGCATATAAAGATTACTCTGACATTGTTTTTCCCAGCTTGCTGAAAATATTCAGCCACAATAAATAAATCAAAGCATCCACGTTCTGCTCTGCACAGTGTGACTCACAGATGTTGGTGGCCTCTAAACAACCAGAACACCCAGTTAAAGATAAATTAGTCTTCCATCAAGTGCCAATGAATGTCTGTCACTTTCCAGTAGCTGTGTGCACTCTGTAGAGAGCTATACCTGAGTGAGAAGGTTGAGAAGTTATCCTGATTTTCCCTTTAAAAACACACAGGTTTTTTCTGTAGGGGTGGGCTTATTTGCAGCTGACATTAAGTTTTACTTGGATTTCAGCAGAACAAATTCTGCCCCCACCCATATTGAACTATGATATTGATTTTATGATCCACAAAAATATGAGTAAAAGATGAATTTTGGCTTTATTAGGTTTTAGCCAACCACAGTTCAAAAGTTCATAGGACTACAACAGAATAGTAGTAACAGAAATTCAGGAGCAATGAAAAGATAGCAATCTCTTAGTGAAAGAATTTATTTGCAGGTATAGTCTTTACCTTTTAAATGTAATGATACTTGAGATTTAGTTTGAAGGTAACTTGGATCTTTGTATAACTCACACAGACCAGCAAGAGGACCAGTGAGAAAAACACTTTGGACAAAAGAAATGAGATTGAGAGGAATAGGAGAAGATGGGGAAATAGAAACTTAGCTTTCTAAGGCTCATGTTTGTAAACTGCACAGCTGCTTATCTGTTCACTTTTATTTTAAAACAGTGCATGTGAATGTGTGATACACAAAAAAAGGTGCAAAGAGGAGATTTACTAAGTTCCTGCAATCATGCAGGCCAGGCAGATAGAGCACATGAAAAAAAGCCCACATCAAGTAGGTTGGCACACAAAAAATGCTCAGGATATAGTGCAGGAAGGAAAACTTGCACAAGAGGTTCTTCAGGAAGGGACATAGGAATCATCTGATGTGTAAAGTTCTTCCTGTGTGTAATGATGAGGAATGGGTATATCATCAAAACCAATGAAATTATGAATGGTCTTCAAAGAGCAAATATTACGTTGACATTCAGTGGTTTGTAATAGCAGACTGGAAAAGGAAACAGAAGAAATTAAGGTGCAAGAGGATTAAAAGATCTTTTACCCACATGTAACTGCACTTTGGATTTCATTACCAAAAAAAAAGTACTGAAGGCCAAAACATAAGTGATTCAAAAAACAACTAGACAAATTTATGAAAAATATTTCCACAGGAAATAAAAAGAGCAGAGTTCCAGATGCAGCTTCCAGTTCTTGAAAACTCTTAAGCTGTATCGTTTCATTAATATCCTGCTTTAACTCTAGAAATTTTCTGTTACATACTGAGATGGAGCTTTGATTCAACCCTAAGATACAAGGTAATACATATCTTGTACACTAGAACTGCAGCAAGTAGTTTGAATATGTCATTCTAAATCCTGTAAGAAAATGCTTTTACTCCCAGTAAGAATACTCCTACAGCACTTTAAAAATGATCTCATAATTCAGTGCTATTGTGCCAAAGAAGTGAAGAAGACTCCACTTATACCACAGATCTTCAGCTTTTTTTTAGCAATAGGCTGTGTATTTTACTTAACCATGTACAAATATGGCGAGGAGAGTTATCCAAAAATTTAATCACAAGTAATTTGTCATTCTGGATTTGTAGTTTCACACTTTCAGTGTGAGAACAGAGCCGTAGGGATGAGAAAATAGCCGGCACAGTTTCAATGTTACAGGCATCTAAAATGGGAGTAACAAGTCATACAACTGCTGAGGACACCAAAATTAGGTGCTTGAATTTATTTCAGTTTTAATAAATCAAAGTTCTTGCTAGCAGCTCTGAGACAGAATTTTAAAAAGTGTATTATTCCTTTTTCAACATAGACTCCCTCCCTTTCTGAAATAAGAATGAATAAATTACAAGCAGAGGTCTTCTGGGGCAACACTGACTGTTATACTAAAAGCACATTTTAACCAGGCTTGTCAACAGGTTAAGATCAGCATTTTTTACAGGCATATCACTTCTCTTGCTATAAAGCTGGCATAATAATTTCCTTCACAGTTGGAAAAGTATTTAATATTTATTTCCCTGAACTAAACTGTACCTGTTTGAAATGAAACTCTAGGTTTCCTTAATAATATGACCTTTAAATTGCAGTTCCTTTTCGTCTACACAGGTAGTCTTAAATAGAAGATGAATTCTACTACATTTCAGGAGATGAATAAAGAGATGCTAATTGTAAGCTTTTCCCTTATTGTAACACTTATGTATTAGGAAATATCTCTCTTTATTCTCCAGCTAAGATTAACATTCTTTTCAATATCAGACCAGATCACTTGCATAAATACCACATTACTCCATTGCACCGAGGTGGCTGAATACCAGATTAGTGAGTCCAGAGGAAATACTGTAAGCTTGCTTTAGGACTGTATATGTTTCAGATGTGGAAACAGTACCAGTAGATGGTGCTCAAGAACATATTGCATAAACATATGCCTTGATGGAAAACAGGGAGAGGGAGTAATGGATAGTGCCATTCTAAGCAACCTTCCAAGAGAGTTGCAGAAGAAAGTAACCTTAGATATTCCAAAACGCAAATGGATAACAATAGGAGGGTATTGTGTGACAAAGGAGGGGAGATCCTGCACGTACAATTTTGTGGTACAAGGCTTCATGTGTTACATTTTTCTAACGTACTTTAAACATGGTGTTTGGATAAGAGCTTTTTGTTCAAACTGTGTTTACACATCATGGAGAAAAATAAACAATACTAGCAAAATTTGGGGTTGTAGGCTCCATCAAACTATGTTGTACATCACGTCAAACACCTGAGAAAGTCTGCACTGGCTTTCCCCCCCCCCCCCCCTCCCCCCCCCC
>NW_005054306.1:5917330-5922304 GCF_000277835.1 Geospiza fortis
AGAACTGGAATGTCCTATTCTGGCTAAATCTTGGCTACTCTAACACCTTTTGTGTTTGATAAGCAGCCATCTCTACAGCAATTCTGAAACCTCTATGAGCATAAAAGAGAACATGCCACACAAAGATGCCTAAGGATCCAGGAAGCTCAAAAGACTGTATTATCATCTTTCTGACTCCAGACTCCATTAATTCCTGTTATTTGGACATATATGAGCTCTCATGTCCACATTCTTTTGGGAAAAAAGAAAACAGGCTGACCATTGAACAGTAAATAAAAACTTCAAATATTTTCTCACATATTCACTTTTGAAGAAATAAAATTATCCTTTAAGTGTGTATTTACTTTTTAAAAAGTTTATATGTTTACATATACATATATAAATGTAAACACACAGACATATATATGTATACATATAAAGTTTCTTCATGTTATGAATTATACCAGTTAAAATAAATAAGAATTGTAACACTAACAGTTCTAACAAGAAAATAGAATGCATTTTTTTACTTGATTAGTCTCTTTTGCTTGGCATTGCCATGGGAGATTTGACACCTGGAGCAAGATGTTGGTTTCACATTCTTCCCTATTGTTATAAAGGGTAGGGAGCAGCATTATGTTCAAAGGAAAATCACATTGGGAATCATTCATAGCCAGCCTCATGGAATAGAAATTAAATTGAAATTCTGTGTCTGTCAGTATATTTGTCTCCTTTTTCAGAGTGCTTTCACTTGAGCCTTGCTGCAGTCTGATGAGATTCATGGAGGAAATCCCTAGAACAATGTTTACAGTGACCTATTTATGGTTCCTTTCTATACCTCTGAATTGAATGTTACAAGATGTTTTTCCTGCCTTCCATTGACTTGAAACACAAAGGTGATTCTTGCCCCCATAATATTAAGTATGTTTCATAAGGAATACTAATACTGTGGAGATTTCATTAAATGCACAGGTCTGTGTATTCCTTGTGTGTTGTTCTGAATCATTATCTAGCGGTCCCCATAGTAAATATGCAAACAGTATTGCAACCTTTGCAACTGAAAATCTCTCTCTTGATAGCTCCACCCTGTCAGAGTCGTCCAACAACACATTACTGATGGGAATTTAAAGATAGAAATTAATTACAAGCTTCAATTGTTTTACCACAGTGTGCTGCCATGTTTGTCACATCACTTTAAGCTTCAGTGCTTGCTGTCAATTGTCTCTCAAGAAGTATTGGATTCTAGTAATTTTTAAAATATATGAAAAGGATGTATTTGGAGATGCACTTTTGGAAATTAGAATTCTGCTGGTGGGTCACGGCCAGGGAACATCTATTCAGTTTTTCAAGTATTTGAATTAAAATAATTCCTTTGAAATGTGACACTATCAACAGACAATGAGACACAAGCAGGAAAGGGAGAGACAAAGGCCAGCTGGCCTTTTGCAATATGTGCTGATATCACCATGTTATTCTTCTTTTCAAACATTCTGTGAAATTTAGGTCTGTTATTTTCTAAATGCATGGCTGCCAGAGACTTTAAATGTCCAAGTCCACCATGTTGTGAAGCTATGTGTGGACATATGGCTTGCTTAGCCTCTGCTCATCAGGTAAACCTCATCATTGCCATTTAATCTGAAATAGTTCATTTTTATGTCACTCCTAGTAAGGGTACTTGAATTCTTATTCCAAATTAAAAAGTGATTTATTAAGAAACAGCTTTGTGGGGCTCCTGGTTAATTTCTGACCCAGCAATTTCTGACTCAAAGCTCAAAACTCCTCCAATATGTGTTTTAGAAGAAAATATTCTTCCTCTCCATTGCCCCTTGATAATTTCTTTTTCCCATTTTGCCTATATTTCTTATTGCATAGATTCTGCAGACTCAGCCTGGAGTCTAGAAGAGAAATTCTTTCTTCTTCCTCACAGTTAGTAGAATAGGATTCACCAAAACCAAATTTAGATTAGTTTAAAACATTTTTGAGTTTGGTTTGTGAATCACTGATTATTTTTTATATTTTAAATGCAGATTTTTTTCATCCTTGTTTGGATGAACTTTCAATTTCAGGATCTCTTCATTGTAATTATTTATTATTTTTGATAGTGAGCCACAGTGGTTTTGACACTGCTCCAGAATCTGATGTCTAACATTATTTTATGGACATAAAGACAGTAATAAAATGTTCTATGACAAATAATTATCCTCTGACTTCATGAGGCCTCATCTGAAGCACTACATCCAGCTTTGGTCCCTGCAGTACAAGAGATGTAAGGCAAATGCAGCAAAAGGATCCTGAGATGCCTCAAGGGCTTGGGCACACGGTGTTGGAGGAGAGGAGAGGAAAGGAAAAGGGATAAATGTCCTCTGCCTACAAGGGAGTTAGATAGGAAAAGGCACACCCATTCCAGAGGTTCTTCATCCATGCAAGGACAAGAAGAAGAGGGAATTCCCCAAAGGAAATTCTTGCTGAATATAAAGAGAGATATTTTCTTACTGAGCATGTGTTGTATTGCATCTAGCTGTCCTCGCACTAGGTGATAGGAGAAATCTTAGTGAGTCGCTGGATGGTGTGGTCCTCCTTCCTGTCAGATGGTTTCTTTCCTCAGGTGTCCCTTTCCATACCTGGTTTGGTGGTCTGACCCACGGGTGGCCCCTCCCCATTGGCATCCCATTGGCCGCGGTCCTCTTTCCCCGCCCCCTCTCCCCTGGGCACAAAACCCCACAGCAAGCAGACCGTGCCCTCTTTTCTACCGGGGTGGTTGTACCGCCTGATGTCCTGTCTCAAGCCAATAAACAGATACCTACACCCACGTGGAGAAAGAGCGCTTCTCGTCTTTTGTCCTTCATCTATGCTGGTTCCGTGCTGGGCTTGAGTTCGGGCTGGCCGGATTAGACTCATATAAACCCAGAAACCCGCAGAACGCTGCAAGCATGGTTATGTCTAGAAACAGGCTCCTAGAGACATTTTGGGCCTTCATTGCTGGAGATTTAAAAACCTTAACTAGACACAGCACTGAGTAACCTGCTATATAAATTCAAAGTTGTCTTTGCTTTCAGCAGAGCGAATCTTCAAAATTCTTTTCCATCCTAAATAATTGTCACCTTTATGACTACTATTTCCATTTTTACCTCCTCAGATTTCCTATTTCAATCCTTCCTTGTCTTCCTCTCTCCTTTTCCTTCCTTTGCTTGCTCCCTCCTTTTTCACTCCTTCAATTTTTTTTCTATAGAGTTACTTCACGTTTTACTTTTCTGTTGGTTTTTTTTAAATCTTGCTGCAACACTCCAATTACCTGAAAAACCTCCAGAACGCAGGCAGGAAAGAAAACCATTGAGAGAAAAACACATAACGAAAATGCAGGGAGATTGATTAAAAGGATGTACAGGTCTCTTATTCCCTTCAGTTATTTTTAGCTAACTTCTGCAATAGCCTTTGGGTCTGGTAATTTCTCTTCAAATTTTTCATCTCTCCCCCACTTAACAGGTGTCCTCTTCCTACCTTTGGTACCCTGAACTTCTCTGTCCCATAGTCTCAATACTGTTAATACCTTTCTCTCTCTCAGCTTTTGTCTCTCTCACCCTTTCGACTCATTATATTTGGCCTTTCAGATCCTTCTTTTAAAGGCTCTCATTTTTTCTGGCTTATCAAGTCTTATCCAGTTTTAGATATTCCTTTTCACTCAGTAGTCAGAAATTCCAGTCATGATTTGCAATTTTTAAACTAAATTTGCTGTACCAGATTTCCCTTATGAGTCAATGTTTTAACGACAATTCCAGAAATTTATGGCAAGTCCAAATGTGATCTTTTTTTTTCACACCAAAAAAAAAGAAAGTGACCATATCGCTTGCAGAAAAATATTTTTGCAAAATTTCAGTGCATAACATGGAAGATAAGAGCTTGAAAAAGTGAAGCTTTCTCAGTGAATAACTGTAAGAATTTGTTATCAATAGCAAAGCAACGTATTTTATTACTCTCAGAAATGGTCAAAGTGTATTTTTGGAAACCTCATGAAGTAAAGTTGCCTCAAGCCAGACACCTGGCAGGAGAAATTGGAGCAAGGATAGTTAACCTCTGTAGAGTCTACAAATAATTGAAAAATGCATGTAGGATATGAAGAAATTTAATAGAGACATTTCTAATTTGGCTTATAATACATTGTTGTACAATTTTATTTTTGTTCAAACATAAGGTGTTTTGAGACCCTATTCCTTCACCCACTTGCAACCAATTTCATACTGGACACCTGCCAATATTAAGTCTTGATCAATGTCTAAATACACACCCTAATTTCCTTTTTCTTGGTATTCTGACACAATTTCAAACTCTATTTTTTCCCCCTTTATCTCATATGATAGCCACATTTTTCTTTTTTGTCCAATTGACTTAATTCCATCATCTGTCCTTTTCCTAATTACTTTGTGCGATGACCTCAATTTTCTGTTCATAGAATAAAATCATAGCATTATTAAGGTCGAAAAAGACCTCCAGGATGGATGCCAACCTTTCACTGAACACCACAATGCCAACAGAATTGTAGCACCCAGTGCCTTGTCCAGTCATTTCTTGAACACTTCCAGGCATGGTGACTCCACCTCCACCCAGGGCAGTCTGTTTTAATGCTTAGCCACCTCTTCAATGGAAAAATTATTTCTTATGTGCAATTTGAACCTCCTCTGGCACAGCTTGTGGCCATGTCTTTTTGTCCTCTCACTGGGTGAAGAGGGCAATTTCCACCTGGCTGCAACTTCCTTTCACATAATTTTGGAGAGATAAGTTCACGCCTGAGCTTCCTTTTCCCCAGGCTAAACCCCCCCAGCTCCCCAGGCCCCCTCAAAAGACTCACAACAAGAATATCTCTGAATATTTCTGCAGTTATTTTCTTCTAGATGAGGTCAAATGACTTTTGCATTTTAAATGGTTTAAACCAGGCCTTAATGTTAAAGCTCTTATTAGCAACCTGCCACTCTCTCTATTATCTTCTTGAAATTAGTGTCC
>NW_005054306.1:5922323-5995485 GCF_000277835.1 Geospiza fortis
CCTGCTGAAATAAAGCAAAAAATATATGTTACTATATTTCATATGCACTCTCATATTTCTCTTCACAGCACTGAGAATTTATCTCTTAAACACACTCCCAAGTGCTTTAAAGCATTTCCTGGGAATTTCTTGTTCTGGTCTCAATCTGAATTTTGTCTCTAAATTGAATTAAACCTCAAACTCTAGACAATGCATTCATTTCTGCATTTTTCTAGATTTACCAAAGCCAGGTTCCCTTCTTCTAAATCTATCCAAATATTATCTCTATCTTACTATTTGCAATGTATCCAAACTACAAAAGTCAGGAAGGTGCTCCAAATTAAAAAAAAAAAAAAAAGTGAGTGATAATATCACAATAGTTAAGAGTGTGAGTGAAGAAATATCACAACTGTGATTGGTTTTATAGAGACTTTGTGAAGCAAAATAAACACTGAAGTCAATTGGACAAACCATGAAAAAATCTTAGTCACAGAACTTCTATTCTAGATTATTATTTTATTCATTGTAAATGAAGATAATAAAAAGAAATATATTGTATCATTTAACTATGAATAAACCACTATGGATAATCCTGAATGAAAACAATGTTTATGTGCAGATAAAAATGCAGACAAGCATACATACATACTTTATATGTAAATTGGCAGGTACACTAAGTTCAAGTCCCTTCCAACTGAAATAGTCTATTCTTACTATTCCATTCTACTCTATTCTATTCTATTCTATGAAATTCTATGAAATTAATACATTTAAAAATAATTCCTATTTTTATATTTAAATATCACTTATGAAAATATATAAAAGAGTAAAAACTGTTTTAATCACTCTTAAAATCATAAAAGATAAGTATGAAACAAAGAGAGGCTAACTACAATAACCTTGTCTTTGGAAGTATTTTAAAAATCTTCAAAATCAGAAAATCACAGACATATGTCATTTTGTGCCTTTTTCAGGGCACAGTTATTACATGGGCCTTGAGTGATGACCATTGCCCTGAAATAAAGTGACCCTCCACTGAGAAGTGGTAATTGTACACATTGTAGAGACTTTATTTTTATGTGTAATTTCACATCCACAGTATTAGAACTGACAAGTCAATCTATATCTTGCTGGCATGTTAAAGATCTCAGATCCATGTGAAAGCAGATATCTGGGAGTGGCAAGGCCCAGAGGAGAAGGATAGGGTAAATAATGTCAGTCATCCCAAAGATACTCAAGAAATATTTCCCATGTTCAAAAGGTGTAGTTTGTGTAAAGTTGATCAGCTGGAATATGACTAATGAAACATAGAGAAATTTTTCAGTTTTCAGTGTTAGTAAAATCCTATAAAAATATTCAGAGTAAAACTTCAGAAAGGTTTCATTTTTTTTTCCAAATATCCCTTCATACAAGATATCTGCACAATGACAACTGATTTGTAGCACCTTTTCCCCTCTGATATTAAAAAAAAAAAACCTCTTAAAAAGACTGGCCCATGAGATACAACCAGAAAAGAATTAATTCCAGATGACACTTTTTGAATAAAAGAATGGAAGCATAAATACATGTCAAGTCCATCTAAAATCTCTGAAAACCTTAACAAGATACCAGTGTCTCTAATGAAGACCCAGACTGCTCAATATACAGGAATAGAGGAAAAATAAGTAAGAAAAAACAAGAGAGTTCCTGATTCCCACGGCAGTTGAGAATATTAACTTAACAATGTCTCTTGGGGGCAGTTGTCTGCATGATATATCTTTTGCAGGTTGAAGGAAAAACATGATTATTGTAGAGAGCCCTGAAAACAGGCATCAACTATTCCATCCTACAATGGGGGCTACAATATATTTTAATCTGTTTATTCAAAGCAATTGTAAATTCTAATATTACTATTTCCATATAGGGATTCTTCAAGCTCTGTAATTTCCAACTATTAATCTTTCATATTCTAAAAAATATGGTAAATTCCAGGGTTACCAAAATATGCTTAATATTGCTATATTAGTTATAACCTCCAGTTGATGCAGAACAAGTTGATTCCAGTTGATGCAGAATCCCTCAAAGCAATGAAGTCTGTTATGCCTTAGAAGAATAGAATAACAGAAATACAAACCCATCCACACAAAATTCCCTGACGCTGACTTGAAATCATAAAACACTGTAACAGAAGCAGCTAACTTGAAAGGAAGAAAGAAGTCATGAGTATTGAATAACATTGTGATCGGCAATTTTGGTAGCTTTTTTGGTGTTTTTTTTCTTTATGCACTCCCTAATGCATACAGTCAGAGGTAGCAAAGCTTACTCTCTTCAGTTGCATTATTAGTCACACTCCCAAAGTGAAGGACGTACCCATTTCAGGGGATGGGACTAGAAAGGGGACCAGAAACTAATGCTGCTGGATCTCAGAAGTCAATACAGACACATGTAAACTACTATTGTATGCTAGGCCAAAACCTACACTAAACTGCAGGATGAGAAGATATTGTCTATATTTCATACATTTTCAAAAGATTTTTTATATCTATATGTTTTATATGTCGACTTTCCATTTCAACTGGTCAGTCTTTTTTGTTTTATTTTAAATGGTAACTGATTAAGTAAGGAGTGCCTTAAAGGACTAATGGAAATGTCAAGTGTAGTAGACAAATCTGAGTCTACAATGTGTGGTTAACCACATGCATAACAGTTTCTGCTAGACTGTAGATTTTCTACAAGAAAAAAAATGAGTATTAGCTGAGATCATCTATGCAAATTTGGTCCATTATATGCACTTTCTTACAAATCAGTGTACTCCTTATATATATAATCCCCTAAGTAAATATCCTCTCAGTCACCACTTACCTGTTGTCTAGACAAGAGAAGAATCTACTTCATTTGTGAGTCAGCTGTGTTTTCCCATTTAGTCTGCAGGCTGAGATATTTTTTCTATTGTCTTTGTAAAATATGGGACCTGTTTAATTTCAGGCAACACTATATGCAAAACAGCTCCAGACTGTTACAGTGTTGCAATTCCATAATTCCTTTCAGAATTTTGTTCCCTTATAATGTCATGAGATATTTTGTTAGCATAGGTTTAATTAGGTGAGTGATTTAGATGTCTTACCATGACAATCTAATGTATAAAAGCTATAATAAAATATACAAAATTGCAATATTCTAGGCACATTGCATAGCAAACCCAGTTGTATTAGTAAAGAAATAGGTACTGATATGTTTTTCTGAAAAGAAGAACTGTATATTGCAAAAAGCAAAGTAGTCCCTATTGGAGTATTAGGAAGTCTGGGATTTTATGTTTGGTTCTTATGACTAAAGCATTTATGGTATCATAAGAGCTGTTTAATGAATGTACTGCCTAGCAGTACTCCACAGGGCATACTATATTCTCTTCCTATTACTGTTTTTGTCTCTGCAGATAATTCGACAAGCTCACTGCTAAGAAAGCAGAACAGTTCCTGATCGTGTATGTTTATTAAGTTGATCACGGACAACATCAGTGGCTTGAATGATTCAAAGTTATCCATATATTTTAAAGGTAATTACACACAAATGAGAATTAGTGACTGCTGGGGTTTTCTGCATTTTTTAAAATTATTCTTGATAATATGTTGGTGTGCATTGAAACAGCATTATACCTATTCCTACAGTGTTCCTGGAGGTGATTTGATGGACAGGCTCATCTCCATAGATAATCCACAAGTTAGTAATTTATGATGACTGTTTCTTTCCAATCTCACAGGAATTGCTTTTTTTTTTTTGATGGTTCAGTTGCTAAATCCAGTACTGCAAAACAGTTAAGAATCTTTTATACTCTGTTTCTTGATTTAGGTTTTATCCCTAGGAATTTAATTTATTTTTAATTCTAATGGATTGTTTGTCAACTTAATATTTTAAGGCAAGCCTAGTTCTGAACTGATTTGCTATATGTGCATTACCATCTAGGACAGATCAACTTCATATGTACATGATATTCAAGGTGGGTTTTTTTTTATCAATGTGAGGTTTTGATTATTTATTTATTTATTTATTTATTTTCAGGCAAGCACTAATCTGGTCTAATAAACTCACACAGCAGTAGGAGTATCCTAGATGTACTTCTTAAGCAGATATTCCCATTTGCCTCTCATCAGAAACATATCAAGTTCATGAGACTGTCTCACAATGTGGAGACAGAGAAATCGCAGGAGGAACAAACGAGATGTTTGCTTTGAAAACGCATGTGGGATCCAAACTCTAACACTAGGGTAGCTGCATCTAGTGGGACATTAGTGTGGGACTAATTCACATTTTTTAAAAAGTGTGTTCTGATATGATGTGAAAAAATTAGTGAATGACTCGTCTCAGTCACAGTATCTGGAGGAAGACTTATATTTGCTCATCCATTTTGTAAACTACAGAGAAAGGTTCTAACTTTGGAAGCCAGAGTCCCCCTTGATAAGATTCAAAAGGGAACTCACAACATGCAGTGAATGGAGAGTCATTTATACTGAATAAATCTGCCTTGCCCTCCTCTTCCTGTAGAAACGTGTCCCAGCTCTTTCTCCTAGAAATTGAATGATGCAGAAAATTGCAGATCTCATTTTATAGAGATTTTGTTGTTAAAAATAAATTCACCGCTGGTCGTAAGGCACTTTAAATTTCCTTTGTGGTGTATAGGTGTGGTTAGTTGACCCCAGCTGGATGAGAGGTGCCCAATTAAGCCACCCTTTCACTCCCCTTATCAGCTGAACCAGGGAGAAAAAATATATCAAAAGGCTTGTGGGTCGAAATGAGAACAGGGACAGATCACTCGCCAGGTACCATCATAAGCAAAACAGACTTGACTTGTGCATATTATTTTATTTACTACCAAAAAAATCAGGAGGATAATGAGAAATAACATCAAATCTTAAACCGCCTTTGACCACCCTTCTCTTCTTCCCAGGCTTGACTCCTGAATTGTCTACCTCCTCCCCACATGTAGGGCAGGTGAATGGGAAACGGAGGCTGAAGTCAGTTCATCCCTCACTGTCCTTGTCACTCCTTTCTCCTTAGGGGAAAACTCCTCTCACTCTTCCCTGCTCTGGCTGCAGTCATTGTTCTCCAGGGTTTTTTTACCCCTTCTTAAATACATTATCCCAGAGGTGCTACCACTGTTGCTGATAGGCTTGGCCTTGGCCAGTGTTGGGTAGGATTTGGAGCTGGCTGGAGCTAGGATTGGAGGTCCTACCTCTTTATTCTGCTACTTAACCACATGGCTGATGGGCACTAGAGATGGCACACAAGGCTTATACAAGTGTATTGTCCATTTCCCACCTAAAATGACTTCAAACAGCGGTCATCCTCCTCTGAAGTTTAAAAAGTTTTGAGTCAATTCCCACAATTAAATAATAGGTAAACTTTTGTGTACTTCTGCTGCTAGATAGACTACTAGCTAATTTGTTAATGTAATTTTCATTTTGCTTTTTCCACTGAACATTTTTTTCCTTTTTTGCTTTTGTGAAAGTGTTATTCAGGACCCAAGCATAATGATTCCTTTATTTCATCCTTAACAGAAAATTGTTTTTCCTGATTCTCCTACTAGACTGTCCCCTTTCTTTCATATCTTGTGTTTATTTCATTTATTCTCCTATAACTTTCTTAATTCAGTTTTACTCTAACTTGTTTATTTACTGGCCATGAAAGCCTTTCAACAATTATTTTAACAATATTCTGATACACGTAAATGTGCAGAAGATTAGGCAAGTAGAAAACAAGAAAGAGCTGTGTCTTAGCAAACCAGAAATCCAGAAAATCATCATCTTATTTGGAAAGTACACATGGAAATTTCTATTGCAATCTCCAGCTCACAGCCAGGTGGACACCCAATTCAGACACCTGGACTTGGGTATCTCCAGCCTTCACAGATGGAGATTTTGCAGGCTGTATAGGAAACCTATTGCAATATTTGATTACTCTTCTGGTGAAAATTATTTTTTCTCTTTTTTATCTTTTTAAAATATGGAGAATACTCTGGCTTTTTTATGATCATTGTCTTTTGTTCACCTCTGTTGATTTCTGTGAATAACCTGTTTCTGTCTTGTCTGTTGCTTCATGTGGATATGGGAACGCTGGCCACTGAAGCCAGCTCTTCTTGAGGCTGAACTATCACAGCTGCCTTAGCTGACCCCCACAGGGCTTGTACTCCACCCTCATCTTGTTCAATGCTCTAGAATTTAAAGGAAGCCCTACCTCATTTTGAGGGTTAAGGCTTTCCATAATTTAGGAGTTGGAAGAGAGTTTTCTTTCAAAACAAGGTCCAACTGGCTCTAGAGAACTCTTAAATACAAGGTCATGTGCTGGTGATCATTTCTCCTCCACTGACACCTGACCTTGGGGTGCATGACCTGGAGGGGCTGCTCACTGGAGTTGCTTGCTGTGGACAAAACCTTGGGAGCTGGGAACTAGAAGTCTTTTCTGGGGCAAGGCATCCTGCTAACAATTCTAGAATGTGGTTATTAGACGGATATAACTTTAAAGCATACCAGTAAAATGTCAGATGGGACAATGGAAGATTTGTTTTTTAACATGTTAAAAAAACTATTATGTGATTTGTTTAATAACTGTTGCTCTTGTGAAAAAGCATTAGATAGCAGATGTTATATCTAGAACATGGAGGGAGCTTTTCTAAATCTTGTTTATTTAGATTTTTTCTTGTTCCCTGAGGCAGTAGAAACCTCCATAATTTTTCATGACTATTTATTTATCTCTGTGCACAGAATAAATTTATAAATATCTTGGAAATAGGACTCCCATCCTTTTTTAATTTTCCTTTTCCTGTCTGAAATTCCTCTAGACTTGCTCATCATTCTCTGTCTCCTACAATTTATGTTAAGCATAATTCCTTATTTTTCACACTGTGTTATAGACAATAGTGCTGGCTCCTGAGTATAAAAATTCTACCAGCAGTGATGTAGAAAATTCTTCTTTTCTTGTGTAAGAGAAGTGAATATGGAGTGTCAACAGAGTCTCAGCTGAGGCCATATCCGTGGCAGGCCACAGGGCACACAGTGTAATTGGGAAAACAGCAGCAGCAGTGTTTCTGTTCCTTTGTAGATAGGAAGAACATTTCTTTTCTTCTCCTCAGTAATAGCAAGGGCTCATGTAGCAGCTTTGCTGTAACAAAATGAATAATACCTTCCTGCTCCAAAATTTGATAATTTAAAAAATGATTTTGGAATAGAAGATTACAGACATATTCTTTAAAATTTACTGATTGAAGGACACTTACTAACAGCAAGCTTCTCTCATTAGCATGGAAAAGCCAGCATTTCCAGGTGTTACCCAGCTACTTGTCAACACAGCATAGGTGAGTTTAGTTATGAGCTAAAATAGTCAGTTGTGTAATGAGAGATGTGTGGAAGGCAGGGTTGGAAGAAAACTATTGAGGAGTTCTTGACATATTTGTAGTTTGTGTTCCTTTCATTGATTGTTTTTTTTTCTTTGTCCTCTTTTTTGACAGTTCTTTCAAGAGAACATAATTCATATAAAACATGCACACGTATACACATGTTGACATACAAATATTTGTTTGTATACATCTAACTTAAAGGATTTGACAAACTATGCTGAAAAGTAGTCTAAGAGTATCTCTAGAACATTATTCATTGGATTAGAGAGACAGTACAGTGCTCCTACTTATAGAAGTATAAATACTAGAAACAGTTACTGTGTGAACAATTTGCCAACAATGCAAAGACTGAAATACATCCTATTAAACCATTTCTTCATAGGCCTGTATAAGTTATAGCCTCTTTGAGTACAGATTGATGAGAGTAAATGTCCACATTTGCTGTATAAACTGTCAGCTGTCCACTCTATTTTCCTGAGTCAGTGTTTCGCAGACTGTCAAACTATTTTCTTCCATGGTCCTCTTGTGACTCTTTGGCGCCTGAGGTAGTGAATTATACCTGCTTGTCCTTCTCTATTATAATACAACTTTCTGGAAGATTGCATTCCCCTAGCCACCCTTCCACCTTTTCTCTCTCTCTTAGACAAATTATACCTACCTCAGAGGAGATTGTATTTAAGTGAAATGCTCCCAAAAGTTTTCAGATTACAGTGACCTCAAAGAAAATAGAGAATATTTGTCAAGTTTTACAGATATCTCCCTGCATTTCTCATTGCTAGTTTTCAGTGAGTGTTTTTCATGTTTTCAGGGGTTCACTGCTGCAAAGATGCTGATAGGTGGGTATTAGGCACAGAGCAGGTGCTTCCTGCTCTCTGTTGATGTCTCATCCTGGGAGGCTGATGAACAGCACTGGCAGGTGCAGGAGCACAGAACAAAAGTGGAGTTTATGAAGGTTGTGTCGCCTTAGCAAAGGGAAGCTCTTTTGTATGTAATGACACCCAAGGAGCATGTGTATGAGCTGGGATAAATTACAGCAGACCTTATTAAGGAGAACACAGTGGCAGAGTAACCATATCCTGCATGGCTCCCTGCATGATCCTCATGCCTAATGTTCTCTCCAGGAGGCTGCAGCAAGACTGCCACACTATCATTCAATTGTTCTTTGACTGTAAGGCACAGAATTTGGATGTTCCAGCTTAAGCAACCTGTGCACCAGAGCATCATCGATTTGAACAAGTGAGTTAAAAGCCATCTCCACCATGGAGTAACTTGACAACAGGAAAAACACACACAAAACCTGAACAAAACACCCAAATAAACAAAAACACAAAGCAAAAGAAAGCTAAAAAAGAACCCCAAAACCCCCCAACCCCCCCAAACAAATGGAACCTCTCCCCCTCAAAAAAACCCTCCCAAAAGCCACAAAAACCCCCTCAAAATAAAATAATGAAATACCAGCACAAATTTGGAGCTAAAGTTTAGCATGCTTTAATTCTGAAAGAGCTTTTTGCTCCTAGTGTAGACTCAGTTCATATTCTGACATGTTGTGTGCATAAATCCACCTAATAAGCTGGGTATAATGCATTCAGAGATAAATAGAGAAAGACCTTAGTATTTAAGATAAAAACATACATAAAAGAAATCAAAGAAAATTTTTTTAACTTTAAAAAATATGTATTTTGAAATCAGCAGGACAACAGGGCAACATCTTATTGATCAACATGGGACATCCTATAAAACCCAGGTTTACAATGGCAAAGTTTGCATTTGATTTTTAAGCTTCCCTGTAGTTGTTGATCAAGGATCACATCTCTTTGGATGCCTGACAGGTGACACCTCTGCCAACAGAAGTCAGCAGTTTAGACCTGGCCATAATTACCTGATGGTATCCCTATTAAGCAGAATTACCATCCCTATTAAACAGCAGTTATTGCTATTAGGTACCATTAGTCTTAAATTGCTTTCTTGGGACACATCTCAATTAAGCAAATTTTTGTGTTAAGTGCATTCTGATTGACTGAACTGCACTGTGCTGCTTTGTTTCTTCATGTGCCCACTCCAGTAGCCTTCATCCCTCATTTGCAGCTCTCTCAAAGTCTGGCCTTTCTAAGACTTATTTAAAAAGTACACCCAACTGAAGCAAGGACTGCAAAAGATCCTAATTTTCTGGTGTCTTGCCACATTTCATTAGTTGCACTTGAAATTCAATTTCTACTCTTGCAAGGTTTTGGTTTTCTTCTTTTTCTTGGAATAGTGCATTCATTTTAGTTAGTGTGTAATCCTCCTGTTACAGGGCATTTTCTGGCTTCTGTAACAGGTTGTGAATTACACATGCAAAAGAGTGATTTTTACTATCTAACATTTTTAGAGAAGAGCATAAAAAAAATTCTATTGCTAAAATTATGCCATTTTTCTTTCTCTGGAATGTTTGTGCTTCAGAGATCAGAGGCAGTGATTTTAAAAACAACACAACCATGGATCTCACCATTTTTATTTGTTGAAAAAGCAGTTTTATTTCAAGCAGGTTAGAGGTGAAAATAAAGCCAGATGTATTTAATATGGTTTTAATTAAGAGTTCAGATTGTAATAGTTAAGACAGTCCTGAGTGATGCTGGGGTGGGGAACCCAAACAAACCCTTAAATCACTTCAAGCCTTTCAGTCAAATCCAAACCAGGAATATTAATGTGCCTCCATGAGAAATTAAAACCAAAGCAGCATTCTCTTAAAAAGTTATGGCACGTTTTTAAAGTCAAAATGGTTTTCTTATATAGAAACTTTTTATATATATATTTGTATTTTAGAAACTTTGTATTAGAAACTTTTTATATATATTTGTATTTACAAATTACACTGAAATAATACAAATAAAAGAATTAAAGCACATTATTAAAAGCACATCCACTTTCCTTCTACTTATAAGATTAGCTTTCCAAAACAGTTGAAATTCTTCCTTAACACTAAATAACATTTTGATTATAATTTCTGGTAATCCATCTTGTCACTGAATACAATTCAAAGGTACCATACCTTTCTCAGATGCAGTCACGCAGAAAAATTCGATTCAATTCTTTCAGTGATTCTTTGGGATTCTGCATGTCAACTCAGAAATACTAAGTAATTCTATCTTCTTGCCTTCTGAAGTTTTGCTGTGGTGAGTGCACACAAAAGAACAATTTTTTTTTTCTGAGGATATTGGGAAGTGCTATCTATTAAGCACTCCCTTCCTCCTTGCTGGGAGAATGACAAGGCAGTAATCAATATCTTTCTTGCGAAGACTTTTCAGAAGAGCGGTTTTCATATTTTTGTTACTGCAGTCTATTTTATCATAAATCTTCCTAGACATGCTTAATGCAGTCCAATATGATTTTAAAATGTTTTTCACTCTAAAAGTCAAGAGGAAGCACTACAGTAATCTCTTTTCCTTCTCAATAAAACAGATGTTAGGATGTCCATAAAAATAAATTCCTTTATTAAGAGAAATGGGATGCAAAGTAAAACAGACACTTCTGGTCTTAAAACTTCAAGTGATGGAGAACTCATTGCAAAACTAGCTAAAATGTGCAGATGGTCTCATGCTTCAGGGAGAAGATATGAATGCATTTTTGCTTGGAATTTATTTCCCTTCCATTTCATGCCCCTATGTTTTCTTTACTAAACTAAACATGTTACTGAGTATATTTAAATACTGTACAAAACACTCCCCAATTTCTCTCATATAAAGTAATCTGCTTGATCTCCTTTAGTCTTAAAAGTCACAAGAAACTGAGAAGTTAAGCTTTTCTTTTCAGCTGCTGCCTCAGCCACCCATAATTTATCTCTCTAGAGCTGGCCAGGACCTTGTATGGAAAGCCTGCATCACTGAATTTTCATGTGCCTCCCTTGCCCATTGCTGCTACATTTAAGGCAAAACATTCAAACAAGCCATAACTAACCTGCTACTGGTGCTGTGACACTATTTTCAGCACGAGTTATCTAAGATATAGCCTACTTTGTCTCTAGATGTGTGTTGCCATCTTATTACAAAAGTCCCATACCTTCTTGGTGATTTCTCATGCGCACCTCCTCACACCACTGACTCCTTCTTCTTCACCACACAGCCAACAAACTCCAGCTCTTTCTTTACCCAGCTAACCCACTCTTTTATGGCACTCATCCTTATTAGACACAGCTGTGGCCTGTTAAGTGCAGGCCTGCTCCTAATCTTTGGTAGTTAGTATAGTTGCAGCTCCTCAGGGGTGAGATTATCTTCTGCACTATCTTTATTTTCTTACATTCTATCCCCCCCACAGATGTAGTTAACCAAATTATGTTATCTGCTTGCTCTCAGTTATTGTGCCCATTAAAATATGCCACATTTTGCAAACTTGGGTATTTTCTGGTATACCTGGGTAGTATTGACTTTTTTTTTGTGTCCAGAAAGTTCTTGAAGGTCTTCAGTAAAGGAGACCCCACAATATCTCTGAGCAACCTGTTCCAGTGCTCAGTCACTGCACAGTAAAATTCTTCCTCAAACTCAGATGGAGCTTCCTGTGCATCTGTTTCTGCCCGTTGCCTCTTGTCCTGTTTGGCACCACCAAGCAGAGCCTGGATCCAACTTCTCCCCTCCCTTTAGATATCCCTGGACTAAAGTTCCCTTTGGGAGGTAACCTCTTTCAAGACTTAATTTTCTGCTTTGAACTGGCTGTTTCATGCATATTTTATCCATTAAGATGTGGATGCATAAACATTAATTGTCACATTTTCCTGAGTTAACCATAGTGTAAAAAATAATACCTTTTTTTTGACAGAGTTTTATTCTCCTTAAACACAACAATTCCCAGTAGTGTCAGTTATATTGAATACTGCAAGGTTATTCTGTATTTTGCATAATAAGAGAGTGCATTTCTTTTCCTTGTGTCTGTGACGTATTGGTATGTGGATTTTATGTCTAATTTGTACCTCTCAGTTTTTATTAATTGTCTTACTACTCTTTTTGTTGTGTTGGTTTTTTAAAACCTCCAATTAAGGCAATAACATTTGAATTGTGAAGTCAATCCCCATAGAAGGAAGATATGTTCTGCATAAAAATGACATGTGTAAATCAGACTGTTTTGATTGCCTGTCTTCTACTGCCATTGAAGAGAATCCCAGAAGAATTGCCTGGCATTTACTTATTTGCAACATCTTTGAGTATTTCAAATTTGTATGAAACTTGTAAGCCATGCCACTGTGTGCATACACATCTTTTGTGAGTTTTTGACAAAATTCTTCGTCACAAATTATGCTTTGGTTCAGTGGGCTCAGGTTGTGCTACAGGTTGTGATACAGTCATCAGTTAAAACCAGTTATTTGAGGCACATCAAGCACTTACTTATCACAATGCACCTTAATTTTATTTTTTAAAAGTTAAACTTAAGACATGGCATTAAATTACATTGTACAAATGCAAGAATTTTTACCTTCAGTTTCCTGGACAACTAGCCCTACGCTAATACACCAATTTTTATTGGCTCAGACTTCTATTAAGTCTGCAGTTATAGGACCTAATTGGAAAAATTTTATAATCAGAAAAAACATATCATTTTGTAAAAGAGGGAAAATGGAATACAGAAAAATGACCTTTAGTGGTAGCTGTCAGTCTTGTTTCTGTACCCCAGAAAAGGGACAGGAGCTGAGCAGTGGTGAAACGTCAGACTTCAAGGCAAAGGAAGAAAGACTCCTCCTGCAGCTTATACCTTTAGTCCTTCTATTTTTGTGCACAGTACACACATTTTCTTGGGTAAAAGCTTTTCTGCTTGAGTAAAAGAGAAGAATGTAAAGAGTTGTGGAAGTTATTGTAAAAGGTACAAAAAAAGCCCAGATTTTACTCTTCCCCCAGACAAATGAAAATCCAGAGATTTCCTATCAATAGCAACATAATTCTATTGATTGTTAGGAGAGTACACAGATATCCGTGAGTTGGCACTGAAAATTTTTGTATTAATTACACCATTACTCTTAGACAAAACATTTGAAAAGCTGGATAGTATTTGAATTAAATTTTGAGAGCAAAAATTTAAATGATCCAGAATATAAACTAGATAAAAACAGAAACTTGTTTTTCCACCCTGAAGGTTGGAAGTTGTTGTGTGTCATTTTAGGACTGTATAAGCCCTAAAAGCTTTTTACAAAATACATTAGACATTACAGAAGTTAGCTTCTTAATGAAGAAAATACCAGGGAAAATTTCTTTGATCTGCGAAAAAGGGAGTTAGATAGTCAATGGTTTTTTGCTCTGCCCTCAAATATCCATGTCCTATGATGAGCATCATGTGAATTTCCATGCCTAATATGTATTTGCATTCTGGTGCCAGTGTCATCACAGCTGCCTGAGGGATCTCTATCCACTTTTCAGGGGCATATTCCTGATGTTCATGTGTGTTACCTTCTTTTATAAGTACTAGGAAATATTGCTTTCTCTTTCTTCACATTTCAGTCAGATATAGTTGGGCAATGATGTGGTATACCCAAGAAAAATGGAAAGAAAGGGACAAGTTTGGGAATCAAAGGTGCTGATAAAAATTGAGTGTATCCTTACATCTGTTAGGCTACAAATGTCATTTTAAAGTTGAATTTGAATCCTGTGTCCCCAGAGCAAGGGAAAAATGATACCTTTCCTCATTTTTCAGATGATACTTAGACTTGCGGATGATTTTATCCCCTGAAAATTAGCTTCAGTTTCTAACCAGACTGTTGTCAACAGCAAACTCACTTTTTATTTTATTGTTCTCTTTTTTGTCAGTTTCAGTTTTTTTGACTGAACTTTTTAAATAAGTACAAATATAAATTATATTTGTGTTTATATTTATATATATTAAAATATATGCTTTATTTTAAAAGTATAAATATTTAATTGAGTCTTGACAACATTGAAGTGAATTTAAAAAATGCTTTAGGCTTCATTTTTTGTGGAACAAGTCAATACTGTATCTTGCAGGTTTTGTTTAAAAACTACAGAGGACATATTTTTTCTTAATATTATTATGCTTAATCGGTCTTGTCTTTGTGGCCACTGCAGTAGTCAAGTTCACACAGACTAAATTCTACTTAAATCTTCACATCTTAAAGTTTACTATTTGGCTGACTCAAAGATAAATCCATGGTCATTGGTGGTATCTTCTGGGAGTGAAAAATAAGTTTTGTTCAAGAAAAGCCTGACAAGGTCTTAAGAACAGCTCACTGCAGGATCCACTCCAGATCAACTGTATGGATGCAGAGCATCAAAGAGATGACGGATTTCCCCAGAGCGTAAAATTAACTGCATACATACTGGGATGTCAGTAAAGTCTAAGCAATCTGAATCTGGTGTTATTTGTTCAGTTAATAGACATGGCAATCAATGCTGTTCATATATTCTGGAAAAAAACTCCAAGATCTTTTAAAAATGTCATTTAGCAATGTGTTATTTTTTTGTCTGATCTCACACGGTTTTGTTTAGATAAAAATATGTCTCATGACTGGAAAATACAAAAGAATAAAAATGAGTGTTGCCAAGCAGACTGGCATTTCAAGAAGGTAACATTCACATTTTGTATGTGCTGTGGCATCTCTCCATAGATTTCTTAACTTCGGTTAGCTGCCAACATGTGGGACTTAACTCTGGACCCAACTCCTTTTTACATTTGCAGCAGTGTCAGAAAGATCAGACAAAAGACTTTTACATATTTTCTGTTCCTTATTTCCTGACAAAAGAAGTAGTGGTGGAGAAATTAAACCTTACCAGTATTTGCAAGAAATGAATTTGCAGAAGGAAAAGCAATTCACTTTTTTGACTGTTGTTGTGCTGTATTTTGCTCCAGTACTTGCAAGTGATTGTATTATTTTTGTAGTACATCAGACACAAATGCAATTTTTCCTTTCCATAAAGGAAGAAATTTGGGGGTTACCTAGAATTTTAAGAATTTCATTTCCTTTAAATCTCTGCTTTGTTACTAATGAACTACATTACTCTTGTCAGTATACTGAGCACTTTAAGCAAAAAGCTCATTAGTAATGTTTAATAACAATTTTATTGAGTGTAATAATTTATAGATAAGACTTATTAGATTTATATATCATCAGATAGGTAGTTATACCACTTTTTTCTGTATAAACTTTCTTCAGTGTATAGGCATTTTTTTAAATTATATTTTTACATATTGGCTTGTCAAATGAGGGAAATCACAGCTTGAATATTAAGTTTTCCACTTTTCTCTCACAATTTGTCCTCTGCAAAAAAACCTTAAAACTGGGTAGATGTTATGGAAAATTTGGGAGTTCTGAATTTGGAACTGTTAATCTGCTGTCCTACAGTAAAATGACAATGATCATGTGTCTGGTATATATTTAAGATGTATTTTGCTCTCTTTACTTAATTTGAATATTAAACTTACTTTGCAGCTGATCTCACATAAGTCAATGCAGCTTGTTGTAGAATTAGACACTGCTTAACAGAATGTGATCCAAATTTCATGGTTGTTGAGATGAATGAAAAATTAATTAGTCATGGAATACAAACTAAAATACTGGCACAGATTAAAAACTTGGTAAGACAGAAAGCTAAGATTGGAAAAGAAAAAAAAAAAACACGCCAACAACAACAACAACAACAGCAAATCAAAGCAAAACCTGGAGAATGCTGGTAAAAGAATTTCCTGCTGGAACAGCTCAGAAGGCAGAAGTTTTACATAAGAAAAATCCTCTAAATTTTGTGTGTCATAAAAAATCTATCTCATTGTTTGGGCAGATATCTCAACAACTGTGTAGATCACACAGTGAAAATATTACCTCGCTGTGGGACAATAGTTCAACAAGTCAGCAAAAATTGTGAAACATTAATAGTGTGCATGAAAACTACTGAGAAGTGCAATCTTAGAAATCTCAGATGCATTATTTGTAATTGTGCATTCAGTACTCTTCACTTAAACTTAGATTACTAGAAGTATTTAATCATTGTCCAAAACGGCTTTTAAGAATCTGGGATAATATCTCCATAGAGATAATACAATAATAGTAGAAATCACTGTTTGGGGATAACATAAAAAGCAGAAGATATAATAGAGAATCTGCTATAATCTCTCACCTGATGAGTTTAAAGCAAGGGAGATGAAAGGCAAATCTGTTGCTAATTAGCTGTGTGAGCACACTCTCTGTAACACTGAGGTAACTTACAGTGGGTTCATATTCATACCCTCCCACTTGAGAATCTTGATTCAGAGGCTGTTTGAGCAAGCTGGTCTTGTGGAAAGTATCCCTGAAACTAGGTAATCTTCAAGGTCCCTTTCAGTTACAACCACTCAATGTTTCTATAATTGTATAACTACAGGCAGAGACACTGCAAACACTCCAGGACACCGGAGACCAGCAGAGGTCATGTAGGTCTGCTGTGAGAACCAGGAGCCCCTGGAGTGGCTCCTCCTGGAAGCTAAGCTGGAAGCTAAGCAAGGTGTCTTACAGTATCCAAATTGACAATAAATGCTCATGGGTCCAGATTATGTGTAAGTGAGTGCAGTAATTTCTTGTTAGGAAATGGTCTTCTAGTTCAAAAATCAACCTCACATGTAAGAGGATATTTAAGTGAAAAATTAACCCCAACATATGGTTTACAGTTAAAATGCGACTGTATCTTCAGTAAGGGTGTAGAGCTTTTTCTTCTAATGCAAATAATAACTTAGACAGTAGGCCAACTAACTTTTTAAATTTAGTCTACAACTTGAGAAAGAAACTACTTGCTTTATGTGTTAATCAGGAGAAAAATAAACAAGACATGAAGAACATTTTTAGATTTTTGGCATGAGTGAATCATTATGTTAATCTAGGCTTGACCTTTATTTCAAAACTCAAGGAAATACTTTGAGATCACAACTTTCTAGGTGATTATGAAATGTGCATAAATATTAGCCCAGTCATCTGGAGTCTGACATTTACTTGTTGACAAATAAAAAATTATTTTTAAAAAGTAACCTAGGATGCCCATTTTCTTCTTACTTACTCAATTTTTCATTCCAGATACATGGACACATATTTATGAGAAATTAAAAAGCAGAAAGGAGTAGAATTTGCCAAAAGAATCATTCCAGCTAAATATTGCTCACATATGAAGTACATATTTTAAAGATTTAACAGATGTAGTTTTGGGGTTTTTTTCCCACATAAACTTATGTTTCAAGTTTGAAGCATTGAAGAATCAAGGGGCCGTAATTATTCCAAAAGGAGAATTTTAATTTGTAACCAATTGTATCATGGAACTTGTCACACTTACAAAGTGATTCTCAAACCTTTTCATGTAAAATGTAATCCTGAAGTGCTGAAGAACAGACAGCTCTCCCTTGAGCACTCTCTTCTAGTTACATTTCTGAAGGTATAATGGTTCTTAAAAGCCAGCAAAATAATTTCTGGTTTCAGGTGACAGAAGAGGAACCTCCTGTCCCTGCTTTGTTACTTTACTATCATTCAAATTTCAAACCAGTGTTTTTATTGACATACTTACTTTTGAGATAAACATGCATTTCCTAGGCATTTCAGGGTGAGTTTATGGTCTCCCTTCAGTTATAAATATTTTTGGTGGAAAAATGAATCTTCATGTTTTGTAATTGGGTACTATACTCCAGATTGTTACAAAATGAGAAAAATGTTTTATACTGGATTTTTCCTTTATTAGATAAGACAGTGCAATATTGATAGGACAAGTACTGTGTTTCACATTTTAAATACTGTGTGAGTAGGGCCCCTGGGAAATCTCTACTTATTTACAGTTGAAATGGTCTGCAAATAAACTCGCTAGGACACTTCAATATATTAAATAGAGAGAGAACATTAAAATGGCAGCCTCAGAACAATGTAGACTCTTTTAATTTAATCTCTCAGGTCTGTAAAACAATTGGAAAAGCAGTGGTGTGGGTCTCCCTTTAATGGGAACAGCTATGCTACCATCACTGAGATATTTTGGGTTTACATAGCTGTGGTACTGGGTTATTTATTTACTTGTATTGCAAGTCTGAGATAGCTGCATCTAAGGAAAAAAAAAAACCCAACCCTCTAAATTTTCCAACAGGTGATAAGGGAAATGGGACACGAGTTAATATGCACTATAGGAAGAGTTTTCTATGTTTAAGATTGCTTAAGACTTAGTATTCAAGATCAAGCTGCTAATAATTTTGCAAGAGTTTAATTTCCTGAGTCAGGTATTCCCTGATAAATTTTTATTTAAATTCAAGAAAATACCCAGAGAAAACAAAAAAAACCAAACCAACAACCCCATCAGTTCGGAGCACAGGAGGGGGAAGAGCACATATTTGGGGAATAAGCAATGGATAGAAACAGTAACTGGACAGGGTTATAATGTGAGGGAACAATTAGAGTGTGAAAGCAACACATACAGAGCTTAGATCAGCATCAGGACGGTGATAGGCAGAAATTGAATGGCTTCACTAAAAAAAGAAAACAGTATCATTTGGCTCTGAAATGTGAGTAAAAAACACTGATTTTTTAATGAAGAAAACATTCCTTCATATTTGTACCTACAAGAGAAAGTAAACCTCAATGCAGGTAAGGAGTTGTGTTGAACAAAAGCTGAGACATGACTCTCAGTGGCTCTCCACCCTGTGAACTAGCTCAAGAAGTCATGATGGTTTTGCCAGTGTAGACAGCTACTGGCAGCAGAGCAACAGAGAATCTTGGCAACATTGATTTCCAGAGGCAGATAAGCTCTGCTGAACTTGTGTTCTTTCTACACATGCCTGGAATTTCTTTAACTTAGTGAGGTGCACATAGTCACAGTTGTTCTCCATTCCACTCAGAATGAATCTTTGTCCTATCAGTTAATCCATCACTAAGTAATTAGCATAAAGCGTGCAGCAGATCCTCAGTGCAAAGTGCACCATCCTCTCCAGGTTTGCAGGTGAAAGATGTGCTGCAGCTGCCACCGCTACTAAGCCATCACTAAGTGTGATTTTGGGACCTAGGTCGGACTATAAGTCACACAGATTGATGCAAGGGAGGGAAAAGAGGAGGAAGGACTAATGTTCTGTTTTGAGAACTAGAAGGAGGTGGAATGGGAATGTCACAAACAGAAAAGGAGTGTGGTGTTGAAGGCCTGATTTGTATGGGGATAACAATATTGAAAATAGCATTTCAACAAACTTTAGGGTAAGAAAGGAAAAAGTAAGGGTTTCCATGAAGTAAAAATAGATTGTTGTATCACCAAAGCTTGTTTGAAGTCACATATTGATGTATAAACATATAGGTCTTTAGATGGTACCCTAGTTAAACATGATGGAAGGAAAGTTTGAGGAGTTCTTAGAAACAGGAGACTTCAGAAGAGAAGGAACTTCAGCTAACAGTTCCTAATCACTTTCTTTTGAGAAAGTGGGAAGTTATGTCAGCACTAAAATTCAGTGCATGCTCAGTTCTTATGCTCCTTGTGGGAGGAAATGGGTTAAGGTATTTGCCACTGCAGTGTTTCTTAGGCTTTACAGCATTTTTGAAACTTCTTCAACAGCATTTGTAGATTGTTGATGGTGAACTTCCTGTGTCAATTTTAAACTCTTTCTCTCCACACTTTGGTATTTGAGACTTCATAGCTGGGTAGGGTTAGGTGAGTCCTTCTGAAGTCAAAGGAGAACTTTTCTTACCTTTTTCTTACCTTAAGGAAAATCCTGATGTCTTGTCGCAGAGCAGTCCTTACTGATACTCTACGTGCAGAAGAGTGATATATGGGGTGCCCTCTATCCATTTTGCACAATTAGCCTAGATGTTTTCAGAAATGCCTTCTTCTAAATTGAAAAAAAAAAGACATCTGCTTTTCTGTTTTGCATAATAATAATTATTATGTAATTATAGTTCATTAACATGCACATGCTCATGGTGTTTTGTTCTGTTTTTTGGTCTGACATATATAGACCTCACTACTATTTGAAAGATCATTTAAAAATAAACCATCATTGAACAAAAATCCAGAAATGTGTGACAGGCTCTATTCAGAGCAGAATACTCAAAATTTGTCTTGGCTGGGATTTAGCTGCTGTTTAATAGACTATTAGCTCCAATTTGCTACTGCTTTATTTGTGTCAATGCACTCTGATCTGAGCATTTTTGTCAACTGCTTTGCTCTGAATATAACTAGGAGAATATTCCAAAAATGCTATTCAGCAGTGGGATGCAAGTTGAACTCATGTGTGCCCAGCAAGACTTGCATGCCATTAATTACAAGATCTTCTTTACCTCTGATTGAAAGCTTCCAGGCTAATCACTTTAAGTGAGAAAAAGAAAATTCTCTAGCACTTATGCAAGACAATATTGATTCCGAATGTTTTCATCAGAAATTTAAAAATTAATCATAATTGTGCTAATATTTTTTTCTGATCCTGATAAATATTTTACAGCTTTTGTATGTTTAAATTTTGGTGTTTGATATACTATATGTAATAGTTCTCCAGTTTTACAAAATTAGCTTTTAAAAATTGTTTTCATCCATTTTTAACAATCTTCCCCAAATGAAGTTGACACTTTCCATCCCCCTTCCTCTCTTCCTCCCATCCTTTTTGTCCACTTTTTCCAGTGGTTATGCCTTATTTTTTGCTTGATTTTTAATTATGCCTGGGACATAGGTTAGTCAGAGAAGGGTTTGGTTTTGTCTGCTCCTGGTTTGAGAAGAAAAAGAATAATTTCTTTCTCCCAAGATTGCTTTCACTCAAGATGTACCATTATGATGCACTGAGCAGATTACTGCAAAATCTTTTCAAAAAGTAGTCTGACCTCTCCTCAGGAAAAACAAAACTTCAGGCTCCAGCTTCCTAGAAAAGTTCTTTAACTGTCAAACCCTTCTGAGAATGTGGGCACAAAAGACCCAAGTTAGCTGGCTCCATTTACTTGGGATCTTAATACCTGTAGATGTTTCTTTACAGTGTCAAAGGAGTGAGAGGTAACTCACCATCTCCTAGAAGTCCACTAAATGCATAATTACAGTACCTAAATTAGCTGCACTGGATTATGCATTTGAGCTTTGGGTGAAATACAGGTGTAGTAGTGGATTTGTCATTTTGAGCTTTTCCTATCATTTACTTCCTTTATAGCCTCCTACAACTCATAAAATAGTAGGCAGAATTATTTCTAGAAATTTGGCATCTAAATAAGATACTGTCTCTAAATATGGGCCTGAAATTTGCTGGCAGACGCAGCTATTTTTGTTCAGTGAGAGCATCTGAATCATAGACACAGAATCATAATAATTTAGGTTGGAAAGGATCTGAGAAAGCAGCCCAGTCCATTCCCACCTCTAAACAGGGGTGATAATGAACTCTGACTTGCCTGTGAACTGCTCCAGTTGAGATCTCTGTTTCAGAAGACTGGAAATAAATTTTGTGCTAGGGAAGCACCCACTGTTCTGGAGAGCCAGGAGACACAACTCCCTGCCTTTCAGACTTCTACACCAAAGTCTCAAAAGAAAGTATAGGAATTTTCTGTCCTACCCAAGAACTGCTGGTGATTTACCACAAAAAGTTTTAAGGAAAATGGAAGTTTCTCATGACCTCTTCCTTATATGTAATCTGAAGAGAAAAAAAAAGACCCAAAGATAAAAAATACTCCTTTTTGAACGATTAATTAGATTTAACTTGCTTGATACCTGCCTGACAAACTTACAAGTCCTTGAGATCGGGAAGGGAATTTCTAAAAGAATCTCCCCACTCAATGCTATTTTAGCTTTGCATAAGCATTATGAAAAGAAAAAGAAAAATCAGAAAAGTAAGACAAGGTATGCATTCTATTTTTTGACTGTTCTGTACCAAAGAATAAATTTAATAAAGGCTGCAGGTAGCTTTAAGCAAAACAAGTTTTGCAAGGATTTTGAAACTTTTTTTTATGAATATAAAAGCTCAGAGACTCTGTAGTCTTTATAAAGACTTTTACAAAAGTGTGGACTTTAGCCAGCTGGAGGAAAAATTTTTATAGTAGATAAAATGAGAGGGAAAAAAAGAAAATTGATATTAGTGTGTTACTCAGTAAGAAACTTCCACACAACATCTCTATATTCTTCCTAGAAATATATCTCTAGCTATTAGTAATATATTACATCAGTCATCACATCCTTATGTGAATTTACATTACAATTTAAAATAGTTTAGTAATTTAATTATAGAAAGACAGCTTTTGAATAAATTAGGGAATGTCTTATACAGAAGTTTGGAAATACTTCTCCATTGACCACTGTGCTCTGACATACTCCTTTGTGATTCTCCAGCACGAGTGTTCCTGCAACAAGACATTCAACTTTTTCTCTTTCTTACCTGAGGCACAAGATTATATCAGTATTAACTTTAATCCACTGATCTATTTCAAGGTGAAATGTTATCTGTCTTTGCCAGCATATCTCTGATGGTCCCCATACACACAGACTTAATCAAATAATTTTGTTCTTTCGTGCTCAGAACCTGTTTTGAACGATCTAGCTTAGTCCACTGAAATTGGTGTCCTCCTGTGTTATCTGATGATCACTACAAATTAGACTTCCCTACCTGCCATTCTAGCAAAAAAATTGATTTAAACTTTTAATTCAGATGGGAGTGGGAGTGTTAGTGTAGGTCACTTTTAATTGAAGAACCAGCAGTAGCAAGTTGCATATTATTTTTCCTGAATGCTCTTGTGAAAATTGCTTCTTCTTCAGGAAGAACCAATAAGTATAAAACTTTTAAGAAAACATTATTATCTGCTAAATAAGCAGACATATATTTCTGTTTGCCTATATGAAATTCTGCTATTTGAACACATGGAAATAGGTATATCTGTGATACTGCACTCTAATAATTTATGACTGATATATTCTATCATTTAGAACACTAGTTAATATTTCTTGCTTTAACCAACACATTAAATGCTGAAAGCAGAAATCTACATGGATGGAATAGGTCATTCTGCTGTTGTGTATCTCAGAATTTAATGTTTCTATTTCCAGATTGATTATGAAGAAAGATAAAGGACAATATACCTGCTTCCCTTTCCTCTGGAATCTTTTAGCAAGTCACTTACAGAATTTAAATAACCTACATTATGTTTTCAAGCACTATAGAGAAAAACAAAAAAACAAACAAAAAAAAATCGTCTTAAGGGTTTTGGCTGGTTAGCTTTTTCAAAAGAACTCTTGTTAATTTTTTTTTGGGTGATCATAGGAAAAAGTTACTCCCCTCTTTCCTTCTCTCGACTCCTGCTTGATTAAGGCAGCTTCCTCAGGAAGCAATCATCTACTAGACAAGAATTAAAAGGAAAATCTGAAAAACTTTCACAGGCTTAGGTGGAGGTAAAAACATGTAGCAAAAAGCATAGTTCTTTCACTGTTGAGCTAAACAGTGGATTTCCCTGCTCATTACTGCACCCTGAAAAAAGGAATTGCAGAGCCAAAAGCCTTAAATGAAAGGCACAGACAGCCTTTCATTATTGCTCCATCAAAACAGCCCTTCTACATAATGCTTGAAAAAGTGCATCAAACGGTGTCAAAACTGTAAGAGAGGGTGCTTTACCTGTGTGTTGCCCAACTCAAGTGATACAAATTACGAAGGTTCTCATGGAAATACACTCTGGGATACTCTGTGGGGTCCACAGCCTCAGGAAGGTTTAACTCCCTCCTATGCTTCTAAGCAGTATCAATGTGCAAAGAATGCTTTTCCATTTCCTTCAGAATGTATCCCTGATGAAGAAGACATCCAGTGCTTGTCCCTGCCTTTACCCTTTAGTGCCAGCTAGTGCAGAAAAGATCCAAAAAAGGGTTTATCCTCATAGCTAGGAAAAATTCAGCTCCAGACAGACTCTCACCTGGAAGCCTCCCCTTACTACAAAATGGGATGCAGTAAGGTGAGTTAGAAATGAGTGGCTAAAAAGAGTTGGCTGTCACACAAGGAGTAGATGTGGGATGTGGGATCAGGATTCAACAGTTCTTGGGTAAGAAAGGTAATAATTGTGACTCTCGAAAGCATTGTATTCAACAAAATCCAAGAATTTGAAGAGATTTTAATAATTTAAGATGCACGGGCTTATTTGGTTTGTTTTTTTTTTTTTCTCCTGGATTTTGGGTTTGTTTGTTTAGATTTTTGTTTGTTTTGAAGGGTAGCTGTCAGAAATGTCAAACAGCTGTCAGCTGTTTTGCAAGCGTTTGTTGCCAGATTACAACAAGGTTGTCACAAGTCTCTCAAGATAGGAAATTTACTAATTTGAGTTTGAGATCAGAAACTTTTCAAAGTGAAGGGATGTTACATTTGTAATGAGACCAGTTAGCTTTTTCTGCTCATCTACACCTTTCTACAATATTGGTACTGAATAAATGTAAAAATCCTTACTGTGAAAGGATCTTGTTGGGTTACATTGGTGTTTGGCTTAGTAAGTAAATCTAGAGAGGTTATCAGAATCCTTCAGGAGATATATTAGAATTCTTACCCTGTTGTTTGTCCTGGTTCCATCCTTTTGAGATGCAAGTTTCCAAAACACTGCAAAGATTCTCACTCATGAATATTAATTTAGTGAGGAAGAAGGAGGAACATGATAACCATCGAACAGTCAGTTTGAAGGTAGAGGGTGAAAAATGATATAGACAAAACCTATGGGACTGCAATTCCATCCAGCATACTGTTAGAAATAACTCTGAAGTAGTAAAAAGTTTCCCAATTTCAGATTATAACTACTTCAGGAGTTGATGCTGTGCTGTGTTTAACATATTTATATATGTTTAATATATTTGTGCTGTGCATTGCGTGCATGGATAAATAACAGTAATGCCAGATCAAAGGAAAGAGATAACCAGAAAAATAAGTTTAATAGACACAGAATAACCTGCAGTGACAAGAAACTTTTCTATGATATTATTATGCAGATCCAGCTTAATACAGTATTTGCAAGTGAACTAATAATAACACTTCCATGATTTATTTTGGATAAATCCATATATATCTCAAAATACTCTCAGCAGAGCATTGTTATTACTTTATTAAATACTACTTTTGCCTACTTGAGCTTAACAAACAAATCTAATGGTATGAAAGAATTTAATTTCAGAGCTGAATGATAATTTTTCAGGCATGGTTAATTCACATAATTCAAAGTTAATTATGTTTGCAATATTAGAGAGTGGGGTAATTTTGTTCTGTTCAGCTGCAGCTCTTATTAAATCTTATGTTTTGATTAGGAAAGCCAGGCTTTAAGACTGTAGAGTAAATTAGAAAAAATGGCAAGGTATGGGGAAATGTTTTTAGGCACATGCTTTTGTTCGTATTCACATCCACTCTTGTGTTACATCACTTTGCCAATCCAAAGCTGAATGAGATATACTTAAATATTTATTTACACTTCATTCTATATGTGATTTCTTTCATTTTTTAAGCATTTGGAAATGCTAAACTTGACGTCCCAAATCCACTTGATGAACTAATTTACAGTGGGTCCTTCATCTGTGATTCTTGTACAAAGCAGTATTTCTCCTGCTGTATTCCTCAGTGGAAAAGAAAAACTCAACACAAGAGAGATTTACAAAATCAATTACGAAGTGTCAGAGACTTATTGACATGGGATCTAATTTATTTCAGTGTTAGATTTGTGGCATTGATTAGATATTGCTAAATTTGTTTTCAATGAATACATTTAAATAGCATTTAAAGGTGTGATACTCATTACAAGCTGTATTTCTAGAAGAGGAAAGGCAGTTGAATGTGTGAAATTGATGGGGTGTTCACAGTCTGAGGCCATGTGGGAACTGGCAGGTTTTGAAGGCATTCACAAGGGTTCAAGCTCCCTCTTGAGCTTCTGCTTCCTGTGTAATTTTGGTGATCTTTTTTAGATTGACATGACTACGTAAGGTTACAAATCTGAATATGTTATCTTCATTTGAGTTTATAGTCTTCGTTTAGATATAGAACAGGAGCAAAATCCTTGTCCTGTCTCACAGCAATAAAACAATGGTAAATGCAGCACGTTGCCGCTCTCCAGTCATGCTACAACGTTTGGATTGAGACACATAGCTACTTCATGAAAATGTAGCAACAGTAGGCCTGGTCTCACACTGTGCTGGTGACAGTGCAAATTTCTAACTCTTCAATACAGGTACAGATCCCTGCTTTTCTCTGGGCTGGTTCTACTATCACTGGGCTTTACAGAGGCATTCATAAAACATTAGACGCAAACTTCTGCATCCAACACGAACTTCTCTCTTCAATGTGTCTTTGAACTTCCTTTTACTGTTGTGGGATTTTTTTGGTTTTTGTTTGTTCGTTTGTGGTTTTTGGTTTGTTTTGTTGGGGTTTTTTTCCCCTAAATTAAGCCTTTCCAATATGGTTTTTAGTTCTGACTTCTTTATTTAAAAGGCTAGAGATGCTTTGAGCTTGCTCACATGAAAACAAAACTATAGTGAACTCTACATTCTTGGACTTGAGTACTTGAATAGAAGAGGCAAAGAGCTGCATATGCCAGGAACTAACAGAAAATAATCTTCATTGAGCAGTCTTAATTAATCACAGAATCCTGTCTTCCCTACATAAGGCAGAATCCTATGACAAAAGCAAAATGGAACCCCATTATTCATTAGCTCAGGGTTCATCACATACTGATGGAGTTTTAACTACATCAATATTCCTTGTGTGAGGGAAGGAATGACGCCTGTGCAAAATCTTGAATGTGTAGCCTTAATTCTTGTACTTTTTATCTTTTGCTGTTCTTTTAGTAAAGTATTTCTGTGACATTGTAAACTCATATTTGGTCTTGGAGTTCATCGCATGGAGTGTGTCATCACTGCTGTCAGGCTGCAGGAAGCTGAGAAATAAACCAGGCCTTTGAAGCTAGCAATTTCAATAAAGTGCTAACAGCCAGTGAATATCTGTGGACAGTGAGGATATAAGTCACTTAATGACTGTTAAAATTCCAGGCTAAAAGATTTCCACAGACCTGAGAATCCCTGCTGCAAGGAGGATTGTTATTGGGATGAAAGCCATTTTCTCTCCTCGTGCCAAATTTAATCACACAGAATCTTGTTCTCTTCTGTTAAATCTTCTTTCTCATGCTTTTGACAAAGCAAGTGTCATATTTGATTATACTTGGAAAGAACGTTAGCAGGAAGAACAGAAACTTCTGAGGAATGGTGAGATCATTTATGTGTAATTACAGCACAGTGTCAGGCCCTGGGTTGGCTCTGACTGGATTTACTAATGCAGTCATCATCTTGTTGTTCACAGCCAGCAGCCACACTGCTGCAGTGTAACAAGGGTAATAATAAAGCCACATATATTTTTGCAGAGGTAAGACAGTTTCCTAGAATGTCTGACATTTCACCGCTGGTGACTGGAGTAAAATGCCAAAGCACTGAACTCTGATGGAATTCTGAATATTAATATCTACAAATGGAGACTATTAATTTTCCTTGACTTATATATGTGTACATACATATGTATGTATGTATGTATGTTACTGGAAACAAATATGAAGGCATCATTAGTGGAAAAGGAATTGTCTGCTTAAAGCAAAGGATATTATCTTCCCAGTTAATCACTCTTTTCATAAGTGATTTGTGGAACAGATCTTGCTCTTTCACGGCTTCTCCAGAAATTTAAGGTCTGTCTTTCAGAATAAAATTCTCCTTTCCAAGCCCTAGGTGTTTTGGAACTTTTAATGTTTTCCAATTTTGAATGCTTTTGACCATCTGCAAATAAGAAGTGTTATTTGAAAGGCACTCTATGCACACTCATTGAGGGATTTTTCATAGTGGTGGAACAAGATTTAAGGAATTCATCACCTTCTGAGAACTGCTGTATTTGTCTAATGTACATTATACATGTCTAATGTACATTATCTAGAACATAAATAGATAATACTTGCAAAAAGGGTACTTACTGAGAAGCTGGAGGAGGACTTAACTGGGAACAGGAAAATCTGGAGTCTAGCAATTGGGTGCTGGGAAGAACTATTTTTAGTAAGAAAACCTAGCATTATAATAGTGTCTGTGTGCTTCTCATATGTGATCCACCAGTGCAGGGGATTATTGATTCCCCCATCATCAAACTAGACACAATGTATTGCTCAAATGAATGAAGTTCATATCTTCTGGGAAGCCTCTAGTGAAGAAAGTTATCAAACTACTTTTTTTATCCCTATAATATGTCCTATTTTTTTCCTTTTAAAATAAGTCAATAAGCAAACAAGCAAGAAAAACAAAAGTATCAGCTTCCTGTTTTCATAATTAATGTTTGGATATAAAAGCAAAATTATAACCTCTGTCACCAGGAGATGTTTTCAAATGTGAGAAGATGAAATGTTCTTCCAGTAGAATGAGGTTATGGTTGATAAAAAGTGTCTCACACTGTATGTACATGCTCAGCCCCCTGCCCATCTGAGGCTGTGCCTTCCAGTTTCACTGCCGGGTTTTCACTGACTGAGTTCATGCCACCACTTCTCTGGCAGCATTAGCAGAGGCAACATGGACTGTGCTCAAGAGCCCATGTTATTACATTACTAAAAAACTTCAAAATCTTTTTTTCTGCTCCTGTACTCCTCATGTAGCTACTCAAGGATGCTGAGAAAAATCCAGTCTGTTGAGAAAGCTGTTTGCTGCAAGAGGTTTTGGGGTTTGTATCGCTGAGCTGCCCAGTGACTTACCTGTGAGTTTAAGGACACTGCTCCAATTCACATATGTCCCCAGTGGTTTCTGCTTGGTATGCTTGATAATTTAAAGTTGGATGAATTCTGCCAGCTGAAGTTCAGCTCAAAACTCATATTTACTTATTCTCCAAACCTTCAGAAGCTCTAGTTTATTATCTAGTGACATGCAGTAACTAAAACAAGTGGGAACAGTCTTGGCAAGATAATTTCTGCCAAACCAACTTCTTCTCACATTACACACGGTAAGAAAAATACAGATCCAAGTAGAAATAGTAAATGTCAAATGATTCCCTACTGCAATTTCTGGCCACTATTGAGTGCTCCTTAGGATTTAATCAAAATGTGTTATGAAGTCTAATACAGCACAGCACACGGGGCCTGGGATTGCAGCGACTCTGTGGGTTGTTGGATCCACTGTTCTGCTGATGAAGACAAGTGGCATCTCAGTTTAAATTCATTCAAATATTATCCTGAACTCTACTAAGAACATGCTCTTGAACATGATCCTTCTCACAGCTATAAATGTCCTAAACTGAGGAGCCATTTACACATTTGTTTTTGTATCCAATTTTGTATTTTGTATCCAATGTGTATCCTCCAGAGAATAGATATTTTTTCTCCATAGTGACTAGATGCCACAATTAAAATAAAACATCTGTCATAATAGAAATATATATATGTATATAAAGAGAGAGAGAGAGAGAGAGAGAAGCAGAAATAATGAAAGAAAATATTGAATGGACAAAATCTAGGAAAAAAGAAACCTGATTATTTCCTATTTTACAGATGGCTCTGCCACTCAGTTAAATAGTGAGCCAGATTTTCAAGCATTTAGCAACCTAAAATGCAGATGGTGCCTTTGTGTTTTCAAAAGCACCTGTCTGTGCGTGAATACAGCTGTGTGTTAACTGGCTTTAAAAATCAGGACTGGAAGTGTTTGTCCAGCTTATGCAGGAAATCGGCAGTAAAACTAGGATTCAAGCTCTAAATCAGGTATCTCAACAATCATCTTATGTTTCTATACAAGTGTGTGAAATGACTCTTCAGATGACACACAGCCTATGAATGGGAGTTTCTGCAATTAAGGCTAATATTCAGACATGCTGAAGTGCTGGATCATTTTCTCAGCTCTTTCCTCCTGCAATCCTGAACCACTTTCTCTAAGTTCCCTGTGGGCTGCACACTTTTCCCTACCTTGACTAATACTTTTTAAGTTTGCCTTCCTCTTAGACCCAGAAAATGGAAAGCGGAGGTACATTTTCATAAACTCTGGAGGGCTAGTTTTGCTGTAAGTAATTTTTAAAAGGTCTAATTGCGCTTGCTTACCAAAAGCACATAATGTAAAATTATAATTCCAAGTGTACATTTAAAAAAGTAAACGTGGCACAGTGCTTATAAATGGATTGCTTTGAAGACAGGGAAATACTGCCTTGGAAAAGGGCAGATAAAATTCTATCACACAACATTCTTTTTGTTTTTTTCTGATTCCTCTCAAAGTCTTGAACACAACTGCTTTCACATGATCTCTTCCTTTTCCATCCACTGTATAAGTACGCGCAAGGTCATTCTATTGCACCTGCCTTCTTTTCAGCTGACTTTTTTCTAATTTTCTGTTGTGGAAAAGATCAGGAAAGTGCTCAGAGGAGCAGATCAACCTCTCAAGTGTCCACTAACTCAGCTCTGATTGTAGCATTGAAAACTGCAGATGGGATGGGTACACTGAAGGTACATGCAGTACAATTACTATAAATGTTTTATTGCTGGACAAATTTTTAGATAGCCAGTCTGAGAAATGTGTGTTAGAAGAATGAGGCATAATTTTAAAGGCAGGAATAAAACACACCTCTTTACTAATTTATCTCAAATGCAGAGGAACAATTATAGAAGCAATCCTCTGGGGACCTCATAACATTTGTTATAGACAAAGAGCCTTTCCACTGAAGCACCATATTGTGTCCTGACTCTGCATTCAGCTGTGTCAGCAGGTTATGTTTAAAATCCACCTAAAAATGAACTTGGGGTCGAGGTATGTTTTCCTCTTAATTAACCTGCATAATCTGTTTTTGTACATAATTCATCCCTTCATTTGCATTTTAATTAGGGAGTGTGCAAAATGTCAAGTTTAATTGGCTCAGGAAGATGTGGTACAACAAAGCCCTGGACTAAATGTAGCTGTGGGCAGTGCACTGAACAGCTGGCTTGCAGTTCAGGTTGGGACTTCAGTACAGGTAGGAGAGTTCATTCACTTAGTTTTCTGTGACTAAATGCATTGACACTACTTTCAAAAGTAAAACTGGAGGACCTGCAGACCTCTTGTTCCTGCCTTTTAATGACATGTAGCCTGTTTCCTCCTGCTTTATGCAGTCCAGATGCAGTTCTCTTACCCTGATGGACTTAAATCCTGGTCTCTTGGTTTCTGAATCTTCACTTTCTCTGCCAGTTCTCTCTAGTAATCTTATAGCACCTGTAGAAGGAGAGAGAAAAGCTCAGACTAGGCTCCCTAAAATATTTTAATTAAATTGTTGCTTACCAGCTGGCTGAGAGGCGATGTTTTGGAGTACTCACAGGGGCTCTGGGCTACATTGACCCATTCAAACTTGCCATTTCTCATTCTCTCGAGAAAGCATCTGGCCCCAGTAAGACATGTTGCCCTTGCCTTCACTGGAGATGCTCCCAAGAAGAATCACAGGGTCTCTCATTGGGGGTCTGGTAGTAAGTGTGTGCAGAGAGGAGTGCTGCTCTTCAGCTGCTCTTCAGCTGGGAGGAGCCATCAGGCTGTCAGTGCTCCAGGCTGTGTGTCTGGGACATGTCTAGTGGCCACCAAGCTGTATGTGGACTCCACCTTGTGAAAAGTTTAACTCCAGGTAGCTCCTTCTGTAACTTCCTAAGGAGGATAATTTTTGTTTATATGAATCTGTGACATAATCTGGTTTCCATTTATTTTTTTTTTCTTCTCAGGTCACTCTCTTGTCTTAACATTTCTGTATTCCCACATCAGTTTTTTAAAAGTATATACCATCTGAAAGGATTGTTTATAGGTTTGAGGATATGTTGGAGTCTTTTCATTTCCAGGTGTAGGAAGAGTAGGGGGCTTAGTGGGTAGATGAGAAGCCTTTGAAAGTAGGAATGGAAAATATGTTTTATATTTGGTTCTGCTGCAATTCATTTCAGATGTCTGGAATGAAACATTCTAGGTGTAGCTGGTAAAAAGAGTAACACTCAGAGACAGCCATTCTGTAGTCAAAACGTTTCATTGAAGGCTTCTCAGACTGAAAACCCATGGTGCTCTTATAGGTTTATTTTACACTGTGTTTTTCCTTCAGTGCATGTCATTATGTGATAGTGCAAAATTAGCAATGAAACTGGGATGTTCACATTATTTATAAGAAATTAAAATTCTGCATCATGATATATATATAAAATATTTTCTATTTTATTTATTTTCTTTGTTGTTGTTGTTAGTTTTGATTAAAGGACATATTTAAATCCTCTCATTTACCTTTTTTCTTATTTCTGGAATTACTTTCCCAGAGTGAATAAAAAGAGATGAGTCTCCTTATTACTCATTCATACCTAATACATTCTTACCAAATTCCCTAGCATGTTCATATAGTGAAGCTGGCACTTTTGACAATTTTTTTGATGATTTTCATGTTAATACATTAGACTTGAATAAAAGCTTAATAAATGGGAGGTTTCATTAACAAATATCAAATCTAAGAAAAAGGTTTCAGGATAGGTTTTCAAGCAACCTGATGACAGCCACAGCTGTGAAAGGAGTTAATTAATGAGCAACAGCATAGAAAACTATGTTGGGTAAAAAAGATTGCTTTAAAAATTTAAATAACTTATATTAGCAATGTCAACTATGTCTGAGGCAGGATTTGTCAGAGGTAGAGATGGTACCTCTGTGACTGCCCACAGCCATCTCATTCAGATAAGACACTACTGAGATTTAACATTCAAACATATTAAGTATACTTCTTTTTGGCAAAATAATCCAAACACAAACCTTAAGTCTGTGAAGGATCACAGGGAGAATGTGTCAGTTGCAGAAATCATTAAAAAAGTGTGTTTGTTGTCAAAGGCTCTGGAAGGCCAGAGATTGTCTGCAATTGCTGCTTCACCAAAATCCATTAGGATGGAAAAAACCCAAACCAAACGAAAACCAAGGTGACCGCAAGAAGCAAGTCCTTTCTGTGAAATGTAAAGACAGGTCCTGAAGCTGCCCGGTGTACAGCCTGTGAGGAATACCAATCAATATTTTGCACAACATAATTATGTTTGTCTATTGTTCTGCTTACTTAGCGGACATAAAAAAAAAAAAAATAAAATAAAGAGCCAGAACTATTCTGCCATTCTGCCAACAAAAGCTGCTGTCCAGTGCCTAGACTAGATACTTTGGCTGTGTGTTGAGTGACTGGAGACAGACACAGCTCTTGCTATCAGAAGCTGGCACTGCCAGTAGACAGACTGGAATAAAGCTGCCCTTATTATATTTTTAATACCATATTGGATGCCACTTAAATAGACAACAGTTAATTTTTATAAACTCATGTTTTATTTGAATTAAAATAAATCTTTCCTTTTTAGCTATATTTAACCTTTTGTGGCTGCAAGCATTTTCTGGAGCTGGAGACTCAAGATGTTCCAATGTACACACATTGAAACACATTCTTTTTCATGAAAGAAAATGGAGACCCCTGTGTTTTGTAGAAACCTTCTTGCTGTTCCAAAGCCTTAAGGATCAGTAGACTGGCAAAATCTAGACATACAGTTGAGCTAGAATAAAGTATTCCAGCATCAGATAGGAGAATTAATAGAACTCAAATAGGATTTAATTTAAGATATGGTCTTTTGGTTCCTGTATTTAGAGGAGTCCAGCTGAGAACTAGCAGACAGTTCTGTGCTGTACTGAGAAAATACTAAGATCTCCAGTCACAGTCCCATCCTTGCTAATCCATACCAACTGTTCTAAAATATATTCTATGCAACCTGTGCCCTTTGTCATTTCACTGTCATTTAGACCATTATTCAATGGGAAATGATAAGTTATTGAGACAAACTCTGATCTTTTTTGTGTCAATTCAAATCTAGTGTTGTTCCAATGAAGGAGATAGCTTAAAGGAATTATTTTGGACTTAACCTTGGCCACTATCTTTAGGGTTTTGTATGTAGATTGCCAAGAAATTCAATTCTACAATCCAGAATAGAAGTTAAATTAATAAATTTCATTTACAAGGAAGTGAGAGATATAGACTGAAAATTTTTATGTCCTAAGTTTTAGGCAGATCATCTTTTCATTGATGTAAGTCCATGTGCTGCATTAAATGGGAACAAATGCAGAGCAAAATTGATCTTTTCCTGAAGATATTGTGATGCAGAAGGTCTTGGCATTGGCTTAAAATAAATTAATATAAAGCCAAGAAGTTATTGATACTTTAATTAAAATTTTACCACTGGCATGAAAATTAATTATAATTTTATTTTAATTATTAATTTTATTTTTTTAATATCTTCAGGAAAAGATAAAGTTTGCTCTACATTTGCTCCCATTTCATTCAGCACATAGACTTACATCAATAAAAAGACCATCAATAAAACCTAGGACGTAAGAAATGTTCAATCTATATCTCCCACTTCCTTGTAAATGAAATTTATTAATTTAAGTTCTACTCTGGATTGTAGAATTGAATTTCTTAGTAATGATTAGTTATTTATTAATCATATTATTATTTTATTTTATTTTATTTTTATTATTATATTACAGGGAAAGAAAATAAAAGAAATAACTTTATTACATGGAGGAAATTGTTGGAATGACAGTACAGTTTAAAGTTGTGCCTCTGATTACCTCCCCTCTTTCTCCTCCAATATTTGCATTTCTGTACTGGAGATGAATTTTTACAGTCCTGGACCCTCACTGTCATCTCCTGTCCTTAGTCTTATCATCTCCTGTCTCTACATTGCACCCTGTGTCCCCATTTTCAAGGTCTCTGCTGTAAAGCCAGGCCTTTGCCCCTCTGCACAAAGCCAAACCCCCTCATTGATAAGATAGGGACATAAATATTTCATCCTGTGTAGAATAACTTCTTGTTACTGCATTCTACAGAGAAAATGTATACTCTGCAAAGGTAAGTCAAATTAGGCCTAACTACCCAGTCTTTAGGAAAAATAAATAACCTGTGTTTACAGACAAAAAAGCTAGAAACCAGCCACTGCAAGACCAGACCAAGCAAGACTGTCAGCCTGAGACAGTTTAAGGCCACTACAAATGCAGTGGCATCTTAGGAAGTACAGAAATAGTTCATGCACTGGGGTACAAGTCTACACATTCATGGGAAAGTGCAGCACTTCTGCAGGTTTGATGAGTCCAGCAACATGAGCAGTAGCTGACAGTTTTCTATTATTTTTTCCCATTAGAGACCACCTAACATTACATTATACATTCCAGCCTGTTTTAAACAAACTCTTTCTCAAAGTCCATGTGCTATGCAATTTCATAAGTATGTGCAATTCACAGTAGACATAAAAGTATGTTTTCCCATAACAAATTACTGGAAATAATGCAACAGATTTGCCTAGTAGGACCCAGGGAAGTTTAAAGGTGTGGAAAGTTTAAAGTTTCCTATGCTGTCTTCACCAGAAGATGTTCCCTCTGAAACCCACTTGGTAACCAGCCTTTCTTTGAGGTCTACTGTAAAAACATGTTTCTATTCTTATACAATTTTCAGCTGCCAGAGCACATATCAAGTATCTTGGTTTTAGCTACTGCATTGGTATCTGCTTTGCAGTGGTATTAGCATAATAAAGCTCAGTGCAAGATCTTATGGATTGGAAAAATATGTTTATTTTCAAGGTTTTAAAGCAAGTCAGTTTTATGTTTTCACACTCTCTTGCTCACATACTAGGGAGAAGCAGCCTCTGTGTATCCACATGGCCTGACCAAGGTCACTTGTGCACAATACAGAAGACAAGCACCAGCTGTCAAGTCCTCTGCATCTCCAGAGCTCCTCTTGACTGACACTGGCAGACCGGACAGACAGACCTTTCTTCTCCTTCAGGAGCCATCAGCTGTTTTGGGGTAGATCTCTGCTCCAGATCTTGCTTATTTCAGCCACCACAAATCTTAAGGCGCATCACTGCCCACTGTCAGTTCCTCCTATTTTGGCATATGTGTGGAACACATGTCTCCTGTCTCCTTCTCTTGGCAGGCAAAGGGAAGGAGTGGTGTGTGTCGTGTGCTGCAGCCTTGCTGCCACCCTGCTAGAGCCAGGGTGCTGGCTCCTTTGCTGATGGGTTGTCTGCTTTTCAGACTGCAGCCTTTTTGTTTTGACATCAAGAACATGTTCCTTGGTTTTGCTGATGAAAACAGTGTCCTGGGAACAGTGTCCCTTATTATATGGCCATTATTTTAAATAGTTTTTCTTTTCTTCCCATACTTATACACACACATTTCCATTCTGACCTCCTTCTTTCTTCTTCTTCAGTCTAAGTATTTCTTATGAATCCCTGCTGTGTAAGTGAAACAATATTCCAGTTTTCTTGAGTAAACCCCTTTTATCCCTAAAAATATTGTAGATTAATGAAATCACTTGTAACTGATTATTTATTGCTGACTGACAGCTTCTCAAAGGTCATCACAGGTAAAATAAAATCAGAAGAGAGGAAATGCATGCTATAGACAGCATAGGCATGTTGCACATAATTGAATATCATCATAAAACCACATAAATTAATGTCCTACAAAAACATAACCTTGCCTTCAGGAAAAGCATTAATCCAAACATTTTATGATGGTCATTCAGTAGCATTCTTATTGTCTCTTTCTTCTTCTTTTCTCAGTGATTACATTCATTTGTTGGGTCTTGACTTAGATTGTGAAAGGTCTCAGGGCAAGGACATGTCATTCTATACATTTGAGCAATGTGTGACACAGTGTCACCTCACTTTTGACAAGTTTCCCAGGATCTGCTGTAATAGCAGTTATAACAAATAACATCAATAATAAAATTTGACCTAATAGGATTACTACATATATGTCTTAATACATATTTAATACATATATGTCTTAATACATATCCTTAAAGCCTGGTTGATATCAGTTTCTTTACTTTTAAAAACCTTAAAACTGTAAGCAATTTTGGCAACAGTATTGAATATTTTTGCTAATGTTGTTAGCCTTGATATTGCTCCTTTATTGCCATATTTAACCATTCTGAAAAATCTGTCTATAGATGGCCACACTTTTATTCTCTGTAGTTTACTTTTTTAAATAGATTACTCAGGCCAGGAGACTTGTGGTAAATTTGTTTCAGCTCACTAAACAAGAGAACTTCCTCGTTATAATCTTCTGTTCAGTTTTTCATGGTTTGGTACTTTCTGTGTATGACCCAGTTCAGATTCCCAGCTGGGGAAATATGCATTTCAAGTTTATCCATGTTGTGTGACTCTTGAGCAATGGAATTTAAATGTATCTGTGCCTAAAGCCTTTTATGTGAGAACAGTGTTGGAGTTCAGGCCATATGAAGGCACAGTTTAGAGGATATTGCACTGAGAAAACAGCCTGGAAGATTTCATAAAAATCCAGAGCATGAAAGAAAGAAAATAACAGGGGCACTTTCAGCCCATTGAGAATAAAAGACCACTATTGAATGCTTTCACACAGCTAATATTGCTTCAGTTTTTTACAGATATATGATCAGCAAATACAAGAATGGCTTCATATGGGCTCTTTGCTCACCCTTCTCTTTCTTTAGGAAAAGCTAAATACATATTACTGTAATGTGTAGCTGTGCCTTTGCAGCATCCAATTGACTTTCATAAATCCTTCAAATTTTTTATCTATTTCTAAAGGACTTTTCTATTAATCCTTTAGGTTCTTAGATTGCTGTTCGGTTGAAAGCTTTTTCATCTGTATTAATTAAACTCAGTAGGATGGAAGAGAGACACTTCTGCTGAGCAAAAGTGATCTAAAACTGCTGTGCACATGTAAAACACTGCAGATCCTGAGATAGTTTAAATCATTTGAACATGTCGGGGGGCAAACAAGGGTGACTATCATCAAAGTACAGGGATAAACAGCAAAACAAATAATTAAATAAGTAAAGCTATTTGAAACACTTATTTGCTGTAGACTACTGTAACAAATGTTCAGCAAATGGCAAGTTTAAATTGAAAACATAAGAACAGAAGTGCTGAAATCCCTTCCAGGTGTTCTCTGCTGCTCAGCCAGCACACAACAGCTGGAAAACACGCAACAAAACACCTCCCAAACCCCCACCAGTTTTAGTCCCCCAGCTGTTTTTCTACTCTGAATTGGACTCACCATTTACTAATATTACTCAAAGAAACACACATTTTCTCCCACTGTTTGCCACCTCTTTCCCCCTACTGCAATTCTTCAAAGCAGTTATTCTAAAAATGTCCCATGTGCTTTGACTTGCCTAGTACATTTTTCTGTCTCCAAGTAACAGTTCTGCATATTTTGGGGCTTTTTTTTTTCTTCCCAGAAAGACAGAGAGGGTCTCTGATTTCTTCATATCCCCCGAAATTCCAGGCTTCTGATAGGTATAACAGATGCTTTTAAGGTTTTTTATCACTCAGATTTGCTTCAGACAGCTTCAAGTCCACATAAATTTTCGGGAACACCTACAGCTCCTATATCCCACTTAGAATACCAGGAAAATGTTAGACCAAGGTTGCATATGTTTTTTATAATAGAAATATTTTCAACTTCACAGAATATTAAATTAAAATGTAATTTATTCATAGTTCTCCTGTCTAGTGGAAATGTGATCATTGTTATCTGAGGTATTTTCTTCACAGTGGCTTGCACAGGGCTATGTGATCATGACATCATTCTCAATATATAAAGTGGGGGAAAGAAGTAGGAATGGGGGGGATAGGACTTTTGAGTGATGATATTTGTCGTCCCAAGTCACCATTGCATCTGATGAGCCGCTGCTCTCCTGGAGGTGGCTGAACACCTGCCTGCCCATGGGAAGCAATGGATTGATTCCTTTTCTTGCTTTGCCTGTTTATGCAGCTTTTGCCTTCCCTGTTAAACTGCCTTTATCTTAACCCCTGAGCTTTCCACTTTTTACCCTTCCCATTCTCTCCCCAATCCTGCTGGTGGGACAGTGAGTGGATGCCTGTGTGGGGCTTGGCTGCTGGCTGGGTTTAAACCACAATACTTTGTCATGTGAATAGGTACGGGATTAGCAACACAGAAAAATTTCAAATACTTTATATTTTTCTCTGAAGTGACACAGATGTTATGGAAATATTTGAGGTATTTGCTTAATTGTCGTATCTTTGGTCTTCTGGGATTGAAACAGACAGTCCTAAAATTCTTCAGGATATGGTTATTATGCTATTTCCATCTCTTTTTTGGATCAGCTCTAAACATGTAAGTACCAAAGTCATATAGAATTTACTGCAGACAATACATTTTAAGAAGTCTATTAAGTCAGTGGAATATTCAAATACTGGACTGTTAAAACATGTATATCTCATGTGTGAGCCCTCAATTAACCTCTGACCACGTTTTGGAAGTCAAAGTCATCAGTTTGCTTTTCTGAGTACTCCTCAAGGCTCAGGTTCTGTTTCTTTCTGTCCAGTCCTGGAAATATTGAAAGATAAGATTGGGAAGAGCCCTTGGCCTGAAGATTCTTCTCAGTTTTAGACTTCTGTAACAAATAGGATTTCTCCAATTCCTCTGAGGAATGGATTATGTTACAATCTTTCCTAGGCACATTTTCCTTATGTTACATTTATGTCTTTTCTCAATTTTTTTTTTCTGCAGTAAACACAATTATCTTATGAACCCATAGAGAAATGAATGCAGAGTTTTTTCTTAGTAAAATTCCATGTAATGTGTACTGAGAAGAAGAATTCAACTGCGCTGGGAAACACTATGCTGCAGCAACTTTTTGTTTTGTTTTGTTTTGTTTTCTTGTTCTGGTTCTTGCTTTAAGACATATTTTTCTTTCTCCTTTGTTTGTGAACAATGCACTTCACCACCAATGTTGACAAGCAAATTTTCATTTTCAGCAACTCTACAGGAAGGATAAATAGGAAAAAAAAAAAGCAGCAAACAGCTACCTTCCTGCTGCTGTCAGTTATGAGTTATCGATTTCCAAGAACATAATTAAATGATGACAGAAATGTGTGCAAACAGAAAAAGAGCTGCTCCCCCTTCCTCACCCACAAAATATATTCTGTAGTATTTCTCCAGCACACAATCTCAACACTTATGGCCTGAAAGAAAATCACATGCTTTTCCAAAGAAAATCAAGGTTTTAGTATAGCACAGTCAAATTAAAATGTGTGGACAATTACATTTTTTCATAGGAAAGCATGAACCATTTAATAGACAGACTTCTTTGTACTCAATACCCTGGGGCACTCTGATCCTCTGCTGAAGTCCCTGGCCTCATCTGCTGTAATTGCATGTGTCACAGCTTTCTTTTAGCTTATTATGTATATTACTTTTGTTGCTACAAGGAATTTGTGCTGTAGGAGTTGAGACTGGGCATCTCTTTGCCCAGTTTTACATTTTAGTTCGTATCAATGCTGCCAGAGCAGCAGAAAGTGGAAGAGGCAACTGGACCTCTTTTCTTCTGAACTGTGCATCTTGACATATGCAAAGACCCCTGTAAAATTAGGCTGTGCTTATGCTAGGTAAAATTTGAATTTTATTATATAGGCATTCCAGCCTTTCCTATGCCCAGCAGGGTTGTAGATCTTTAGTCACGGACTAAAAATTGAATGCTGAAAGTGACTAGGATTCAGCATCTACAAATGTCTTTTCAGCTTAAGGATTCATCTTCATGTCTATTTATTTCATGTCTCTCAAAAATCATACCATGCCAGAATCTTGTGCATTCATAATGAATACAATAAAAACATATTTCTCCCATGCTTGAGTGCATTCATTCATGCTGACAGAAAGAATTTACTGATAAAGGAAAGAGAAGTGGAATGATTACTTTGAACAGAAGAAAGCGGTACCCTGCTTTGGTTTCTTCATGCAGCTTATGCTCTCTTTTACATTACTCCTCAAACGTCCTGAGGAAGACAGCTTCTGGTAGTTCAAAGGTGATCTTTATTTAGTCAAACCTGTAATCACACAGAATTCAGGTAATTTCAAACTGTTTAAGTTACCCAATTCTGTAAGTGAGCAATGATTTAAAAATCAGAGCTTTTTAAAATTGTATTATAAAATCGTCATAATCATAGTGTCCACCCAACAAGCTTCATAGATAATCCTTGAAGTGGGAAAAGAACTCCAAAAACATTTTCTGCTATCCAAAAGTATTTTTTTCTTAACAGAGTAGAGATAATTTACTTTTTTAAAAGCTAACTCAGTCATGTAACATCTAATTCTTACATTCATTCAATTTGAGATTTTTAAAGCCCAAGAGGACACCACATCATGGCCTAACTTATTTGGAGACTAAGCTCTTACCAAAAATTGTCTCTGATTAGACAAAGCTGTGCTTTTTCAAAGGCCCATCTGCTCTCTTTAAAAGGCAGAGCATCTGGATTCCCATATTTTGCTACTTACCACCCCTGGGCTGGATGTTCCTCCATGTAGGTTCCCCTGAGAAGGGCCCAATCTGGTGGTTTGCTTGCACATGTCTAATACATACAGCTAGTTACAAACTTCCCATAAACCACATCAGTTTTGGCCATATTTAATTAGAAAGGATGCTAGCAGGACAGAAGAAGGGAGTGCTTCTGCTCTTTGTCTATTTTAATTGGATTTTAATTAGGCAAATTACTTGACTTCAAAAGGGCAAAGCACTGGAGCAACTTATGAGTATCATTATCATTATTATTAGTGCTGTATTTTGTTGTTGTTTTTTTTTTTTTTTTTGGAGGGGTAATCTTTTTTCTCTGTTAGCAATATTGCCCTGTTAATGTAAGTCTGTTTTTGAGTTAATATATATTTCAGTCTCTCCTTTGTTAAACTTGATTAGTCTTGTTTACACTGAACACTGTAAGTGACAAATCCATAATAAAGCTCTTACAGATCTATCCTCCAGCAGCTTGGTTGTAAAATGTTTGAGGATACACACAAGCAGCTTATCCTAGCCTAGATACAGGTGGCAACAGAAGATTTGGAAAGGCTTTTCCTTTCAACCAGAGCATAAAACAAAATTGGCACAGTCTGACATGAATGAACAACTTGTGCCCTTTTGCTTGTTTTCAAATTCAGATTATGACTGTTATATTGATAATGGCAAGGAAAGTATTAAGAGCTGATCAGATCTGCAGGGGAGTCCAGGTGATTAGGAACCAGCAGCTAAGCTGTGCTATAAATTCTGTGCCACATTTCTAACAAAATGGTGCTGATTCCATTTATAAAAAGTCTGTGCTGCTGTGATCAAAATAGTCTATGCTATGCTAATAATAAAATTCTGTTTGAGAAATAAAGCTTTAATGGTAGCTATGACTTAATGTTATCACCAGGATCCCCAAAAGATCCTGGCTGTCCCCATTGTGTCAAGTGACTCACCTGTCTTCTGCATGGCTATAACAAGGAACTTAAGATTTGGAAATGCTTTAAGCCCTACAAATACACTTCAAAATGTTCCTGTTGTTCCAAAACTCTCTGTGTGAATAGACAAGAACGTGTTTTGGTAGTTGTTATATGTGTGGTACTCTGAAAAATAATATTAAATGCAAGGACGTGCCTTGGTAGTTGTTATGTGTGTGGTACTCTGGAAAGCAATATTAAATAAAAAGAAAATAAAATCAACAGCAAAAACAAACCTTTTGACTTTAGCAGATGTAACTTGATGCTTTTCTTCATCATTAAAAAATTAGCCTTTTCTTTCTGGCTTCCTTCTTAGCAGATTCCAGAATCTGTCTCTCTGTTGCTATTTTTGTGACAAAAGACTTTCTGAATTGTATAATTCTTGAGTTCCATGTCAGTCACCTCCTGTATTTCAATTCTAAACATAAATGTTAATGAGCTAATTGCACTGTTCAAAAGATCTTCTATTGAAAATAAATGTTCAGTAGTAGGTGTGCTACTTTCTGTGCTTTATAAATAGGCTTTAGGACTTAATCTAGATAATTCTAGTTGTTATTTGCATATATACATCTACCTGTTGTCTAGTATGTAATTAATTAATAGTTTTTTAATTGCAAGTATGTATTGACAGTTAAAACACTAAGACATTAGCACTTAAACATTCTTTGCATAGATCAATAGCTAAAATTTCCAAATGTATTAGGTATCATTTTAGATGAAAATCAAAATATGGTCTGACACAAATTCATCCTTAATCTTACAGAATTTACAGAATTTGGGGTAAATGTTATTGATGAATCTATTTTATTTCATGTTTGGATAGACTTCCTTCTGTTAATCTTGCAGTTTGTCAGGCTGAGACAAGCTCATTGTGCCAAATATCCAGCAAGCAGATCTAACTTTGCAACTAAAAGCAGGGCAAGTGCACAAGAACTTCTTGCAGATGCAGTTATTGCTTATCAAAAATATGAGTTTTGCTTATCATCCGTTACTGCCCAAAGACCACACTCAGCACAAAGCTGCTTTAATGCATTACACAAGTAAGCTCTTTGTTTTGGGAAGTCTGTGCAGAAACTGAGGTTTGTTGTAAATAAATAAAGTCAAGTCTCAGTTATGTTCAGGATGCATGAAAATCTGCATTGCCAGTGAGCACACCTGTCCTCAAAAGCTCTTGTGAAATGCCACACACTTTTTGAAAACTGACTTCTGTGGACTAACTGCACACAGTGGGCATGGAGGGCAGTGGAAGCAGAAGGGGAAATCATATACAAGCAACAGGGATGACCTCATGAATAATTCTGGGTTTTCAGCACTGGAGGAAAGGAACAGCCTCTAATTCTTTTTCTTTGAGCTTGTGCTATGACAAGGTTTCTGAGTTACCATGAGATTTTCCCAAATTCTCTATTTTCTGAAACATTGCTTTGGTTCTATTACTGCCATTCTGTCAGTCACTGGTGCAGTGCAGCATTGCAAAACACAGACGTTGGAAAATGTTCTTAAATGTGAAACAATAGCCCACACAGTTATTAACTTCAGCATGCTCAATGGCAATACAAAATGTTCCTTCCAGTTCACCCATTAATCCCAACACTTTCTGGTCAAACATTGGCGTACTTACCAGTTGCATAAAGAGAATAGCTTATTTTTTATCTTTTTTCCAAGTCTTTGTTCTTGCTGTTCTATGAGGGAACTTAGTGATGCAACAGTGATAAAGTATCTTTGCAAGATGAACATGCATATGATCAATCAGACTCAGCGTGCTTATACCATGCTGTAGACATGGCTCATTTACATGCTACTCTCAATGACTAGAGAAGGAGTTACCAGATCCTCTGCTGCTATGTATCATTATCATTCCTTTTTAATTTACTAGTAATGCCTAATTACTCTTTCATAGAAGAAATATTTCTAAATCACACTATTTTAGACTTCGTAATATTTTATCTTTGCTTCTATTTCATTTAGGTGGCCACTTATTCCCCCCTTATATCCCTTCTCCCCCTGCCTGCTCACACACTCACACACAGAAAAACAAAAACTAAAACAAAACAAAACAAAACAAAAAAAAAAAAAACAAACAGAAAACCCCCCAAACCAAACAAAAAAAAACCCCAAAACCACAAGTGTGAACTGTGTTGTTAAAGCACAATAGGGCCATAAGTCTTGAGGGAGGGATGTGTCTGCAGGTGCTGTTCACACACTCAGCAGGGTGTAGATAACCTGTCTGTACATAATTGGCAGATGCAACCTGGTACAGTCAGCAGTGAACTGGATTGTGGTTCTGGCTGAACAATCTGCAGCCTTAGAAGTGCTCTGCAGATTTTAGTGCCTCACTAGGGTTCAGGAGTTGGACAGGAGTAGACTTGTCTCTTTTTCGTCACTATTTTTGCTATTTCTAGTCTATTTCTGCCAGAACTTGCAAAACTAGTCACAGAGTGTTAGCAGCAAGGCCGTGACAAATAGATTATATGATGTGGATGCTGGGATGCCCTTTCTACTCCAGAAGCTGCTTTCACAGACTTCAGGCAAACAAGAGTCAGAATGGCTGTTCCCTTGTTCACTTGTTACAGACTTACACCACTCCCTTTATCAAAGTGCACAAGTTCCCTAATTTGTCATTTCCCACTTAACAGTATCTTCAAACATAACACTAGCTACCAAAGAAAAAACTGAGACCATATCCATCTCTGTGAACTCCTGAGGGAAGCACCACACTGCTGAGATGTAGTTACTGTTCAATCACCATCACATTTTTACCCTTGGGCTTTTTTTTCCAACATGTTATTTGAAGTCTTTTGCCTTGTAACCAATAATCACAAAGCTCAAATCAGAAATAGCTGTGACACAGAACTTTGGCTGGTTTTTTAAGCCTTTCAAGATTATAAACCACATAATTTTTACACTAGAGTGTTAGCATAAAACAAGCAAGGAGAAATTTTTTAAAATTTCTCCTTGCTTGTTTTATGCTAACACTCTAGTGTAAAAATTATGTGGTTTTTGTGACATTTTTTAAAAGATGTCTCAACTTTTGAAGAACAAAAGTTGAGACATCTTTTAGTTTCAGGTTGTGCTGCTATTTGGCATCAATATAGTTGGTATGCTTCTTGGATGCCATGATATTGATACACTGGTTTAGTTATACATTGAAATATTACTATGCTTAGCAATTTTATTCTAAATATTTGGCAGTTTTTCTCATCCATGAAGCAGAAATAAATGAGATGCTCCCACCAGAAGCAAAACCACTGTATAGAACATAAAATCAGATTCATTGAAGAGCTGTGTCTCTTACGTTCATCTGAGATCCTTGATGTATTTTTGTTTATTATTTTAGCAGTATATGTATCAATATTGTTAATTTTAAGAACTTGGTTATTGCTATGGCTTGTACTATGAATATTACTGCTATCCTTGATAATGACCTATTGTTTTTCATCCTTGATTAAGCTTAGCAAACTTCATCTTAGGAACCTTTATTGGTGTGTTGTGATGTTAAAGAAAAGAAAAAAAAATAACCTACTGATTAAGCAAGATATTTACAATGGCTAGTAAGTCCTCTAGGTTCTTCAATTTAGTGTTAATGTTGCATTAAATTTGTGCTTGCTTGAAGACTATATGAGTTTTTTCCGAAGGTAATTTTTATTGGATGTGTTTTGCACTTAATTTTTAGAAGTCCATGGATTTTCAGACCATGTCTTCCTCAATCTGTGAGTCTCTGGTTAGTGTCTTCTGCTCCAATGGTCTTAAAAATTTGTCCTGATGTTTCACTGTTTTCAACAGATGAACATATCCAATGACAACTCCACTGACCTTTTTTAATGAACACCTAAAATGATGGTACATTGTAGTCAGCTGTTAGTAACAAGGACTTAGTGCTCTTTATTTTTCTGGGGGTTTTTACTGGTATTTTATGGCCATGAATTTTAGTTATTACTAGAATTAGCAGATTTAATAGAAGGAATAAAAGCACAGACAAACTGCAGGTGTAAACCAGTTTATTTCATGGTGCAAATCCCTTATGGGTTGTATAAGATCACTAGGTTTTATGCAAGGTACAGTATGTAATACTAATAATTATGTATGACATACTTGTATATACAACAAAAGTACCCTGGAAATTTTTCCATTGTTTAGTATGAATCAATGAATCAGTCTGAAATTGTCTCAAACCACAATGAGGATGACCTAACACACACTCAAATTCAGCATATCCAACCATAGAAAATATGTACACATAGGTGTTTTTTAGAAGGATAATACACTTATAATTGATTTAAATTGTTTTTCCACAGGATCTGGCATACGCTTTTCCTGCTCTGTGTTTAATGTTCTGATTATTTTAATCTCTATTAAAGTGGTATGAATTCATCAGCTGTTACATTTATTGTTTATCTGTCACATCAAGCACCAATAAGTTAAAGCTGGCAAATGTTATATTCTGTAGGCATGTTTTCTTCATTCCTTTTGTCAAAGACTGATCTTATGCTCAGACAAAATTTTTTAGTCAGCCAGTCCATAAGATATCTATGCTTTTAAGCATACAGATGTTTTCACTTGACATTGATGCCACCCCAATTCTCCAGTGTTCTCTGTTACTGCTGTGGCAGATACAGCAGAATTTGAACAAGAGCTGTGAAGTGCAGTCACTGAACCATGGTGGACGTACTGGCTCAAGTCAAACTTCATCTGTGATCAAAATAAAGATGCTGGACACTGAGCTGGAGGAGCACATTTGCTTTTGTGGCTTTGACAGAGTGGTACTTGCGTAGGGTTAGGTTGTTACACAGAAAATTCCTGCACAAGATTAGCCAAAGGTCATCTATCAGCAGCTGGGCACATGTGTAGCCTGGACCTTAAATGGAAAGGTAAAATGGAAGCACTATCACACATGGGTCTTAACTATTCTGATGGGAAGTTCAGATATTGTCTGCTGAAGAAGGGAATTGAAGCTCCATGTTGAATTACAGTACCTTTAAATATTTAATCAGGCTCTTTTACAGAGGAGTGAAGGCATTCATTGGAAAAGTAATACTTTGGGTGGATTACTCCATAGTCATAGAATAAAAATTTGAATATTTTTTTGAGAAGATGAAGGCCCTGAAAGCACTTTTTTCTCTTTCTTACCAAAACTCCAAGATCTGTATTAGTGTGTAGACTACTCCTCATAGTCTTCTAATTAGTTTGGACCAGCCTTTGCATGAGTACAGTAATTATCTGTATGGATTAAAGCACAATTCTCAGGCTCATTACAAACAAGAAGAACCTAAGAACAGATCTTTGGCAAAACTGAAGGACTAGAAGGTATATTTTCAGGTTTTAAAGGAAAAGACCAACTTGGCTGTGTTTTCATATAAATTATTTCATATAATTTTGTTTGTAATAGCCGTGAAAAATTTAGAACTCACTCTAATATATGAATAACGATATTTACCTACATAAAGTTCATCACTCCTGATGAACAGCAAACTATTTTTTCTCTCTGATAGTCAAGGATAAGTATTCTCAGAGTTTTTTTCAAGCCTGTAAATGTATTAAAATATTTTTTTTAATGCTGGTAGGCTTAGCTATCTGTTTTTGGCCTCAAGCAATTATTTTTTGCTGACAGTGGAAGGTTAAGATCTTAGGTAGAGGAGAAAAAGCCTGATGTAAGCTCATGAAATTTTGGTGAAAGCTAGAAACTCAATATCTTCTGTGATGTATAGAGTGTTATAGCATTATCTACCAAAGTAAAATTGAAACCACTGTTTAAATATCTTTGATCCTAGCCTGTAAAAATGCCTTTTCTGTAATTGAAGATTGAAAATTATTTTAGGAATTGCTTGAATATTATGAGAAATATATATATATCTTTCACCAAAAAAAAAAAAGGTGGTCTTCAACTATGGATCAGAATGCCACTATAATTTAAATCATATTATTAGAAATGTTGAATGTATTTTTGCAACATAAGACCAAATATTTCCCACTACAAGGAAAATGTTTTCATTAGTAAAGTAGACATAGCAGATATAATTTCTGTTGTGTAAGTGTGGGAGGGAATACTGCTACATCTTTATTCATGGAGTTGTTTTGCAAGATCTCAGTCATATGAGCTCCAGACGGGAATTAAGGGAGTTCTGTTACAAACAGTAAAGCTGCCTCCAGCTTTCTTGCCATCGGTGGACCACTCAGATAGTCCTTGCACACAGTCCTTGAGTAGCCCATCTACAAACTGAAATTGTTAAAATTTCAAATGTTCAGAGATCTGTGAGTGAGAAAAGACTATCTAAATGCAGTGTAAATTCTGCTGGTTTTTGGTTATACATTCCCATTAAACTAACTGCCATGGCTCCAGGGAAATTCCACCTGAGTATGTGTCTATTCTAAACTAAGAAACATATCATAATTTAGGCAATGGCACATTCTAGTGTGTGTATGAAATTCTTTTACAAGGGTGGTATTGGACTACATATAAGACAGAGAACTGTTTGGGATTTTTTGTTTTGACATAGACTTGACAGAAGAAAGTTAGTTTTTTCTTCTGTGTGGCAGTATCTCCTGTGCTGAGATCTCTGAAAAGCATAGTGATGCAGTTTCTGGGCTAGGCTGTTTGTCAGATTTAAGACTAGGGTATGAAAGAGCTACATTGTGATGGTTCTGTATTTTCAAAACTATTGTGAAGGTTCATTTATTCTCTCCTTTTTGTTCACATGTTTGCAAAATTCCTTTTACTTTCTAGGCAGTGTTTTCTCTAGTGATTGCTTTTGCTATGACTCCATATTATAACTAGAGTTAAAGCATTTTTTAGTTTGGGGGCTTATTGAGCTTGTACCTGATACATTCCAGTGAAATCCTAAACATTCAGCAAAATAGCATACACTTGAACCTTTGAAGGTGTCCTGTTTTCCATGGTACCTAACTGGTATTTTATCTCTAGTTTGCTAAGGATAAAATATAGATTTCCTTTCCGCAGCAGACAAAAAGTCTAAGACCTTCATCTAATGCCATTTTGAAAGCCATTCTCAATAAAACGTGTGGAAGAAAGGTCTGAATCACCTCCTCCAGGTTCATACTGCTCCAACTCTCTTGATTTAAATTGTGTTTCATTAGAATTATATGGAAGTTCTCCAGTGGTGATTTTGATTATAAATTTAGTCTGGCTCATATAAACATCTGAAAATTCATAATTGCACTGAAATGCTCTGAAAGAGCTGAAGAGGACTAAATACACAGAATATTTAAGCATTCCTGGGTTAACAGCATTTATGTGACAAAATGCTGGGTACAGCATTTTGGTCTAATGACTAGAAGCAGAGATGTTGGACACAATGATTAAGTATACAGAAAATAACCCAAATATTATCTTAGGCTGAGTTAATGTGGGGATTTTTATGGCCAAACTGGCTAAAAATCAAAGTTCTGAATTAGCCCTACAAGAGTATCAAAATAAGATTTGATGTAAATTACAGTGAAATTTGGTGGGCATGTATGAAATGCATATTATTCCTTTAAAGGATTTCTGGGCTGAGCCTCAATAAATGATAATAAATTTGTACACTCAAAAGGCCTTGGAAGAAAGTAAAGCAAATTTTTTAAACTGCTTAAACTTCATTTGCAGACATATGCATAATCTCACAGAATAATTTATTGTAACTTGTAATTTCTTGTAACATCTTTTAATTTCTCACTATATCATGTTCAAATACCTCGCATAGTCTTGGACAAACCTTCTCCATTTTCTGAAACAAAACCACAATGACTGAACCAATAAAAGCATTCATGTCAGTTTTGTCATGAATCTTATTGCAAGATGTTTTCCAATATTTCAGGACAAAATGTCTTCATCACACAGAAAAAAATAAAATGTTTCACAAGAAGACTTAAGAAGTAGAAGGTGCTGTAGAAATGTTGATTATCTTCCCTTCTTGTAAAAACTCTGTAAAGTGCTCTCTCACTGTACTGGGCAAGAGGGAGGTGCTACACAAATCTTGTCTCCACAAGTGACTTCTAAAAAACAATGTGTTAAATACCCACTTCTGTCCAGATGGAGGTGTTAGCTGTTCTTCCACCCGACAAAACACTCATGGTGCTTTATAATATTTTAAGGGATATTTTCAGGGAGATTTAACACTAGGTAATAACCATAATGGAACCACAATCTAGCTCTCTCACAAGATTATTTAAGCATTTTGATGTTAAAGCTAAAGTGAAGTGCACTGTTCTTCAGGTTCAGTAGCCAGGAACAAGCCAATGACATGAACTACCTGCTAAGAGGTATTGACATGGACTGCAAATATCTCTTCCCTTGGGCATTTTTTCTTCCCAAAAGTTAAGAACTTGGTCAGTTACAATCAAGGCAATGCAGTATTTTTCATCTGATAAGCAAGTGAAGAAGTAACAGGTTCTTTCAGAAGCCAGTGAAAGATTACTTGGTAATTTCTGTTCTTCTGCAGAAGCTGAGCTTTTTACATCAGTTCCCACACTTGTTTGATCACATTCACAATCTGTTTCTGAGGAGATTCATTTCTCTATGCCGTTACTCTGCTTCATCTTAGCAGACAAAGCATACATTTAACCAAACTTGATTTCAGGTAAAAGCCTTATTTGCAAAAAAATAACTAAGTTTTGACAGAGCAAAAATCTGTGCTTAACCTCTAGGGAAATCCTGTGAGTATCCTGTTTTTTATTCTCTCTTCATAGTCTGAATAGGGACGGGGGACAGGGAATTTTTACAGACATTCTGTGTGTCCAGCTTTTGTTAAATGGAAATCAGAGCATTTCAGAAAGACAGTAGTAGATGGACAACAGTCATCCACATCAATTTGTAGCCTAGGCCAGGTTTTTAATGAGATACAGAAGCTAGGAATTTCTTTCAAATCCAGATATTTATTAGTACTGCTAAAGATTAAAATAGAACAAGACTGCTGGCCTGTGTAACCATTTGCATTTGGATGCATACAGCTCTGAGGTTCCCATCTGTATTGTTATTATATACCTGGGCTGGGAGGAGGCTGCACCTGAACATGAGTGGTATTGAGAGGCAGGAGGCAATAGCTTGGACACAACCTGATGTTTCCCCAGCTAGATGGTTTCCCAAGACAAAAAATTTGACCAGGAAGCTTTGCTTTTGTCTATTGTGCACCTGCTAAAAAAGAAGTGACCCCAGATTCCTGGTGAAGAAGCAGGGAGATGCTCAGCCTGAAACTACTTGCCCTGGTTATACACTGGGAAAAGGCAGTCTTATCTAAAGTAGAAAATGTAGAGAGTTTGCCAAGACAAGTTTGAGACAGGAGGCTTATTTTCATAGAAGCTGGAAAGGATGGGGAAATAATTCTATTTTCAGAACAATCAAGAAGCAAGAACTTGAAATTTAGCCTTGTGTATAAAATAAAACTAGAAGCAGGTCAGTTTATCGACGAAAGTAATCTTGTAATTTTATTTCTCTTTTTTGAAGAGCTTGAAGCCTGCTAATTTCTTGACTCCCAAAGCCTTCAATATCCCTGTCATATTATCAGATATTCATTGGCTTAAAAATGCAATAGTATTTTGTTTAAAGGATGCTGCAAGCAGTGCCTGGAATTTTATACAGTCATTAATATGTGTAAATATGCTTTGGAATAATCCTATTTATTGTAGAAAGTTCTTAATTATATTTTTATAAGTTTTTCTATTGTAGCAGCTTGGTCATCATGTGTTAAATACTGTTATTTAGCTGTCATAATATTTTTGCTTCACATAAGAAGTGAGAAAAAGCTCATTCACAGTTCTCCTGTGTATGAAGTATCATCATAAAGAACAGGGTTATCTTTAATATGTGATGTTACAGCCAGACTTCAAATGCAGTACATTTCATGTTGTTGGCTCTAGTATCAGCCCTGGAAAGATACTTTTTATTCTCATTACATGACTTTTCATGCTTATATATTCTCATAAGTCTTTTTAAATTCTCTTCAACATGGATTATATTTTTAACAAGATTTTTGCCAGTTAACATGAATCTCTGGGGTAACTCTTCATATTTAGTAGTGCAACAGAACTTATTTCTTTAAATTGCATATGCAGATACGTATAATTCTTGTTATCTACATCTAGTATCAGTAATAGGTCTACTCTCTTCTGCAAGAAAGATCCAAAATTACTATAGTAGAAAACTAGCAGAAGAATTATACCAAGAAAAAAATTAAAATGCAAACATTTGAGCAGGTGCCCAGGAGGAAGGGTAGGATTTTTGTAACATCACTGAATTTCAGAGCAGTAGGTTTCAACTCTTCGTCAATTTTAAGATTCTCATGGATTGGCATCAACTCACAAAGCAAGCCTTTGTGAGGGATTGCCCCACATCTAAGCAAAAATCCTGGAAGCTAGAAGATAGCAAGGATGTGCAAATGCCTGGGCAAGCTCCTGCTTGCTTTTGGCTGGGTCTACCTTTCCTAGCCCAGTGCCAGACAGAGACCCTGCAGAGCCATTCAGGTGTGTCTGCAGTGTCACCCCTGAGCACCTGTACCACCCAAGTTTTTGAGTTACAGCTCTCAGTAATCAACCCCTGATAACTGAAACCTGAATTGTGGTGGTACAAGAAGACCTGACTCCAAGGTCATGCACTGAGGGGCTTGAACTCTGAGGATGAAGGAAAAACAACAACAAAAAAAATTCCCCCTGAGCCAATGCATGGAATTGCAAAAAGGGCTGGGTGTTAAAACGGATCTGGGTGGGATACAAGCTAAATCATTTGAGGTTTGGATGGGAATTGATCTTTTCGTAAGTTGGGAAAGCACAAACACACTCTTGACAATAAAGAACCTGGACCTGACATCTGAGTCAACAGGGAGTGAATGGATGATAAGCAGAGCAGGCTAGCCCAAGGCACTCATGTGGAAGCTGTGAATGTTGGGGTATAGAAACTAGTAATCCTGTAGCCTGGCCATCCTGTAAATACAAAATAAAGCCACAATATAATCTTTGTGTAGATTGTGTGATTTAAAGGCATGTGCGATTTAAAGCCACGTGAACTTTGCACCAATCACAATTTCAAAATTGTTTTGAAGCTTAAGTGTGTATGTAAAGAACAAATATGCTTACCGAATTAATTTTTTCTTTCCCCCTGCCCCCCAACATAGCGTAACTCTCTGTGTTCTATAATCAGCTGAGGAGGCAGCTAAGGCTATAACCATGTTTGCCTTCAGCATTAACACAATTTAGTATTTTCTATCCAAATTTTGTAAATTTTCTCTAGAAGTTTATGGAAAACCACAGTGTTTTACCACATTTTTAGACATTTTATTTCAGGAGATACAGGTGTTGGTCAGAAACTTAACACTTGGAGGGGGAATTTCGTTGAAAAACCTAGTTTTTTCAAATCTTTTAAATATTTGTCTCAGGTATTAAAGTTAGTGTTAAGCAAGTGAGCTACCTTTATTAATTAAACTACTTCTAGTTAAGAGAAGTACACATCTCATGCTAACATTAGTCTTCCTATCCCATGAGCTACCCTTTGTTAAGTACCCCAGCCTAGTAAAAGGAAAAAATTACCATCAGTATGCTTCCCACTGATAAACGGAAGAAAGTAGAAGCTGCCTTCTGAGAATACAAGGGGAAAGTTGAGCCAAGGACACAGGGGAGGGAGCAGAAAGTCACACTTTTGTCCATGCTGAAGATACAAGCTCCAGGTCTTCTATATGTGACATGCTTTCATGCCTAGTGGAAACTTATTTATGACTTGCTAATGCATTGCAGTTATAGAATAAGTAGAAAATTGTGTAAGTACTGGCATTATTGCAATTAAAAAATACACATAATTATCACTCGGGAGAAAGATAGCATGGTCTTGGATTTTTTTTGATTGTATAAGTATGACCTTTGCAGTAGTTTTGGGGATGGGAGGTAGATACTTTAGGAGAAATCAAGTGCAACAAAAAGTAATTACAATGCACTGATTAAAACAGAAGAGCTTCAAGAAAACATGATTTATTCAAAAAGGGAGTAAGTCAGCTTTATTTGTATTTTCAAAGTTTCTGGACTGTAAAATGAGTATTAATCTGTATTTCGCTGAATGTGTGTTCCAAGTTTCTTTTTATGATTTCTTTCAAATGACCAATGATATTTCAAATTGTATGTAAATGTGTAAGAAAATTAATTCGGGTGACTTTTGCAATGAACCCAATGGTTCCAGACTACAGAGGGATGGTAGGAGATATGTCCTATAAAATAACATGCACTGTTATTTAATATGGTTGTGCATATTGAAGGTGTTCATCACCACTGTGATGGTTTGATTACCAGCTTTATTGTTTTCAGCAAACACAAATACAATGTCACAAATCATTAAGATTGGATAAAAATTACACGACTGTGTTATGTGTGACTTTTAGGTAGACCTCATTGATTATGAGGATATAAAATATTACAAGGGTTGTGTGGAATCATGTGGCGCAAAAACATCACTGAGAGATTTGTGGAAATGAAGGAAGTGTGCTTGGGACTTGGATTTTGGAATACCTTGGAAAATCAGTGTTGGTAAAGGTGACATTAGTGACTGTGTGGCTGTCACAGCCTGGCTATCTGTCTTCCACGCTGCTTTTTCCCACCTTCTGTGCAACCATTTCCCCAGGATACGTTCCAAAATCCATATTCCATTTCATCATAGCTCTTCCTGGAGCCTTCTTTGGAGGAAGGCAAAGTCTGAAACTAAGAAGCAGTCTTGTATTTATGCAAATATGTGCACATTTAACTCCTCTCGTTGTGGTTTTGCACTTCCAATACAGACTTTTGTTTTAAGATAAATCCTTCTTAGGCACTGCATTACTTGAATGCCTTAATAGTGGCCCACATCATCATTTCGTGGAAAGCAGATAAAACATACAGAGATTTTGACTAATGCTTTTTGGTAGGCCTTTGTTACAGTTTTTGATGGGACACCAAGACTTTCGCCTATAGCTCTCTCATAAAATCTTGGTTGTGCCTCCTGAAACATTTGGACTAGCTGATTATTTTCCATCCTCTTTCCTTTTATTTTTTCACCTCTTTGGTTTCTTCATGACAGGGAAAATGGAGGTCTTATTTCACATGAGTTTTGTGGTGAGGGAAAACAGATTATCATCATTCCCACTGACACAACTTCTTTCTTTTCCATTCATGATGCATTCTCCACTGTCACAAATTGAATTAGTTTCACTGATTTATCTTGTTTACCGTGCCTTCTGTAACTGGTTGACTATAATTCTGTCCACCATTGTGCCAATTGCACTAATTGTTTATACTGTTACAGAAAATATCATGAGAACAGAATAAATGAATTAGTCCATGATGCCATTACAGCTGCAACATTGTATCAGTCTTCTGAAATATTAATAGACTTTTATGAGACAAGGAGGGCTGGAGCCAGTAAAAAACCTCGAGCACATGAAAATTTGGATAATCATGGCCATATGGAATTCTGCTGCCTATCCTTGTAGCAATGCCATAGTCATGGCTGCTCCCAGTTTTTAACATTTGCAATGAACTTTTTAATTAGCAGTAAAAGAGGAATCCTCTAGTTAATTTGTTAGTCAGAAGCACAGCTTCTGGCTAGTACTATGCTGAAAATAATTGATTTATAATTCGAAGCAGTACATTGAATACATTATTACACAAAGATGATCTAATTAAATAATCTCATTACAAGAATGATATTGCAAAATTTATCCTTAATAAGTTGTACAAAACCTAGAAGTTAAGGTGTTATTTTCACATTATGAAATTCACTGCAATATTTTTATTCAAACCTGCTTTGCTGACAATATTTTTCAATAAAAAGGTGCTCTGCAGGTTTTTCAAAGCTGAATGTTTCAAGAGTCATGGTTTTGAAAGAAAGGCATACTTGTGTTTTTACTTGCAAAAGTAAGTCTGTAGCTAGTAAAGTGTTTACCATCATTCAAATTGGTTTTGCCATCAGTTATTTTTTCATAGACCATTTTTGCAATTATTGTCACCCAGACTTACAACAGTCTCATTTAACAGCTCTTCAGGCTTGTGGAGTTTGGGCAACCAAAGGTTTCACACATTCTGTGCTTTAATTCACATATGTTTCCCCCAGACTCCAGGAATCTGACCTTGTCTTTCATAAAAGTTGTGTTGCGCTCTTCTCTCAGCTTCCCCCACACATGGAGTGCCCACTCAAAGGTCACAATCAGCTCAGCAGCTCTAACAGCCCTTGGAGCTGAGGTTTAGCCAGACCTTTTCCTGACCATCTCTTGGATCATAATGCCTGAGAGCCAGTAAGGCTCTCAGTGCTGGGGAAAGCAGCTGGCAATGGCATAGGTAGTGAGATGTCCTTTATACCTAGTTAAGTTCTGCAATTTAGCAGAGCAAAAGCATGGATTTTTTTCTTAGAGGGCAGGTTGCAAGGTCCAAGTATGAAAATTCATTTTGTGCCTGTCAGGTACAAGAGGTAACGATTTGCTGGTGAAATTACGAGGTTTTTAAAATGAGGAGGTTGTGATAAGGCCTAATTGGATAATATTCTGTTCTGGTTTTTATCACGATGCTTGATTTAGTTAATTAGTCTTTTATTAGATTGTTTGACTGAAATAATGATGACTTTCATATGTTGTATCATAAGATATTTTTGCTGTCAAGATTTGCTCTTTAAAGGAGCATTGAAATGTCAAGTGTGATTTTAAATAGGTCTAGGAAAATAATTAAAACTCTAGTTATAAACAGGAAAAGAGCTGAGTTAATAAAAGTAGTGTAGGTTACTTCTTACCTTACTGAGAGTATGGGCACAACTGGCAGAACAATTAATTGCAATTAAGGACTACTTCCAAGCACTTCTTTTTTCTAAGGTAAATTTAGAAATACCCAGGGGGTGCAGCATAATCAGCACAGCAGCACCATAGTCTTTTTCGTGATAAGGAAGGGACTTCAGCATGCAAAATTTCATGATTAATACTGAAATAAGATTAGTAGCCTAGCCAGTTAAGCTGTAACTGATCGAAAACATTTAGCACCTCTTTAGGTCTTTTCTCTATTCCTATCAAGACTCTTACTGACTACTGGGAAGTTGAAACAGCCCTTCAATCACCTGCTCTATAGTTCGGTGTAGCTGGCATTAAAAACATGTTTAGATTCTTTTTTTTTCCTTTTTTTATGAGAGTTTGGATCATAGAAATTCAGAAAAATTTAAAAAAACCCCTTACATTGCAATGGCCACTCCAGACCCTGGAGTCTGGATATATGAAATAGCATCATCAGAGTTTAGCAAAATTTCCCATGGCAAGACAAATATTTTGTCTAAAGATCATTGCAGTGACAAACCATTTCATTCAGTCACTTTTCACTCACTTTTTCAGGCAAAATCAGATATAAGGCTATTTGATGTGATTCAAATGCCTTTTTCTGTGCACAAAATTCAATTCAGGCTTAATTATATCACTCACCTGAGACTTGTTATGGATGTATGTAAATCGTGTACAGCAAAAGAAGAACAAAACTGTGTTAACCAATTGGTGGTTTTGGCTTCTAAAGTTGTTGAAGGCTTTCTATTTTTACTGAAATTATGCCAAGACTGAGTTTGTTTAGTCTCATTTTGGCCAAGATCCTTCCTTTAACTAAGAAAGTTTAAATTTTTTTTTTCTTTTTTTTTGTTCTTTATGTCTGACCACACACCCCATTTATTTTTAATCTATTGCTGTCTTGAATTGAAAACTTCTAAAAGTGCTGGTCTGAGGTGTTTGGAATACAGATTCTCTGCTTTATTTGGAAATCAAATAGAATAAGTGTTCTTCTTCCCATGACCCCGTTAGCAGAACTTACACACTTTATTTTCTTTTTCCAGAAAATATGCACATATAGATTGATGTTTCTTGCTTGTTTTTTTCTTTTTCATCATTGTGTTCTCTTTCAAATTTGTTAACCAAGAGAATAACTAGCAACATATAATCCTCAGTGATTGTTCGTATGTTTAAATGATTGTAAACTGGTGATAATTTTTGCTCCCTCTGGTCTGAGCAAAAGAGATTGTATTTCAAGGGCCCTCAGTCCCTCTCACATTTAGATCACTCATTCTGAATTTTTGGCTTCAATTTTTTCTCTTTAGATTGCTGCACAGTTATTCTGACTTATAAAATTTCTGAATTAGTAGAAAAATATTGTATATCATAATTTATAGCTTGCAATAAAAATAAAATTTTAAAAAGAAGCCATTTTTTATCTTTGCACTTCCTCCACATAGGTTGTTCTGTCTTTGCCAGTATTATAGGTCTGATATTTCTTGGACTTTTACAATGACCCTACAGAATTTACTGTCATGACACAGTAGAAAGTTATGTCCATGGTTGCTGAATCCAATAATGTTAAATTCAACCTTCATAAGTTTATCAAATCATTTAAGAATTTCTTACCTCTCCAATGCTACCTGAAGCATGGCTATAGGGATTCATCCATCAGATGATTAGAAATCTTTTTATGTGAATCTACTTAAATATATCTATATACAGCTTGTTCCTGTTAACACTGTTTTTTAGAAATTCTTTTCTTGGGTATTTAACTGTTATTGCCTTTAAGGTGAATAACCTTATACTGTCAGTTTGTATTTTTCTGTGCTAAAATGAGCAACTCTTGCACACTCTTTACTATAGTTCCTTTTATTTCACTTACCTTGCTCTTTTATTTCATCTAGTTGCAGATAAAAGATTCTTTTATTCAAGAACACATAACCAAAATTTTGCACATTATTCAAAGTATCTGGGTTTCCTGTTGTCATTTGTCATCACTGTGTCATTGGTGGCACGTGGATTTCTGAAACATAACTAGCAGATAATTTTTTCTTTCATCATTTCCAACTGATAGATTTCCTACTTAACTACACCATGTTTCATCTTTCTAGTGCTCAGTTTTCTTGCTCTTCCTGTCTGTTGTTCTGAGTCTACTGAGTTCTGACATTACCTCTTAGCAGTGTGTCAACAGCAATTTCTCTGTGCCAACCTCATTTATGAATGCACCATAAAAAGTGGTTTGAAAGTCAGTTTCAGAGCACTGTCACCATTGATACTACTCCAACCCACCTCCAGAATCTGTTTAACTCCCTTTCAATCTCCCAAATATTAATTCTTATTCTAATAAGAAACTTATTCTGGTTGGTTGGTTGGCTATATTTTTGGGGTTATTTTGGGGTTTTTTTCTGCCTAGATGTTTTCTGAGCTCTCTATATACCTGTTATTTTCCTCCTCCCTTTTCTTTTCTTTTTCTAGCAAGATTAATGGATACTACTGGCTGCTGTGCAGCTTGGCAGCTGTTCCATTTCCTTTGCCTCCTTTGAGCACACCACAGTCCATGCTCTGTGTCCCAGCATGGGTACATGACCTGCAGTTCCAGGGGGCTAGTACAGACTAACCTGTTATCTTCAGGGTTGTATGAACCCCTGCTGAATCCAAGGCTTTCATGTGGCCCTTGTTCCTAAAAGACCTTTACCAGTGTAAATAGGTGAGTTACTCGTAGCATTAGAAAGTGAGAACAAATCCTGCATGAAAGCTTGTATTTGTAAGCAGCTATCCAACTCTGGAATAAGCTCATAGGTACAGCAGCTGACCGTCCAAGCTTTTGGTTTTTATATTAGTGGGAACACCTTTTGTTTAATTTTACCACTATCTCCAAGTCTGATCTATATATAATACCTGCCAAAACAGATCTCGGTTAGTCTGCTGTCTATATTTAAACCAGTGTTGAAAAGTCTAGGAAGTTAAAATATGCTCATAATGAGAGTAAAACCCCTTAAATCTGTGAGGAACTGAATGAGATCTAATAACATCAGAGAAAGTTGTGCTTCAATGAGCTTGGAATTTGAATCTTAGTCAGAGAAAATTAAGTTAAAGGATCAATAGAGATGGATTATTTTTGTCAGAAAACATGGATTTAGATTGTTTCTCATGCAATTTACAGGAATGTTAAGTAGCTTGTTTGGGTCTTTTTTTTTCTCTCTTTTTTTGTAACCAATTGTTTTAGCATCAGCTTACACTCTGATGGGTAGAATTAAGGCAGTACATCACTGTGTCTGTAAACCCTGTGCCTCTGCCTTCCAGTGATGGTCTGGGGCATACAACCCCTCATTTTCACAGTTTAAGAGCAGGAAAAAAATTAAATTCTTCATCAGGTGTGTTTTCTGAAGTCATTAATGACCTACAGTGGAAAATAAAAGAGAAGGAGAGAAAGGAGGTTCTACACCTCCCTGCAGTGTGGTTCTTCAGCAAAAAGTACACAAGACAGAAACTCAGTAGTTTGTGGAGGCAATCGAGTGGGTGTGTGTGGTTGGGAGGGATAGGATGCACTTCTTCCGTGAACATAAAGACAGTCACAAATGGGTTTTTATTTAACTTCTCCCAAGTCCCTCCTACATTTTGTGAAAGAAGGAAAACACAGCCTTATCTTACTTGCTGTTTCTAAATAAATAATAGCCCTCTCTCTTGAGGACAGATGACCAGACTGCTTAGTGTAATTCCTCTCCTTCCTTCCTTCTAGGGAAGCAGGAGGTTTTCTTTAAGAACTGCAAGATAGGCCCTAAAGAAGGATTCACCAATTTTTACAGGTGGAGATTATCCTATGAATCAACAAAACTAGACTCAAATTCTCATGTCTATATTTGCAGACTATCACCCCTGAACTGATGAAAGAACTAGCATGTCTATTTATTCCATAGAGGCTATAGTCAAAATTTGCTCCTACAATGTAGTAGATGTTTTAAAAACTTTTGACAAAATTTGAAATAAAGATTTTTGGTTTAGTTCCATTCAAAAGTACTGCAAATGAAACAATGAAAGTATATTAACTTATTTGATATTTTACACTCACCTGATTTCTTGATGTTAATATAATCAAGCACATTTTTTCCTTTAACTTCCTTGTGCTTTTCTTTGAGAATTATAAAAAAAAAATTTATCATTACGGATTGTATTTTATAGCTTTACATAGGATTTTTTTTTTTTTTGCAGTACTTTCATCACTTAAATCACTCATCAAATCCAGTAATTATTATTACTTGGCACTGGTGAGGCCACACCTCAGATCCTGTGCTCAGTTTTGGACCCCTCACTATAGGGAAGATCTTGAGATGCTAGGGTGAGTCCAGAGAAGGGGAATGTAGCTGGTGATGGGTCTGGAGCACAAGCCCTGTGAGGAGCAGCTGAGGAAGCTGGGGTGGTTTAGCCTGGAGAAAAGGAAGCTCAGGGGGGACCCCATCACTCTCCACAACTGCCTGAAAAGGGGTTGTAGACAGGTGGGTGTCAGTCTCCTCTCCCAGGTAACAAGTGAAAGGACAAGAATAAGCGGCCTCGAGTTGTGCCAGGAGAAGTTTAGATTGTACACTAGGAAAAATTTCTTCATGGAAAGAGTTGTCAACCACTGAAACAGGCTGCATAGAGAAGTGGTGGAGTCACCATCCCTGGAGGTATTCAAAAGGCTTGTGGATGTAGCACTGGGGGATATGGTTTAATTGTGGACTTTGCAGTGCTGGGTTAATGATTGGTCTCAATGATCTTAAAAGTCTTTTCCAACCTATATGATTCTATTAATCTCTAATTTCCTTTTCAGGATGAGATATCCAGGGATAATTTGAATTACTGACTAACCATATTGGAAAAATAGTGCTGTGCAGTACTCATTGTGTAATTTTTCATTTGTGTTGCGGATAGAATACAATTTTCTTTATAAGAGAAAGTGAAAATCCAGTATGAAGATATTGACAAAAAAAAAGTAATCCCTAAAACAAGAATAATATGTACTCAGTGTTCTGACACACTGCAGCTTATATTTTTTAAAGTGTTATATGTTTATTAATGGAAACACAATTGAGACTGAAAATGTATGCTAAATCACACACTACTGAATATTTGTGCAAATACTGTAATTCCACCTTTCTGCATGTCACTTTCCACATTTCAAAAGATTTCACACTGTAACATCAGATCCAGAGCACTATCTGAAGGGCATGAGCTTTCTTAAAGATTTGTTGATTTGTCACCTAAGCAGATAACTGAGCTGCAAGCAAAGCTCAAGCTTTGCAGAAATATCTTGTATATTTGCTACCCAGTGAGATTTAAGGATCTATCTCCACAAGGTACATCTCTAAGTTCCCTGGCAAAATGTATCAACTCTCCCTTTAGCTTCTCCACCTGTATTTTCTTATGTCTCAGCAGAAGTGGTAGTTTGTGAAAATAACTTTTAGAGATTTTTGGGTTTTTTTCCTTATACAGCACACCCATACTTTTCTGTTTGAACATTGCTCAGACTGTCACTAATAAAAGCTATCTGCCTGGGAGGTCACATCTTTAATAGTTGTAATTTGTATTTGAAATCAAAACTTTTGAAAAATGAGGTTCTATCACTGGGGCAAATTCTTCTGTGTGCCATTATTAACAGGATTTAGCCATGTCAGTTTAAAGAGAAGGAAGAATTTTGTGTCAAGGTTGATTATCAGATTACACTGGTTTGATGATGACAGCAGCATGAAGTTGATGGCCAGAGGTAAAGCTGGCTTTTATGAACCCTAATGGTTCTTAATTGCTGCTACATTACCAGGGAGAAACAATTTTAATTTTTTTTCTAATGCGGAGCATTTGCAAGTCTCCCTGGACACACTGGGATGTTGGTGTGACACTCTTTTCAAGAGCTCTTAGCCTACCATGGAATGTTTCCCCTGTTGTGTCTTGATCACAAATCCTCTTCAGTTCACTAGATTTCATTGGAGTCTGGTGTTTAATTCAGACCAGCAGGTAAGAAAAAGACTATACTCAAATTAACCAAAGAGCTAGGAGATGGAATAGGTACAATAAAATATTCACCAAATAGTAGGAGGAACAAAGTTTTCAGTCAAGATAATAAAAGTAATGTGGAAAATAAAAGTAATGGTGCTTTCAAAGTGTTTAGAAAGCTGTGTTAAAGTATCCTGTAATAACCTAGGCTGGAAAGATGTAATACTTACAGAGTTAAACAGCATTCAGAATTTACAGAAATTACTGATCTTACAAGGAAAGAAGTGTTGTTTTGTTAGTAGTTGATATTAAAGACATAGAAATGGCTTAGAATTTCAATTGCATTGGAATTGGAAAAATCCTTGAGTTTTCATTCTCCAGAAAAGGAAAAATGCACCCTCCCTTTTTTTTTTCTAAACTATCTTTTCCTGTTTGCCTCCACTCTTTTCATTCCTGTAAGCCACCTCTATCGCTGTACTGCTGTACGCAATATCCACATGCTGGCTGCGTTCATGTAACCACTCATCTTAGATATTAGCTGAGTTTTCAGTGCTTAATTGTAGGACAAATATGTGCAGAGTTTAGGGATTTGTCACTTTCCTAAAATACTAGAGACAAGAGCACTCAACAAACACATTCAAAATTATTAAATCTACTTACCCTCTTTGACTGAAACCCACCCTTTTTGTCACAGCAGCTACACTAACCTTTTCTTTCTTTCTCTCCACTGCCTACATCCTTTGGCACAGTTTAATGCAGAAGGCCTACTCTTCAGGAAAAAAAAAAAAAAGAAAAGAAAAAAACAAATAAAATCATTCCCTCTGTTGAGGAGAAAAAGTTCTTGGAATTAAAAAATAAGTAGTCATGGGCAATTGATGCATTAAACAGAGTCAGTCAGCAAAACACAACTGCTATGCTGTAAAAAGGACTACAAAAGCACTATGTGCTCTTAACACCTGGGCACTTAAACCTAATCTTCAGAGAAAAAAAAAAAACTTTCTTGTAGAGGAACAATTTTTCTCATCTGTTTGTCTCTAAAAATCAGAATTTTGAACTCTGTTAATCAATCTAAAATGCAGCGCTTTTTACTACTTTATACAGGGAATGATGAAAAGAATGGAGCACATCTTCACTCTTTACTGTGCATAGAGTCAGGGAACCTCACTGAGTACTGAAGCACTGTAGAAACCTCGATTCCTTAGGTTCACTGTATTTGCTTTAGTCCAGAAACAAAAGAATAAAGAGACACCTGAAAAAAAAGACCAAATAAATGCAATTAAATAGATATTCGTTTTTCACAGCTTACTGTATATTTTGGCCTTTGGATAGATTTTCTGTATCTTCTTATAAAAGACAGTATGATTTCCCATGTTTACCTTCTTTTGTAACTGAAAGGCTAAATGAAACTCTTACAGAACACATTCAGGATTTTGAGCAGCCATTGAATTTTTGAAGGCAGAGAGGCTATTAAGCATTTCAATTGGCATTCTTTAACTTTAGGGCTGGGTGGCTGTGCAGGGCATTGTTGGGAAATGTATTGATCTACTAACATATTTGCTGGAACAGGTTTTGTTTTTCCTGCTTGCCTGAAACACTTTGTCACTGCTTTGGTATTTTGTCTCCGCTGTCAAAGACTCCCCTTCACACCACTGACACATAAGGAAATGGTATTTCACCCGTGCAAGGTGAACATGAATGTGCACTTGATCAAATGAATGAGGATGCTTGCAAGTGGGATTTTTGCTTCCCTGTATTGCTACTTCTTACACTTTGTGCTCATGCTTTTTCTGTGGACTGTTTAATGCTATGCAGTAAGAAAAAGTATTTTAGCCCTTTGCCTTTGAATCTAATGTGGTGTCTTGGGGTCTAATATAACACACCAGCAAACCTCAGGCCAGAACAATTACATTGTTCAAGTAATTCAGTTGATATGGCAGAACAGCATACTGGAAAGGAAGACCCATCTGTATGTAGTAGTTTTCCAAATCAAATTAAGTAAAACAACAAAATGCAGCTTGTTTGGCAATATCATTGCTCAGTAATCCATATTACACTAATTCACAAAATCTGACTAAAGTGATGGTCATAAAACAAGAGCTTTGCTTTAGTTGGTTTAATTAATTAATTAATTTATTTATTTATAAATAGGCAAGATTTTTAAATGTTTAGGGTATTTTTCTTGGAAATAGTAGTAACTTCATTATGGGTTAGGAAATTTTTCTATTGATGTAAATAGACCCAAACTGGGCATGTGTTTTGAACTTTACCTTCTTTCAAATTGGTGCATGTCAAGTACAGATAGTGTTCCTAAGTTCTAATCATATCTTCAGAGTAGTGTTTTGAAGCTTTTGGGTTTTGATGTTCTTAAATTCATTATAAAATAGAGGGCTAAGAGAAACGGAGTTTGTGATTTAAGTTTATTTGCATAAACTAATGACTAATTTTGGAGACTGGGAACACAAAGGAGATGAAAATCTCGGCTAAAAGAACAGTTTTTTATTTCCACAATCCCATCACGATAACACTTGTGCTCATTGTTTCAGCACTTGGACTAATATTTGCTTCCTGTAGAAACATACCTACAGCAACTACGTATAGAGGCATTTTATAGCCTGGTGGAACTAAACATGAGCTTAACCTCTTCCATAGCCTGAGTACAGAATAACTATTCTTTGGACTTCAGTATTCAGTCTTCATGATAAATCTTCCTGCAGGAGCAAGGGAGCTTGCATCAATGACTCTAATATAGTTGTTTCTGACACCCTATCCCTACAGAAAACATATGAGCACTGGGGAAAAAATCACATTTCTGTGCTATGAATGATTAAAACCTTTTTCATCATGTTCTATATTTGCCCTTAAGTTTCTTACTGATGCTTTTTTGTATTGTTTGTAACAGCAATTATAACATCTAAAAATCTCTGGATTTTTATAGGCTTTTTAATATTTGTCCTAATAAAACAGGTAACAGACTGCCTTCCTGTCACAGAGGTGTTGTGAAAGTGAATTAACAGCTATGAAGAGCTGATAAAAATGGAACAGTGTAGAGCAGGGCTTTATGGTCATTAGGTGCACATATCCATACACTGAACGAGACAGAGAGACATGTAATTGAGAAAAAAAACTATCAAGAACAATGTAACAGAAGAGGGCAAATACTATAGAGATTTAAATTCTACCCGAGCTCAGACAGAAATTTAGTTTAAATTACTTCCTTAAAAATTAATTTTCACCATCGCATTATGTTAACATATTTTTAAACTTCCTTTCTCTGAGGAATGCATTTTCATAGAAAGAGAAAAAAAATGGTGTAATACTTTATTATAAAGTATTCACCTATGGTGGTGCAGTCCATGCAAGACAAGTCAACTCCATTGTTTCTACTCTTTCCAACTTTTCTGAGAAATCAGTATTCTCCAAGTCACTAAAATTATATATAAACTAGGAAGTGAGATGTACTTTACAATGAAGGAATGAAAAGCCTACTCTGCCTTAGCCAAATGTGCATCTTGATCTCTTCATCCTTGAGGATCAGAGATATTTCAAACTAGCAAAGAATTTCTAAGATTTTTTTTAGTCGATTGAGTTTCTGCATGAAACTGTGACTCAGCAGAGGAGGTGGAGCTTGCATTATGATTTTAGTATTTTCCAAGTAATACCTTACCTGAAACCTTTCTGATACTCAATCAATAAACATAAAATGCCTAATGTCTTTAACATAATCCACCTCTATCTAAACAAATGTGTTTTGTTTGTACAAGTAAGCAAATAGTTCAAGCCCTGCTGGTGATGTGATGGTCACAGCAACTAATTTTATGATGCAAGAAGTATTGATGTTGCAGCTGATGCTGGAACTAAGCAATTGTAAAGAAATGGATAAAAAAGCAATAAAGGAAATTTCACATTTACTTCTCCAGCAGGTTTGCAAAACATGAAAAATTTATTTAAATGATCACTGTTGTATAATGTATAAAAATGAATACACCTGTATTTCATTCTAACATCCTGAAAATGTAATTGGCATATGTCATCTCATGCACTTTTCCTCTGAACTACCATATAGAAAAACATCATTTGGTCAGGGTTTTTCATTTTTTCCCTTTTCCTTTTCCTTTTCTTTTTCCTTTATTATCTTTTCCGTTTCCTTTTCCATTTCCTTTTTTCTTTTTCTTTTTCTTTTTGCCTTTTCTTTTTCTTTTTCTTTTTCTTTTTCTTTTTCTTTTTCTTTTTCTTTTTCTTTTTCTTTTTCTTTTTCTTTTTTTCTTTTTCTTTTTTTCTTTCCCTTTTCCTTTTTTTATTTTATTCCTTTATCTATTTATTTTCCTTTTTTACTTTTTTTCTCTTTACTCCTTTTTGCCTTTTCTTTTGCTTCCTTTTTTCTGCTTTTCCCTTTTTTTTTTTCCTTTTTTACCATTTTTTTCTTTTTTAAGGGCACTTACTAATAATATTTTGTTTTAAATTAAAACTCTAAAAATTACCTTTTCAATTCCTGGATTGCACTTCTTCCCATGGCTCATTTACCCTGCAGTGCTATTCCTATTCTTGATGCCGTACTCCAGGCTGAGACTGTCAGTGCTTTATTTTCACTGACAGAGAGAGAAATCCCATGGTTGCCACTGTCAAGAACATTTCTCTTCCTTCATTCCACAGGGACATCAACAAGATGTCTGTTCCCTCTCTGTGTGCTCCTCTGTCATAGGGGTGATCACCTAAGCTTGGGTTGCCTTTACTTCTTCCTTCCACTGACAGCCACTGCTTGACATGTTATCATCATGCATGCAGAATTCTGCTCTTCTCACGTGCAAAGGTCTAACTGAACAATAAAAACCTTCAGTCAGTCCTTCCACCTCCCAGGCACTGGGAAAAAATAAATAGCTGAGCAATAACCATTGTCTCAGAATCAATTTTTGAAATGGTTTCTAGTCCCAAAGAAGGAAATATAAAGTTTAGAAAGGTAACCTAGAAGAAACAGCAATATATATTGCAACTCCTTTTGTTTGTATATAGCTAATGTTTACTATTTCCAGGATAATGATGTTTCAATTTACATACAGATCCTATAAAACATTGTATAAAAATGCTGCAAAACTGAAAAATTATCTGACAAAGTCAAATTCATCAGATGCAAAATAGTTCTCTGTCTCCAGTTTACATTCAAGGTATTCTTTTATTTTCAGTATGGAACAGGACCCACCATTGAACATACCTTTCAAATTCTAGTATCAGCTAATTCTTCCATGCCTTCCATGTGCTTCTGCCCTTTTCTTTCATCTTCTGCCTAACTGATCTCTCCTGTCTCCCCTTTTTTCCAGGACGTTTAATATTTCTGGATACGGTCAGATCTAGTTTTTGAGAGATCCCAACAAAAAAATAATGACACTTGGTTCAAAGTCAAGGACTTCACACTGACAACACTTTACCATCAGCCTCCTCCTGTTCATTTATTACCAAGAAAGGGCTTTTAACTGAAGTACCTCAGGTGACTTCAGCTGTGCAGGAGACATGAAAAGAGACGGGCTGTTTCTTGCCTAGATGAGTACCAAACCACTTAAAAAGTCATTTAAAAGGTCAGAACAAACTACTCTCTGCATGAAATGACGCTAAGAAGTGCGCTGGAATGTTCTACTCCATCTACAAATTATAAGTGGTTTGAAGGAGTGCCCCATGTAGAAAGCATTGCAGTAATCTCCATTTGAGGGAAATAAGATGTAGGGAAAATGAGGATTGTCTTCTTGCCAAATATTCAAGTGAGCCCCCTTGACAGTCACAGTTGCAGAACCCAGTATGACCAGGCAATGGAGTGCTCCCCCTGAGTACCTCACAATGACTGAAAAAGTACCAGGCTTTACTGGTACTTTTGAGTGATTATCAGCACTCAAATCAAAAAACTGTAAAAATAAATCAGGTCCGTTTCTTTTTGTGCACTTGCATCAGGAGCAGGTAAGTAGTACTTAATGCTGTAATTGTTTTCATGTTAGTATCTTTCCATTAATCATGAATTAGTTTATATTTGGACTTTTATTTCACCCGAATCTGGTTAATTTTCTCTTTGGTACTTTTCAAGTGCTTCCCATGAAGCCTAGCTTATTCTTTCTTTTCATGTTCTACTTTATCTTGCCATTTTTTGTTTACTACCTTATTTCTCTTTGTTCCCCTAAATCATTTCCTTTCTCTTACTTGGTCCTTTTATTTCATTTTTTTGTAATTTAATTTATTCCTTCTCCCATTCCCAGTCTATGCATTTCTTCCCCTTTACTATCCATTCAGTCCACCAGGGCTATTCCCTTCTAATAGTTCAGCCTATAGTATTCATTTCCTTTTCCCATTTTAGTTCATCAATAATGGATAAGGCATTCCTTTGCAATTTCAAAACTTACCCATTTTAGTTTACTCTCAAGTAGTTGAGGCTGAGCAAGAACAGAAGTTAATTGCATTCTACTGGAATCAGAATACAAATAACAGAACAACTTCGAACTGGAAAAGCAGCAAAATGGAAGGAAATTAAATAAGGCGAGAGATGGACTAAAAAGAAGCAGTGAGTAAAACAGAGCACATAAGTATGAAAGGGCTGCACAAAGACCTGGAAAAGTGGCTGAACTAGAAATAAACCTGGGAGTCAAGACGAACGATCTAGAAAGAGAAAGGAGTAAATACAGCCCAAATTCAAAGTGAGAGAAGAAAAAGATATCCACAGAAAAGGGGACTAAACCTGGTGAGATGAGGGATAAAAAAAATTTAAAAGGTTTCAATATCTTGAATTCCCACTGTGAGCAGTGTTTCTGTTTACTACCTTGTGAATGATAACTGCAGCTCAGTAGAGGGAAAATGTTTTATTACGAGTATAGTCAGTGTGCAATTAGAAGTGTGGCATAGCTAACAGCAACATAAGCATCAGCTTATCTGAGGAGCAGTTGTATTGCTGCTGGAACAGGCATATGAGAATGCCTTATATTTCAGCTGGTTGAGGAAAAGACTCTTGAAAAGCTGATTATTCTTTGATCTTGTTCTTATCAGCTATGTTGTAAAATCTGGCTTTTCTTCAAATTGCAGATAATTTGGCTGTCATAAACTGGCAGCGTAGTTTTGATTACATTGTTGCAATAAAAATGTACCAAAAGTGGTTTCAACGGAATTCTGACACCTGTTTGCTAAATATTGTTAAATATCTGCATAGAGCCAAAAGCCTCAGAAATATTACAGTTGAAGCTGACTCACAAATATGAAAAAAAGTGTAACTAGCTATTACAGTTGTAATATCATGTCCATATTTCTCCCCCTTGTTTTACATTGATATTTACCATCAATAAATAGTATTTTATACATAACTGAAGATTTCTATGTGGATATGTATTGATAACTTTATGTCTATACAGACACCCTTAGATCTCAGTTCGCTACCAGTTCTCCTGGCCTACCACAGTTTAACTGCTTCTCAACTAATCATAGAGTAGGAATGATTGGAAATGGAGAGGGAAAAACCTGAGAGTAGCAATAATAATGGCTATAATGTCTTACATCTGGGAAAAAATAGTAGTGAAGCACCTCTACTAGGGGTGACCACTAGGTGTGTTCATCATAACTCTGTTACACAAAATACTGTTTAGGCACCCTGTTTTCTATGGAGAGACAGTGTTAAACACTTTCCTAAGGGAGCAGAAGCCTGGCCCAGATTTGCCAGGATTTTCAAACAGAACGGTTTGAAAGTGTGGGCAAACTTTGGAAAGATTCAAGCTAAACTTGGGCTGCAGTGTATATAAAGTAAAGAAATCATATATGTGCTGTGGTCTTGGATCAAAATTTTATTTTAAATTGGGTGAGAGGAAGAAAGATTCATCATATGTTTTGGTGTTTGGGGTTTTTTTTCTGTTTGCAGGTTTTTTTATTCCTTAGACAAAGGCTTAATCTAAATTTTACTCATCCATTTCTACAGTAGCTTGGAAAAAAGGGAGAGGTTGAATAATCTCAAGACTTGTCAAAATCCTCCCACTCACTCCCACTTACTTAAAAAAAAATGCTGGTTAAATTTGAGCATATTGTTTAAATGATAAATAAGCCATAAATTGTCACTTTTGCCAATGTCTTTCCCAGAGAAATTCCCGAAGTGCATTGACAAACTTTAATGGAAAAGGAGAATTCCTGGACAGAGAAACTACTCATAAGAGGTTGCAAAGCAACATCTAACCAGTGGTGGGATTTCTTCTGCACTTACAGAAGAACTTCGGGATTCTGAAGACGATACTGAGATGTAGGATAGTGGGAGGACAGCTGCTGTAATATGATGATCTTGGGGGCATGGGATTGGGCCTATTTTAGGAATAGAACTGCCTGAATTTGAGCTTGTTTGGCTGCAGTCTAAAATGTTTAATCATCTTGGCTCAGCTGCATTTTTGGGAAGAGATTGGCTACATGCTCCAAAACAACTACAGTACAGAACCATAGTGGAAGCCAGAAAACTCATATGGAATGAATATCATCTAAATGAGTCTGTAGGCATGCTGTGGAACCACCAGAATGGCATGGAAAAGCAAGTCCCACAAAGAATGGACCACAGCAAAGAGCAACTTATGAAAAAGAAAATAAAAATCCTCCACTGGACCTCCAAAAAGCACTTTTGGGATCCAGAACTTTATCTAATGGTACTGTGGGGATATGGGGAGACACCCTTTGTGCCCACAACCAACCAGATCTCTTTGGCCTCCGCGTCAGAGAAATCCCATCATCCCCAGCAGAGTTGCTAGGCAACAGCTGGTCTTAAAATTGTGCGTGGGGGTTTTTTTCCAACTTTCTTCACTCACTTTTGCACAGGTGAAACACTATATTTTTTTGAGTGGGATTATAGCTTCAAGATTCAGTTATTTTCAGGTCTGCTGTTGAAATAACCGTGAAATAAGCTTAAGGAAGCTGAAAATATACTTTGCTATGTAAGCACTGAAGAATATAACTTTTTTTTTTTTTTTTTTTTTTTTTTTTTTTTATTACTGTGTGTTCCTAAATCAGTACCATTTGTAAGATGCAAAAGGACTATGGTGCACCCGTTTTGAAATCTGGAATTTCCATTCCAAGATTTAATAGTCAATAGAGTGTTTTTAAAATGGAATAGACTTTTAATCATTTCAGACACCACCATAGCTCCTGTAATGCTCATTTACTAGGACTTTGACCTTCACAAGATCTCTTAAGGTATTCTGCTTAAGTCTCAGAAGTGCAAATCTGAGTTTTGTTCAGGTAAGGAAGTGCAGACCTCAGCCTCCATACTTGAATTTACAATCATGGTCCCCTTATCCTCCCACCAGATCTCAGGATACCTAATGCAGGGTTGGTAGTTGCCCTATGGCTCTCATATGAGCACTGAGGAGTTTATCTGTGATCAACCAGCTTCCAGAAAATTTAGAGCTCTTTATTTGAGGGTGAAAAAAGATGCCACAGAAATATGTATCACAAAGCAATCTCTCTGCAGTTATTGCACATCAGCAGCATCTAGTACAGGCAAAAAGAAATCATCTGTCTCTCTAGTCTGTGTTGCCAGCATTTCCCACTTTCCCTCAGATATGGCCTGACCTGCTTTTAGACCTTTCTCAAATTCTATGTGATGCTTTTCAAATTGCAGCAAACTGTTTCCTAAGTCTGCAGAAAAGACTGCTTTGTCTCCTCCACCTTTCTGCAGTAAACCAGGATAGCAAAGCTTTATATTGCATTTGTAGCAGTGATACATTTTGGTAAAATCATACATATAATGGAAGATTCAGACCAATAATCTTCAGTGCTCATATTTGTAAAGCCTCATCTGTCAAAACCATCAAATATGGCTTTAAAGATTAAATTAGTGCCAAAAGTTGGGATTTTTAGTACTGAAAAGATGAATAGGTTTAACAATTTATACCAGTTCTGAAAAATTACACCACATCTTTGTGGAAGGTTGGCTTAAAATACTGGAGTGAATATTGTCCCCTTTTCCT